>NC_084642.1:33416820-33741195 GCF_019802595.1 Syngnathoides biaculeatus
TAAATGTATAAAATATAAATTAACCGGTCTGACTAAAATATCTACATTTTGCCTTATAAAATGGACAATATGACCAATATAGTCAATCTAGCTAAATTAACAAGAACTGCAATTCCTATATACAATGTACATAGCTGTGTCATATTGACATTAAGAGCAGCAATGTACATGGTTGAGTATTATGGAATGTGCATTAAATTATAGACATTCATCAACAGTGTAGCAGAACAATTGGTTGAAAAATGTACACGGTGCTTTCAATGTAAGGTGAATAAATACATGTTCTTGCCCATTTGTGAATGAGTGAGTGAGTTCACTTTTCGCTGTCCCACATATTTGTGGACTTGGCTCTCAGAGTTCTTTTTTTTTTCATAATGTACCATATTATTACAACCATAAGGGGCACGTAAAAGTCTTACATTTTCTCCTAAATCGACAGGCCGCCTTAAAACGCAGCGCTCCTTGTGTGCACACCAAGTTCCAAAATCTGTTAATATTACTGTGAATAATCTAATGAAGTACCTCTGAACGCACTGGTTACATTGTTAGCATTCATGCTAGTATGTGTTTAAGTGTGTACATCAGCTATCAGTAAGCTGAGTGGAGGGCAATGGAGAAAGCATCATCAGTTGAAGCGAATGAAGCAGTTGAACTGGTATTCAAACTGGTAGAGGTCCAGCGGTGGAGCCAGGATTTAATGTGCTCCATGACTAGGCGCTCAAAGCACTTCATAATGATGGGAGTGAGTGCGGAGGGAGATGGCTTCTTTGGGACTGGGATGACGGCGTTGGCTTTAAGGCAAGTAGGAACAGCAGCTTGGCTCAGGGAGGTGTTGAAGGTATCTATGAGGACATCTGTGAGCTCTGGGACCACTGATAACAATACAGGTTATACTCACCCAGTGCTTCTTGGTGTCTAGAGTGATGCCAGGGGGAGGAGTTTGGGGTGATGGGGGTGCATCGCACCAAGCAGAACAGTAAGGAAATGTGTAAATAAAGTGTAATTCAACATCTATTACAGTTGGTGGCAGTCACACTGTCATTGCCAAAAGGTGCTCAGGGAACAGTCATGCTTGGGTGAAGGGTTTAATTATATACTTTTTGTTGCACAAAACATGAAGGCAGGAAAGAGGGAGTGACTACGATGGGAAACAAGGAAAGATTGGTGTGTTTACTATGTCTAAAAATATTGGCAGAAAAAGCTTGCAACCACAGAAATTAGGGCGTCACTTCAAGACGCGATAAACCGAAATGTGCAAAAATGTACCAAATGTGGCAAGCAATTATTCTACTGTATGAACGCGACTTCAATAAACTAGCAAGCACTGTTCCAGTCATATCAGGGGTTTTACATATTTTGTTCCCGAATTTCAATGTAATATTAATTTAATTCTCCGGTATTTTTCCACTATGAAATAAGATCCATATACCCCACTATTTGAGAAGGAACATTTAAAAAAAAAGGCTGACTACACCTAAACTGGTTGCCAGTCAATCACAGGAGAAACATCAACACTGAGCAGGAATCAATTCCGTGCGCCATGGACCTAAGTCAGATGCGTGTACCACGACACCATTAGTGACTGTTTTAAAAAAAAATGTGTATCATTTAAATACAGATTATCTTTTTTGTTTGCAAATAGACCCTTTGATGGACTTTAAGTCATTTCAAGTTAAATTGTTTGTTGTAAGTTCACCTATATCTATGTTTTTTTTTTTTTTATTCTATCGTTATGTGTGGAGCCTACATTACCTATTAATATTTTTACATATGTCAAGCAACCCAACATCCCCTGCCCCTGCGGGAATTGTTTAGCAGACTCGAGTTTTTTATGATTGAAACCCCCCCCCCCTCACCAACTGATGGCCGAGAGAAAATAATAGTGGTGGACTGTACTAACAAACTGGTTAAACCCGCTGCTTAACAACTCGGAGGATTCAGGTTAAAATCAAACATTGCCTGCGTGGCGTTTGCATGTTCTCTCCATGCCTGCGTGGGTTTCCTCTGAGTACTCAATTTTCCTCCCACATACCCAAAAACGTCCAGGGGGTTAATTGAAGACTCCTAATTGCCAGTAGGTTGTGAATGTGAGTGCAATTTGTTGTTTATATGTGCCCTGCAATTGGCTGGCAAGCAGTTCAGGGTGAGATCTTCCTCTTGCCCATAGTTAGCTGGGATAAACTCCAGCACTCCTGCAACCTCTGTGAGGATAAGCATCTTAGAAAATGGATGGATAGCTGGAAAAATAAGCATGGGATTATTTCAAACTCTGCTGATGCACAGCCAAACTATTCCAGCTCAAAAGGGATACAGATCCAGCATTATATAGGGCCATGAAGCTGAACATGACAGGTAATTTTAAAAAAGAGAGCGAGATTAGACAATGCTGAGAAGACTTAAGAAGTCCCGTGAGAATGAGTCAATGCAATCACACAAAACATTTGCTACTGTAAACAGCATATAAGAACACTAATCAGCTGAAGGTCACCAACACAGTCTTTTGTTTTGAATGAACAATTATGACTCCACGCGCGTTTCTTGATTTCCATCTCAAATAAAAAAATTTGCCACCAATGAAACTGCCTTTTTTTCTCGTGTGGTTAACTAGTCTGCATTTGACCTCCCAGCGGCATGACTGTCCTGATTGTGATGTTTCGATCAATATGTGTACCCGGTTAAATATAATTAGATTGATGGATGCTATTAATGCTCTCTTCAGGAGGTGGAAGGGGTGGTACCAGAGTTATCAATCAAAAAAAGCTCAACATTTTTTTTTACCCTTTATTTCACCAAACATGTCAATGAGAGGCACCGATCTTTCATTACTTTCAGGATTCATGGTTAGTAAAAAAATTACCACGAATCCCTTTGTGTGGTAATGTATTTGTTGAAGATGATATTTCTGACGTTGGGGTTTGAATACAGATTCTGGCCTTCCTGTAGTGAGTTTGCAGGCTCTCACCGTGCTTATATTGGTTATCTTTGGGAAGTCTACCTTGCTCCCACATTACAAAAACATTCATGTTAGGTTAAATGAAGACCAAATTAACCTTGGGGTGAAGGGTTTTGTGCCCTCTCACCCAAAGTCATTTGGTATCAGCTCCAGATTAGCTGTGCGGTATGGAAAACGATTGGATGGATAAAGTCTGTGTTTTGTACAGCTGCAACACTTGAAATGTATTGCCGTGCAGGTACCCTCTTGTATCACATTAATTACACCTGCCAGAAAAGCCAAAACTATCTTCTAGTTACAGCAGATGAACAGGGTTGCATTCAGTTATCCATATCTGTCACCTTCAGACAGCAATATCATTTTTTGCAGTGGGTTACTTTTTCTATTTGACAATCTACTATCATGCTGGCTCGATGTGTGGCACAGCTGTGAGCGATGTGACATTCTGTGAATGCTTTTATCAGCCTTCACATTCCTCCTTTCAACAGTGTAAAAATTCAATTTACATGGAAAACATCAAACTATTGCTGGCCATGATGGCAGCTGTCACATGTTGAACGTGACGTCACACTATTGATAAAAAGCTGCATTAACAAATAAAAACATGAATATATTATGCAACAAATTTAAGAACATGAAACAAGATAAGGAAATTCTGTCGAGGACAAGATAAATTCTATTTCTTGCAGAAAATTCAATAGGCCCTAGCTCTCAAATGTTAACATCTGCTGTTTTTCCTGAAAATATTAAAAGTGCCATAAATTCAAATGTGCATTTATGTACCAAATATAAAACAATAATCTTTATTGGGGGGGGGTCATGAAGTGGTAGACGCCGCTTGAGTGCCGTGAGTATATTGTATATTAACTTGTTCAAAGGAAATCATCTTTTGCTTGAACTTGTTTGCTTGATACTTACTGAAATCAATTCATGAATTTTCTACACCACTTATCCTCACTAATGCCGCAGGTATCCTAGAGTCCATCCCAGCCATCATAGGGCAGGAAGCGGGGTAAACCCTGAAGTGATTGGCATATCATCGCAGGACACATAAAAACAGCCATTCACACATACATTTATGCCTAGAGTCTTCAATTAATCTATCATGCATATTTTTGGGATGTGGGAGGAAACTGGTGTACCTGGGCAAAATCCACTCAGGCACGGAGAGAACATGCAAACCCCTGACAGGCAAGATTTCAAAACTGTGAGGGAGAAATCATCCACCATGCCGCCACTGACTGAAATCACTTCTTGAATTTATTTCTTCGTTTCTCCGTTGTTGAGCTCACCTGCAAGCAATGGCAGGAGAAGAAAATCCCACACAAACGTGGTTGAGCGTAGAAGGGCCACTGATGAGTCAAGTGAGCGTCGTGGGCGTCTCCATCATGCTGTGCAGCGGCTACGATGGCCCGTTAAAATGTCTTTACGTGAAACCAGTTTGTAGCGAAAAAAATCACAGAGGACCATTGCCCAAGACAACTGCACCAAATCCGCTGATTTTGTGGTACCATGCCTTACAGTGTAAGTCTTTATGAATTCATCCATTACATTTGGTAGGTCAGGAAGCAAATAAGCACCAAGCAACAGGCTCTGGTGCTCATTTGCGAAACAGACCAAAATTGCTATGTGGACCCCTGTCTATAATTGGAAATGCTAATTGCCCTGAAACAGTATCTGAACAGATTGCATTTATGCATCCACGGTGCATCTTAGTTTATATGGACTATATATTTTTTTCTCAAATTCTTCATTAATTTCCCTTCTCACCACAGCAATGAATCTTGTGAAAAGTTGTCATGAGATGTCAGCCTCTGAGTCTTGTTGAGCTCAGCATAGTCTTCACTGCACATGGCTAACACGCTCTACATGTATTGATTGGTTTTCATCATATAACTGTCAAGTTTACAGTCATTGCAGATGACAAATGGCCTTCACATCTCCGCCAAGATCCTCTTGCAGAGGGGCTTCAACCTTTTAAAATGGAAGCATGTTTTTTTTTTTTTTTTACTCACAACTTCAACATAGGTGTCACTGAAGGCATAATGGTACACACACCTGACTTTTCTGCGAGCACCTATAAATTATCGCTCAGTGATGGTGTTTATATATGTCTTGCTACTGACTGCAACCAATTGAGGGTGTTGTCCACCTTTTTCCCAAAGGTACTCCATCGCTCCTACCAGACTTGCGAAGATAAGTGGCTTGGAAAATGAAAAAAAAAAGTTCGTCAACACAGCTTGGACATCTGCCATTGTGTCATCATTTTTTTTTTAAGGACGGTGGTCTGCCACAGCAAGACAAAAAGTTATTACTTGCCAGGAAGGCCGAAGTGGAAGAAACACTCAAACAGCATAATTACACAGTGTGGATTACATCCATTTACAGATGAAGCAAGCCAGCATGAATTAGTAGCAAAGTAATTGATGGAAGGAAATAAAAGCTGTTAAGTTTACACAAGGATGGGAAAAGGTACAGTTAGTCTCCCTGTTCACCACTCTTCCACGTCTCCATCGCAGGGACAAAGACTGGGCTGCTCCTGTGCCTGTGTCTCACGCCTCCCCCCCTCCCCCCAATACACACCACACCCCATTGTCAAACCGGCCGCTGCTCCTCCCACTGCAGTACCCCCAGCCCTGCACCCTGCCCTGCCCTGGTCGCCCCAAATCCCTTCACTATGTCTCCTCCACTTATTGCATCTTGCAGGGCCTAATTAAAGAGAGAAGCATTAAAGCATAACAGATGCTGAAAATTAAGGGATTATTTAAATGATTCCCAGTCTCAACATGGGCAAGATTAGAGACGAGCAAAATGGGATGTGGGTGCGTGGCTGTGTATGTGTGTGTTCACTGGTTTGAAAAAAAAAAAAAAAAGCTTGTAGTTTGAATTATTAGTTTTAGTCATTTCTGGTATCAATTTTGAACATTTTTCTTTTCCAAAAAAATGTGTTCTCACATGCAGGGAACAAAGGGATTTGATAGACAAGAACAATAAAGAGAGGAACTTTTGAATCATCAAAGGACTAAAACAGTATTATTATTATGCAACTTCAAAGATCTTTCACTGATAGCCAGAGAAATGGCTCAAATGGACACAAAGCAACACATTTTTCTATCTTTCTATCTCCTACCACTCAAGTGAGCCACAATCCCTGTCAAATGTTTTGTGTGCTGTGGAACAAAGACACTCTCTGCTTCAACATGCAGGGAGCGAAAGCCTTTTTCAGTCTGCGCTCAGCATCAGTGAACGTCTTATGGGGTTTCTATGGCATAGCCTCTGTGGACACACCCTCAGGCGATGCAACAATAACAAAAAAACATTGAGTCAATTCTTATCAAGAGTCTCCATGCTTAACACTGGAAAATCGCCATGAAGAAAAACTACTTGGTGGCAAGTACAAATGTGAGTGTCACTTTGAAACTAGAACACATACAGAACGCAAACGGTATCTTCAGATCAGTTTCAATTTCTGGTACTCTTGGGACTCAGTGTTCCCTCCAATCTGGATGTGAAAATATGCAACTAGAGGATTTGGCTATCAAGACAGCTCATTGAATACGCTTCTATAAGTGAAGCTTGGAATCCTCTACTTAAAAGAAGTTGATCTCGTCTTAACTCACTCCTACATAGTTTGCCCCTCTCCCAAATTGCTGTCTTAAGATGTTACATGTGTGCCATAGACTGTCATAGATTATATGAGGGAATGTAAAAACATCTTGTTGGGAAAAGGAGTTTATTGAGTCACAAGCTACAATTTTCATTCACTAGTGTCACTAAGACTAGCAAGTCATTGTCACATCCATCCATCCATCCATTCATCCATGATCTGAGTTGCTTATCTTCACAAGGGTCACTGGACTGCTGGAGCTAATTAGCTTCTATTGTCTCCATAATCCATTTTGCATTTTTAAAATATGATGCTAAAAAAAGAAATAACTGCATTTCTCTTGTGATTGTAGCTGGAAAGATGTAAAATCTTCACAATACCACCCATCGGCCACATATAAATTAATACCTCAGCATTGCAACTCCCTGCTCAAGAATTAAATTGAGATGGCACTACATCATCCTATTTCCTACATCTTACATCACCAATTTACCTGCATACTCTTATGCATAAATTATATGCAAGCATTTTATTTAGCTCCTGACTGCACATTCGCTCACCCCCCCCCCCCAAAAAAAAATAACTATAAATCCTTTATCCTAGTTCTGTTGTGACTGGCGGGACTTGCAATATTTGAAAACAACTCGTGAAGACTTAGGTTAAATATTCCCGAGATTAAAGTAAAAATGCCATAACATTCTTCTTTTCATTGACAATTGCTCTTTTTTGTGAAGTCGGGAATAAGTGAGGTCCGCAGATGGTTGTGAATAACATCCTGGAAACACATTCAGCATCACAATTCTCCTTGGTGTTACACTGATTACTTCCCCCTCATTAGAGGACAACTGTTGGGTTGCAAGGCAGTTTTGATGGGGGGCAGAATGGATCTCACTTGATGACTCGTTCCTTTTGTGGCACTGTTTCTTCATCATTTTGGGCAAACAAAAGCTACATTTTATGCAATAAAAATTTTTTAAAATGCACCTGATAAAATGTGTGTGTGTGGGGGGGGTCATTTTTTTAATGGTGTGCATCATCCAGAGTTGTTCGAGATTTGGGAAGGACTTTCAATGAATTTGAAAGAATAATCAAACATCTGGCACTCCCATGGGATATGTAAACGACACAGGGCGGGACGTTCCTGTGCGCTCCACTGCGTCTTAGACAACATAAATGCCTGAAATGGCTGTGGAGATCTCAGCCTTTATGCATCTCAAACCCCCCAACCTCATCTGGCCCTGGTAATTGTCAAAGGAAGGAGATCCACTGTTCCTCAACTGTGTGGTTTACTTTGAGAATTGATCTGAATGTGAGCATCATTGGTCTGTCATGCTCCTGGCATCCTGCCCAGGCTGGGCATGGCCAGCCAATTAGTCGGCACACAGCTGCACCTTGTTTCGGCTGATTACGCCCGGTACTTATAGGACCCGGTGACGACTGGTCCTCCGCCAGATCGTTGAGGTTCATATCCCGTTCCAGCACTCCCGTATCCCTGATCGTCAACCCATGTGTACCGTCCTTCACCTGTTCTCCGACCGACCCCGTAAGCCTGACTCCCTTGATACTTCTCCCTGCTTTGATCGTTCTCCCGTGTACCGACTCCAGCCTGCTCGCTGACCTGCCCTCTACGCCCGACGTCCTGACTACCGCGGCTGCACCTGACTGCCTGCCCGATCCCCGACCTTGGAGTAATAAACGTTTTTCCCGAATTACCTCTGCGTCTTCCGTGTCCTCCTGCATTTGGGTCCTACTTCCGTTCTGATAGGTCATGACAGAATGATCTGGCCAAAACTGGATCCAGCAGGAAAGATCCGGTGTCGCCGGGACAGACGCAGGGTAGACCGACTGCCGGAGGACCAAGCCTGTCCGATCCGGGTAGGCTCCATGACGTCCTCCGCTTCCGTGTCATACACTCCACCAGTGAGCTACGAATACGTCCCGACCACAACCCGTCCAGCACCGCACATTCTTTTGGATTCTGATTTTTCGGACTATGATGAGGACCTTGATTTGTATGACCGGCTGCCTGACTATGACTCAGATTACTTCGACTATGAGTCTCTTCACCCGATCTTCAATCCCTGTCCGTTTGTTTCACCTCCCCGCGTCTCCAGCCCTCGAGTGTCTTCGCCCGGTAGGTGCGAGTTCCTCAATCCATTTGTGGGAACCCGCTTGGCCATCTACCCGGGACCTCCGCATGGCGGCCAGAGGAGACGCCCAGGCTGGGCGCTCCCTTGTGCCTCCCGCTGCGCGGCAACTAAGACACCATCATCCCACTCCCTGCCGGCAATGGTGAAACCGGCAGACCCGGAGCTGGTGGCGAAGCTTCCAGCCCAGAGGGAGGAGGGGCCACCAAATCACGAGGTGTTCTGCCATGAGATAGAGCGTCAGAGTGCCAAATTGGCGGTTCTCACGGCCCAGGTCCGGCAAGGATTAGAGAACCAACCGGGCTACGCTGACGTCGCAACTGCGACGGACTCGTTACTGTCTTGTGCTCACGCGGCAGTGGCAACGGATCCGCTACCAAGCACTGCTCATGTTGCTGTTGCAACGGATCCGCTGCCGAGACACTCCCACGTTACGGTTTCGACGGGCTCTTTACCGACTTATGCTCAAGCGGCGGTGTTCACTGATCCGCTGCCGACCAGAGCTCACGTGGCAGTGGAGACCGACCTGCTGCCGCCTCATGTTGCTGTCCAGGAGGTGGCGACGTCTCCATAGCCGCTTCTCGACCGTGTCCAGGAGTCCCGGCGGCGACTGGTCCGCGGCCCCTCCACGCTCCTGCTTCGTCGGCGACCGGTCCGCGGTCGTCCCCATTCCTGCTCCGACGGCGACTGGCACGCCCATACGTTCTGTCCAGGAGGAGGTGGCAATGGTTGCGGCGCCGCCTTCTCACGGTCCCGTCCAGGATGTGGCGACGTCTCCATAGCCGCTTCTCGTCCATGTCCAGGAGTACTGGTGGCGACTGGTCCGCGGCCGCTCTACGCTCCTGCTCCGATGGCGACTGGCACGCCCATTCGTTCCCATCCAGGAGGAGGTGGCAATGGTTGCGCCGCTGCCTTCTCACGTTCCCGTCCAGGAGGAGGTGGTGATGGCACTGCCGCCTTCTCACGTTCCCGTCCAGGAGGTGGCGACGTCTCCACAGCCGCGTCTCGTCCGTGTCCAGGAGTACCAGTGGCGACCAGTCCGCGGTCGCTCCCCGTTCCAGCTATGACGGCGACTGGCACGCCCATACGTTCCCGTCCAGGAGGAGGTGTCGATGGTTGCGGCGCCGCCTTCTCACGGTCCCGTCCAGGAGGTGGCGAAGTTTCCACAGCCGCTTCTCGTCCGTGTTCAATAGTACCGGTGGCGACTGGTCCGCGGCCGCTCCACGCTCCTGCTTTGTCGGTGACTGGTCCGCGGTCCCTCCCCGTTCCTGCTCCGACGGCGACTGGCACGCCCATACGTTCCCGTCCAGAAGAGGTGGTGATGGCGCCACCGCCTTCTCACGTTCCCGTCCAGGAGGAGGTGGTGATGGCGCTGCCGCCTTCTCACCTTCCCGTCTAGGAGGAAGTGATGACGACGACGACGCCTTCTCACGTTGCTGTCCAGGAGGAGGGGGCGATGGGGCTGCCGCCTTCTCACATTCCCGTCCAGGAGGAGGTGATGACGACACCACCGCCTTCTCATGTTACTGTCCAGGAGGAGGTGGTGATGCCGCTGACGCCGCCTTCTCACGTTGCTGTCCAGGGGGAGGTGGCGATGGTTGCGCCGCCGCCTTCTCACGTTGCTGTCTAGGAGGAGGTGGTGATGCCGCTGCCGCTGCCTTCTCACGTTGCTGTCCAGGAGGACCAGCGGCGACCGGTCTGCGGCCGTCCCACGCCCCTGTCTCAACGGCGACAGGAGCTGGGGAGTTCTGTTGAGCCACCCCGGAGCTGGAGAGACTTCGTGATGGCTGTGATGGTGATGGTGGCGGTCATGGCTTTGGTCCTTCTCTTTGTCATCCTCTTCGGTCCTGATGGCTCCCAGCTGCTTCAGGACCTGGCCTCGTTGGTGGCTAGTCCACAGCTGCCTACTGGCCAAGCCTCGGCGGCGACCAATTCCTGGTCGTCTCACAACCACAGCGTGGGAGGTCCTCGTCTGGAACAGTTGCCTGCCTTGGTCTGGTTCCTGCTTCGCCATTTGGTTCCTCACCGAGGTCGTCCAAACGAATCACCCCGTGGGGATCCTGGTGCTTGGTGTCCGGGTTGTCCTCCTGACCTGTCCACCCGGACGCCTTGCGTTTGGTGGCCTGGATGTTCACCAGACTGGGATGGGGTGGGTTAATTTATTCCATCTTTACAATGCAGGCTCCAAGAAAGAGCTAACACCTCCTCTATGTATATTATACCCAGCATGTGTGCCAACTGAGGACATGGACAGAAAAGCAGCTGGTGCCTTGACAATCAACAGCGTGAAGTGACTGTCACAACTGGAGATGGAGAGATTCCAAAAGGGCTCAGACACAAATACAACATAGTGACAGTCTGCATGGTATCCAGATACATGAGAGTTGACTCCGACCAGCTGAAACAACAATGCCAATCACAACAGCTGAAGCTGCTGAAATGCAAATCATGTCATGCATATATTTCCCATACACTCACTGGCCACAGCATTACGTAGTCTGCCAGTTTAATGGGCTCCAATACAAGAGGTGTTGCAAAAAAAAATCTGTCCTTGGAAAAATAACAATATTCAATTTTGAGTGCGACACCATTTTAAATGGGTCAAGCGACACATTTTTCATGTTATGAGAGTGTCAGGAAGAAACAAAAAGGCAAGAAATTGAATCTACTCAGATCAAAGAAAGACCTTTTCAAAATATGCAGAAAAATCTGATTACTCAAGCACAAATCATAATAAACATGGGGCACTACACGCCCATCCATTCATCCACCCATCCATTTTATTCACTCTTTGTCCTTATCCATCCATCCATCCATCCATCCAACCATCCATCAATTTTCTGAGCCACTTATCCTCACAAGGGTCCGGGGAGTGCTGGAGCCTATCCGAGCTGTCAATGGGCAGGAGCCGGAGTACACCCTGAACTGGTTGCCAGCCAATCGCAGGGCACATCGAGACAAACAGCCGCACTCACAATCACACCTAGGGGCAATTTAGAATGTCCAATTAATGTTGCATGTTTTTGGGATGTGGGAAGAAACCAGAGTGCCCGGAGACAACCCACGCAGGCATGCGGAGAACATGCAAACTCCACACAGGCGGGTCCGGGATTGACCTTAGAACTGTGAGGCCAACGCTTTCCAGCTGAGCCACCGTGCCGGCTTTTGTCCTCAATTATTGGGATTTACATTTTTTTTAAAAAACACACACTTTTGTAACATTTGTTGAAATATTGTCATGTCAATATGACCTGACAGTAGTACAACAAAAGGATCTATGAAAAAAAAAATCAGTACTTTGTGGTTTTTTATTTTGGCTTTAATTTGATTTCCAAAAAACAAACACAAAAAAAACATCATGCCTGAAATTCACCAGTGAGACAAGGCTGTCAAGGTGTCAAGCATTTCTTATGCACTCGCTGGAGCATACTGCCTCACACTGACCTCTTAACTTTGTTGAAACTATAGTGGAATATCTATCTATGTAAAATAACAACATTTAAACAAAGGAATTGCCTTTCGGAGATGGAGCGAACTCTGGCAGCTGAAAGAATTCTGAATTCTAACATAATGTAAGCACAGTTTCTGTTTGACAGTTTAGTTTATCACCTCTTTTTTATTTAAATTGATTGTACATTCCCAAAAATACAACTTCAGACAAATAAAACTGTGGGCTCTATTTTCATAGACTGATGATCTGCCACGGGGTGCAAATGCATGTATATCCTGATTTGTACATGTCCGGCGCAGCAAGGTGTCCTTGGTGATCTGCCTGCAGTCTGGTTCCAGAAAATTGGTCTGAACTTCTGCCAGATCAGACCATGTCTAACTGCTGGCGCAGCTGGTCTAATGTGATTTTGGTGAATATGATCAGAGCAAGTCGTGGCACAGTTGACAACTGAATAGTGGCCCCACCTCAAACTTCTGAGGAGCTGGGTTTAAATCCGGCCACACCTGTCTGAAGTTAGCATGTTGTTCCCATTCCTGCGTGGGGTTTCTCTGGGTACGCCGGCATCCCCCCACATCTCAAAAACATGCATTGTAGGTTCATTGAAGACTTTAAATTGCTCGTAGGTGTGAATGTGAGTGGGAATGGTTATTTACGTATATGTGCCCTGCGATTGGGTGGCAACCAGTTCAGGGTATACTCTACCTCCCGCACAAAGTCAGCTGGGATAGGCTCCAACAGACCCACGACCCTAGTGAGGATGGGTGGGATGAAAGATGAATCATCAAGGCACAGGAGGACACATTCTGAGCTCTGCAGATGTGTGGTCCATGTCGGAGATTTTATTTATGTATGTGTAAATGTTGGGCATCATAATTATTGGGATTTACTGTAACTACATGAGGTCTCCGGATGTAATACGTAAGTCACTTGAGTTTTTCACCTGGTCATTCAATATTTCATAAGGGTACCTGCTAATGTTTAATACTCCTGTCATACACGTAACTGCTGCAACCTTTCCGCATATAGAGATGTGTCCATGTGATACTATTGCACCACTTCTAAAGGGAAGAAGAAGAGCCGCTTTGATAGGATAGGAACAAAGTGGTTATGACGACACCCACACCAGCACAGGCATCTCACTTTTAAATACCGGTCCATGAAATGATCAAACTCGGATCTAGCCCAGTTCATCATTGAGTTACGCCAAGTGCAGCACTGCATTTGTGCGAGTCTAGAGCCCCAAGAGTTGAATTAAAATACTTACCTGTGCAGCAAGAAACACAAGCAATAATCCTTAAATTGCAAACAAACATGGAAAGATATGACGTGGTCATAAAGAATCTTGGTTTACTCAGATTATCAATTAAAAACAGCTGTCTGTGCAAGTGTATCAGAAAATCAGGCAAGTGTTTTTGTTTCACACAGATTTTCTTCACTAGTAGGATTCGAGTCCTACAACGGACTGTCACTTTTTTAATCAACCCAAAACACGTGGATACTCTTATTCATGCCTGATGGCAAAGGTGCACGGATGGGGACAAAAATTAGTTTCTCTCCGCCTTGGATATATGCACACACATTCAATCACTCATACCTCACCCTGCTCCATCAGCTCAACTGACAGCAGTAATGAGTTTCGTCTCTGAGTAAGCCAACTGGCAGCCACTCAAGGGAATTTTTCGGACTGAATAGAGCCCATTAATCACAATCCCAGGCAACGCTGGGACATCACGTGTGGGGCAAACAGAGATGCGTTCATTGGTAGGGACGAAGGTGGGGGACTACCCAATAGTAAAATGAGGGACCCAGTGAGGGATCTCGTGTGAAGGACTGAGATTGTCCAATGATGAAGAATGTAACTGCTAATAATATTATTCCATGCAAAAATTCATTCATTCATTTTATTATGCCTCAGCTTTTACTTGCCTGTGGTACTTCAGAGCTGACAATTTCTCAATAGATGTAAATTTTACATTCTTAGCACATTTTACATTTTAGATTATGTTCTTCTGATGTCATCATTGACAATAAAGGCTAGCCTTCTATTGGAACTTCTGTTCTATCGTACTCAGTGGATCTGTGATTAATATGGTAGGGTGTTATGTATGTATGTACTGAATGTATGCTTTTCTAGTCATCATCATTTTTTTTTCTTTTGTACTTTGGCTAAGCAAACAGCAACAACAAGAACAGCAACATTTATAAAAAACTCTACTTATTAAGTGAAAGGATAAAAGGATAAAATAAGCAAATGCAGAATCACACTGTCACAGAGTTATGAATAACTGGATTTGGAAGGAATTTGAACCGAATGGGATTTGGTATCACCTTGTTTTGTGCCATCAGTATATTGCTTGTATATTAGTCTGCATTTAATGTATTTTCTTATCAGTGCTTTCCGTTTATCCATCCCACCTCTCCGGCAGACTGCAGTTATTACTGCCCCTCAGTGCTCCCACGGCCCATGCACCCCACTCCTCGCAAAATTGCCTGATCCCGATGAATTCGTGTTAATATGCAGTCAGTAACCCCCCTGACTCTTTGTGTGCTGGTGTGACTCTCGGCCACACCCACCTCACATACACGAGGTCACACCGGTGCACAAAGGAAAATAAGCAGGCAGGAAGAAGAGCAAAGGAGAAGAGAAGCAAATGGAGTTCCTGTCACAACCATTTAGGATTACATGACGGCGGGTGATAAATGAAAGTCTTTTGTCTTTGCCTTCCTACAGTGTGTGTGCAAGCATTTGTTATGAAGGAGTTCAATCAGACAATATTTTACAAAGATCCTGTGCATTTACATTAACTGAGAATTTTTTGGATGTTGCTTGGCACATTATTGAAAAAAAATCTGACCGTATATGTTCAAATCCTAATGCTAATATTTCATAGCAATACCAGTTTATTGTGATGCTAAATGTGTTATTAGGTCATGTAAGGTTGGCTGTCAATCAGTTGAAAAATGTTTGGTTATCCTGAAGAATCCTAAAGGAAGATGATACTCAGGTTGTTGCTGGAAGCATTCCAAGGAGAATGACTAATAGATGATCACATTATCCGTTTTAAATATGCAGGTTCATTTAGGCTGATATTTTGACCAAAGAAAAATGTGATTTTTATTTCATATGTCATTATTCGTATTCCAGTTTTCTCCCACATCCCAAAAGCACGTAACATTAATTGGACTCTAAATTGCCCCTAGGTGTGATTGTGAGTGCGGCAGTTTGTCTCTATGTGCCTTGCGGTTGGGTGGCAATCAGTTCAGGGTGCCTGCCGCCTCCTGCCCGTTGACAGCTGGGATAGGCTCCAGGACTGCACGACCCTTGTGAGGATAAGCGGCTAAGAAAATTGATCAATGGATGGATCATAATTCATGAGCGATCCTCAAAATCAAAACAGACTATTCTCCTGTTTTCAAGGTGATGGACTGCAGGTATGTAGACAACTGAAAGCAATCAAAGTATTGTGTTCAGTTTTCTGTCTTTCAGTTTGTTGTTGTGCTTGTAGAAGGCAGTGTTATGGAACTGAACTGCACCAAACTGAAAGCTGTTTCTAATATGTTTCCCCTTTTCTGTACAAAAAAAAAGGAATCTCAGTATGATGCATTGCTTTTCAATACCCCTGTAAATCACAACCACAATATTAAACATATTGTTACTGTCGTATCAAGTGAACATAGTTAATCGTGGAGAGACAGAATTTTTGATCCAGCTCTTGTATTGCATGCAATTTGATGGAGCACTCTGATGCACTGTTGTACCTTCACACATATTATCCCCTCTTTTTATCTGCCATCTAAACCATCTTCTTTTGTCAAACCGACTGCTACTGCATGAGCATATTTTTTTCTTCATTTCAAGGCGAGCTAAAGAAATGGTTTGACAATGTATGGCTTATTAACACATGACAAGAGGACCTCTTCATAAAAATGACTAAAGTCTCCTGGTTGATGAATGACACAAATCCTATATTTGATTATAAAAATCATATTTTTCAAGTTGCCCTTCACCCACAAATCTGCGACTACATCACTTGCACATGGATTTCAATGTTTAAGCTGAGTATTCACCGATAGACTCCAAATTTCATCAGTTTATGAACTCCCACTGACCATAATCCATTGTCACTATTACATATGAACACCATGTACACTACACATCAATGTTTTTAAAGGAAGAGAAGCATCGGTAGTGTTATGAACACAATTTCCAAGCATTTGGTCAGGGGAGCAGTTTTTCAACATGTGCTAATAGCCGAAGCACCCTTCCTCAAGCAAGCCCACCACGGTTGCTTTACATCCGCCAGCCTGTCGAAAGCTGCCCTTGTAACAAAGCTGCGGAGGTCAGGAGGTCACCGCAAAGCTTCGGAATGGAATGTTCCATCCTGGTTCAAGGTCCAACCTCCAGAGCCAGAGGGGCCCAGAGTTCATTCGAGACCATTCACACATGCCCCATCTATTTTGCTCCCCACCATGCTTCACTTTCATTTTGCGCCGGCAGCTTTATTGTTGGCGGCTCATTTGGCACTGGCCCGCTCGCTTGTGAGTCTCATCATCAAATGGCTGGTGCTGATGCACCACCACATCTTGATTAGTGTACAAACTACAATTAGCCGTCCTGTCAAAACAAGGTCTTGGCACACAGCATCTGGTAACCAAAGTGATTAGCGATCCAACAACATGTCAAATCATTGTTTTCTGTACAGATCAAGTTTTTCAAAAGAGTTATTTTCATTTTGATGGGAAGACTGTGTGAAGGAAGGTCACATTTTCCTCCTGAAGCCTCAAAGATCAGCACGGATATAAATCGTAACGGTGTGTGCATTCATCTTCACTCAGAAGAGAAACTGGCAACTGTAGTGATTACAAAGTAAACTTGGTTTTATCATCTGTTTTTTTACCTTGTTGTTTAAACCATTGGTTCAGGTAATTTTAATTTAATTGGTAGTGATTTAGTTTTGGTTGTGTTTCTGTTATCCAAATCTGCTGCTGTCTTTTTCTTTACAAGTTGTCATCTGTGCTGTACCTCATTTGTCAACCAATCAGCTCTCTCTAGCCGCTCATGTCGTATTTAGCGGTGCCTTGTTGTCTCATCTGTTTGTGCTTGTTTTCCATGCCCTCTTCCTTCAGCCATTGTCATACATCATAGGTTCAATGTCATATGGGTTACAACAAAAGCCCACACTAGACTTTTAATCGATTTGATTGATTTTTTGTTGATCGGCTGATTAGTTTTAATGTTATAACTGATCAACGACATCACTGATAGGCTCAGAGAAAGACATTTACTCCCTGTTGCCGTCGGGCACAGTTTAACTGTATCCAAAACTAGTACATTTTTATCTGGCAGTACATGTTTTTTTGTGTTTTTTGATGAAGTACTGTAAATATCTGATGACAAATAAAGTTATTTAAAGAAATAAATCATTCACAATTAATTCGCCTCCAAGGGAGAGAGAAGACTGCTGAACGGCAACATGTAATGTGCAGATCAGACTACAAGATAAATGTACTCTTTCACGGTTGCACTGTCGGACAACTGCAATAAAATGTTGTATTCCGAGACCACCACATTTCGTTTTTACGATCAGTAGTCTTTGTCTGGTCACCTCAAATACGACTGTATACACTAGTTACCGTGGCGATGAATACACAAGTGGTTCACACCAGGTAGTGGTCACCGGTGCTCAGGACAGGAGAGGACATTTGTGTAAGGCTTGCTTCAGGTATGCTCACGTACGTTTAATACGATACGGCTCACAAGCACGCAACAAAACGCTATGTAGCCTAGCAAGCTATTGCTACCACTCGTGGTTGTGTGTCAACATGCCGACCTGACAGGAGCAGCGAATTGCAACCTTTTTGGAGCCAAGGCTAATATGCTGTATGTTCTTAGTGCCAACTAAGTACAAGTCAAATGGCACCATTAATTTGTTACTATGCTTCCTTGGCATCAATAGATGAAAAAAGACAAAATTATTTAATGTAAATCTATATTTTTGAACAATTAACTCAACTACATACAGTAAATGACCAGGTCATTTAAATCAACTCATTGCTCCATCTTGTGATTGTATTGTTGATTGGTGGATCAATTCTTAAAACTCCCTTATTGGTGATTGGCCCTAAAAATCCTGATGGTGTAAAGCCTAATACACATACCTATATATCTAGTACATATCAACTATGAAGCAATTATCTAATTATCATTACCTTCATACTGTTATAGGAAATGGACACAAACTTCCTCCAAACACCATACATACACCATACAACAACAACAAAAAAAGAAATTACAACAACTCACTGGCTGGACTGAGAAAGAAACAGCAAATACTGGATGTTACAGTGGAAAGTAAATGTTTCTCTTCGGAGAGTGGATGTAATCCTATTTGCTTCTTCTCAGCCAATTTGAATAAGGATTGAAGTAGTATTATTGTGACAGCTTGGCCCACCTTTATTCATTAGCAATGCCAAGGTCATTGTCACTGGCCAAGGGCCATCAGGGGACAGAGTGGGCTTCCATTGGTGAATGAAGAGGAGGCTGAGTGATGGAGGAGGGGTGAACTAATGGGTAAAAAAAGGGGTAATGCACACACAAAGGTCACCATTTCCCAGCTACACAACCCCTCTCCATCAACCATTCCCTCCCCAAAAATACCTTTGACCCTTCCATTTCTAAGACAATGCAGAAACAGGGCCAAGGAGAGGGGGCGAGGGAGCAAGGGTGCAAGGGGACACACCCACAAAGAGTCAACGACAACAAAAGGGGGCCTCAGTCTCAGAGAGCTGATGTTGTCTAGAGAACAAACACTTGGGCCATGTTCACAAAGCGGAGCCACCACAGACTACACATCTCCACAGCCTCTGCCTGTTCCCAGCCACTCAGCTGCCCCGTAGTTCGCAAACAACAATAGGTGCTTCTCTGCTCCCAGCGGTACAACACACACAAACACACACTGGAGAGACTGGCAGCTGAGGCACAGCTGCTTCAATCATCGCTCCTTTAACAAAACGCACAACCGGACTCACAAGCCCACACATTTCCACAAAACAGCAAGTTTGAATTTGAGACCACACTGTAATCCCTACCTCAGTGGCAACATTAATAAGCAGCGGCACAAATCTAATGTCTTTCGATGTTTTCCTCTTTTTCAATGCCAGGTCATAGATAGTTTGCAATGGCATATTTCTCTATTCATGAGTTTTCTATGATTTGCCTCCAGAGTACCTGTTTATTTAGAATCCAAGCATCCTCACACCCATTAGAAATTCTTAATCATTTTCCACTGTGGAACATGCTAAATATTTCTTGCCATTCAAAAAAAAAAGGGATTATAGTTGTAGGTTGTCTGCCACATGAGCTATTTTTTCTGACTCTTCTCTTTTGCATTAACCCAAAAAGTTGCAGCAAAACTGGAAAAAGGCAAGTGGTAATTACAGTATATGTCTCAATCTATAAACAATAAAATATAGTACAACTGATGATGTATTGACGGTGCATTTGTTGCTCTGAGTACACGTGTTTATGATTGAGATTATCATTGTTCCTGAGGAGGAATTTAGATGTGGGGCTTTATACTTGTTGATTTAATATGACATCAGACCACACTTCCCAACTGGTTTATGCTTTTATAAATTTTAACAATGAAATCCAAATTCCTACCAAAGAAAAAGGTGAGGGTTTTTTTTTTTTTAAATTGCTGTATGGTGCTAGCTGTGTAAAGGTTTTCAACTGCATTAATCGTTCAAAAATGTTATGTTTAGTGCACTGGACTAAAGCAAAAGAGACGCACATTCTCATGATTTTGTCAGCACATCGACTCAACTGCAGCTGGTCTGCTCTCTTCCCATCCAAGCAGGCTTCATCAGTTCATGAAACAGCGCTTAGTTAGAATAGAGTTTCCACACAAAAATTAGCTAGTACGTCCTATCTAAATGTTGTTGCAGAAACTGATGGATTCTGGTCAGAAGAGAGGCAAAATGTTTTCTAAGACAAACAGAAAGTTGCGATTGAGTCAATGGCCTGCGAAGGTAATAACCTGGATGAATGAGAATAACCACAGACATTCTCCTCACTTGACTGACTACAACCCTCCTGTTTCTTTTTCATTCTGAAACTACAAAAACATTTAGACCATACCGTGTAAAAAAAAAAAAAAAAGGATATTTGCAATGGTGTCACATACTGACATAGACAAATCACCTATTTCGCTGGTGTAGAAAAAATATAGGAAACGGACACACAGACTTAAACCAAGCAGTTTACCACAGAGTGCTTTTGCAGATGTAAACTGAGACTCCAGCATTTGGTCAGCCCTGTGCACCCAATGACTTGGCCTCTGCTCTTCCTTCTTTCACTTTTGGACTCTCATAACGACATGCTCCTCCTGTGAGCCTTAAAAGCAGACCAAAGGAATTTTAGGCCTTCTTTTGATTTGTTTGTTTAAGAATAGCGAGGGTGGTCCAGAGCGGCAGCAGACCAAACCACATATTAATTGCAAAGTCCCTCTTTCAGACATTGGTCAAATCCCAACATCGAACTTGAATTTCAAAACAGAAGGTTCTGAATCAGGACATTGTGTCAATGACTTATTTGATTTCATTGACTTGATGCAAGTTTTCCTCAAATATATCCCAACTTGATACAACAGTCTAATGAAGTTGAAAGTTGAAGTTTTTCTTAGAGGCACACCATTATTGCAGAGCTTCAGCATATTTGATGATTTGGGATTTAGTTATCTATCAGTGTTCTTTGGTTTGATAAAGAAAAACAAACTCCATCTTTTGTTGTGATAGTATGCATCTTGTGATTTGAGTTGTAGCTGATAAATAATACTACAAAATAAATACTATTACAATCAAGGGTGATTACAAGTTTATTTTGGCATTTTGTATTTAACTGTGGCATTTTATATTTAACTGGAAGTGTCTCCTTGTACGAAATTGTAATGGGTTCTGTTACTTATTGTTTATCGAGTACTTTTTGTACTTAATATATATTTGTATTTCTTTAATTTTAAGATTGATTTCTCCATCGATTTATCCATCCGTTTTTCTGAGCCGCGTATCCTCAAAAGGGCCTATTGTAGCTATCTTTCTGGCAGGAGGCGGGGTACACTCTGAAATGGTTGCCAGCCAGTCGCAGGGCACATGGAGACAGACAACAGTCACACTCACAATCGCACCTATGAGCAATTTAGAGAGTCCAATCAATGTTGCATGTTTTGGGAATGTGGGAGGAAACCAGAGTGCCCGGAGAAAACCCACGCAGACTCGTTGAGAACATGCAAACTTCACACAAGCGGGTACAGGATTGAACCCTGGACCTCAGAACTATGAGGCCAATGCTGTAACTAGTTGTCCCACCGTGCTGCCTTTTCCATTCACATTTAGTTTAAATCATGTATTTGTGTATATCTACATGGCTGTGTGAGCTGTACAAAGAAATATATCTAGAAAGACAAACGTTTATTCCACCTCCCAACTGTCACGTAGACCATGATGAAATGATTCATTGACACCCATTTTTGACATCAACTTGTAGGTGAAGGGTGAAGGGCTAAATATGGCGTGTTGATGACAAAAACATTATGCTATGTATAGGAGTTTTAGTTTACAAGACATAACTGGATGAAAATTTTAAGTGGGTGGTCTGTCAGTCTTTCAAAATACATGGCATTTCAGCTGAATGTCATGCGTGTATTATCTGTCAAAAGCAAAAAAACTAATGCTGCAACCATGCTCCTACCTCCTTTCCTTGTTTGGTCACATCCGCCTCCTGGAAGCACTGCATATTCTTGACCATGGCGGCAGTGTCCAATAAAGGGCTCAGTGGTCGGAGACAACAAATCGACACATGGATATGCTTTGAATATAATCCATCAGAAACAAAAAAACAGAATTAATTGTGGAGGGAGATGGGGGTAAATGTGGGCACAGACTTGGTTTGAAAGAATGCTGCAAATTTGAAGCGGTATCTTAAGGCTCACCACACCTCTATTTATTTGAAGTCCTCTTAATTATATATAATGTTACGTGACTGCATGGTGGCTAAGCTGTAAAGTGTTGGTCTCACAGTTCTGAGGTCCATGGTTCGATCCTGTGTGGAGTTTGCATGTTCTCCCCGTGAATGTGTGGGTTTTCTCCGGGCACTCCGGTTTCCTCCCACATCCTCAAAACATGCAACATTAATTGGACACTCTAAATTGCCCCTAGGTGTGATTATGAATGTGACTGTTGTTTGTGTCTATGTGGCCTCTGATTGGCTGGCAACCAGTTCAGGGTGTACCCCGTCTCCTGCCTGTTGACAGCTGGGAAAGGCTCCAGCACTTCCGCGACCCTTGTGAGGATAAGCGGCTAAGAAAATGAATGGTTGGATGTTATGTGACTCGTGAAGAATGTCAAAAAAACTTCAAGTTTTTGTTACTGCTGCAGCAAATGGGCTGGTTGCGAGCAACTCGTGGTGAACATGATCCAGACAGATGCAAGTCTCATGAGACTGCTGAGCAAAGTTCAGATGCTTGTGAAGCTCTCCTGCAAGTCATCAATAGTGACTGAGCAACTGTTGGAGCTGTGTCAATTAACTCTGGTAAAAGACTCCTCCATTAGATGGTCCAGCACATTGCCTTTATGAGTTTCCCCATGCCCAGTGTTCTGGCGTCAAGGACGTACGTTCCCTGGCATAGAAAATGGAGGCAAAGTTCTTCAAACGGTTGAGCTGCTTACTTGATTACAGTGACTCCAAGTTTTCGCCCCTCACTGCAGCTGCAAGCTTCCTCAAGCACTCCTTGAAAACGATGAAGAGCAAATGAAGGTGTAAAAGCAGTTGATTACAATGTTCAATCTATGCTACAAGCAGTACAGGAGATGGAGGCTGAAGATGAGGTGATGCGGGAGAGGAGAAGAATCCAATGAGGAACCACAGAGACACTGACCGAGATTCAAATTACTGTCAAATGCGAGCCAAATATCCAAGTCCCACCTCATAAAGCCGTGTCAGGTAGGAAAGAAAGAGATTGAAGCGGGAGCTCTCACAGCCTACAAACCGTGAGGCTGCACTTGAATTTTGCGCTGACCAGGGAGATTCTCTTTACTAAAGCCTAAAACCCACTGCCTTAGATCTTATGGCTGTGCCAGCATCTCAAGCTTTTGCAGAGATAGCCTTGAGTGTAACAGGTGACCTCAGTCATGGCCTGCGAAACAGAGTAGAGAGTAGATGGCCTACCTTCACAATATTTGTGTGGTCCACTTGTATGACAAAATAGGGTGTCCATTCATGAAAAAAGCATAACTTCAACAGTGTAGACACGAGATTTCTGCCCAGAAGCAATGAAGTGCAGCGTGGCAGTATTGCATCACCATCAAAGTCTAGGCTGGAGTTATCAAACTGGCAAGGAATCTCTTTATTATGCAAAAGGCTTATGATAACTTTTTCTGAACTGCAACACTTCATACAATAAGACAGCCTCAATCCCAATTTCCAAGTGTTTTGACCCAATTAATTTGTAAAGACAATTTAAAAAAAAACATTCTTTATTTTTGTCAACTCAAGTACACTATAACTAGTACATACAACATTACAAAGGACTTAAATGTGATTAAAACTAATACACATTTTCATTTAAAGATTTCATACTAAAATGAAATCTAAAAAGGCTCCCAAAGACAACACTGGGGTCTTTCGTTGCCAAGTGATTTGTGTCGGCACCAACGGATATTTTTAGAGTCCCAGGGTTCCCATTTTATTCCAGCCTTGACGTTAGCAACGTGCTAAGTAAAAATTGTTGTAGCTTTCCGTGTGCTCATGTGTCCCATACATGGCTTAAGACCTGTGACCAGTTCCCAAGATGAATGCACCCCAACAACTTTGTGCCAAATATTGCTGCATTTGCAGTTATTGACATTGGGAACAATTCCCATTCCTCTGTAAAGCACATACTAGCATTTTTTTATATCACAGTGTCTTCACAACATCCCCAATAGAATTATATTTGAAAAAAATATTTATTAATCATATTCTAAGTTGCTAAAACTGTCTTACCTGGATCGATTTAACTTCAGTGGTGAGAGGTACTTTACAATTTCATTTTGCTTTTCTCTATAAAGTCTTAAATTATACTACAGTAATCCAATCAGGTATTGAATGATGTTGGGGTCAAAAGAGTTTAAGAGTCTTATTAAGAATACATTGGTGAGTGCTACACAATTTCTAGGAGATTAATACAATTGTTCATAAGAGCTGTCGGCCATTGAGTTTCATTGTATGTTGCAGGTTAGAAGAAAAAACATTGGCACTATCTGAATAGGCATCGGAGGAAGACATTCAGCCTTGGAATGTTATCCATTGTTGCACCTTACTACTCTGGGTTAACTGAACACAGAGAATAAACAAAAGAATGTTGTCACATTTAATGGTAGTAAGCCATAAGTGCTGTTGTTTGTCTATGTAAATGGGACATGCAGTTTGGCGAAGCGGGTCATTTATATTGCTGACAATGTTGAACATACCTCAGCTCCAGAACGATCGCGCTCTCAACGCGCCGTATTTTGCTAACATAAGTAAGTTCTGTGTAAACAAGTGACGGAACATAATGTGGGTTCACTTTTGCCTGTCTTTTGTGGAAAAAGAGGCTAGCAAGAGGGGATAAACTAGAGATATATTTGCTCTCACTCTTGTTTGTATAAAATTAGGCCTACTCAGTACAAGAGGTGAAATCTGTGCAATATTTTTTTAATCACTTTCAAAACAAATCCATAGTCATTTCAGATGACAGTTTATCTTGCAGTTGCACTATTATTAGAGCTGTTGGTATAAAGTACTCAACAGGCTTAGAAGAAGCAAATAAACGCACTTTCACTCTCTTAGAGAAACATTTACTTTCCTCTAATTTTTACGATAAATTGCAGACCATTAGTGCAGTCACCTCACTTTAAAGTGGCAATAACACTGCACTAACGTGAGTATTGTGCTATTATCTCTTAAGAAATGTGTCTGCTCTCAACTGTAACTATAACAAACTACCATAATATAACAATGTGGAATAAATGTGTAAGTGCAGTGTTTTTACTGACTTGGAGACAAAAATCACCCAGATGTTATAACATGACTTTTTTACTACATCCTGTTGTCTGTCTCCACATTACCTGCAAATGGCTGGCAACCAGTTCAGGGTGTACCCTGCCTCCTGCCCAATGACTGCTGGGATTGGCTCCAGCGCTGCTGCGACCCTCGTGAGGATAAGCGGCTCAGAAAATGGATGGATGGATATTGACATCCTCGCGCAGATGTGTCGTCCAATGTGAATGTGTGGTAGTGTCATGACCCCTGAAATTTTCTATGAATGGAACAGTGTGCGGATGGGAAATGTATGACTATCCCTTTACAGGTTACAGCTCCCATTGTGTCAATCCCCAGTTTGACAGTTATGAGGGTATGACAGCTTCTCTGACGCATCGAGGGCAGAAATAATTGAGACCTTTGACCTCTGCTTGACACAAATGTTGCATATCATCATTTCAAATAACTGCATCCTCGTTCCCATTTATTGATGTTGGCATGTATACTAGATAGCAATCATTTTATATCATATGGCATGTTCGCATCATAAATCATATTGTATGAAGAGCTCTTTTCCACAATCATATGAATGAGTTTGCTTACATTATAACAAAAAAATGTACCTATTTACTGCTCTTTTAACAAAAAATATTTTAACCCGATAAAAACAATTCATTGGCTCAATATGAACATCGACTGGTGTCTCCACAATGGAATAAAATGGCATTTGTGGTTAAACATGTAAAACAGTACTTCTTGCCAAATGTTCGATTTATAATATTACTTTTGGAAAGCAATTGGGATTTGAGACAACATGCCATGATTGTTTTTTAATATAAAAAATGAAACCTGGTAGTTTTCAGCTGCTTTCATAAATGCTGTCACCATATAAATATCATGTTAATACACTCATCTACCATGTTCTTCAAAATCACATCTCCTTCCCAGCCATTCATTAATTACCTGGAAACGTGTGTAATTAAACACACAAGGTCAACACTCTTGGGGACAGAACTCCCATGTTTTGTAACTCCATCTGACCCAATGACACACAATGGGGGAGGTGCTGCCCTCGAAGTAGGTGGGAATCCTGCTTTAACCTCAGCTCACGTCAGCTCCCCTCTCCCCCCCCATGTGAATATAAGAATTGCAAAAAACAAAAAAAAGCTGACAGAATCACATATCAATAGTCATATACAGTAAATGTTCAAATTCAATGACCATGAAATCTTCTCACCCATGTTATACACAGTATGAAATCTTCTCACCCATGTTGTATACAGTATGGAGGCCCCATAGCTCAGTGGTTAGAGCACTGGTTTGGTAAACCAGGGGTTGTGGGTTCGTATCCCACTGGGGCCTCCACTCCCTGAGAAGGGTTGCGTCAGGAAGGGCATCCGGCGTAAAAATTGTGCCAAACATATATGTACGTTCATCTGAGATGATACGCTGTGGCGACCCAGAAAGGGACAAGCCGAAAGAAACAACAACATGTTATATACAGTATACAATGACCAGCGGATGCAGGTAGAATTTCAAACCCATCATTTGGGATGATTTGTAAGGATTAGCAAAACACAGTGAAGACACTTCTTGTTTGAATGTCAAAAGAAGCTTATGTGGCATTGGGAGCTGCGAGTTGCTTCATGGCGAGTTAGCAGAAAGAAGCGCTGGTAGAAAGGGGGTGCGGTGAGGGCAGCGCTTGGCTCAAAGAACAAAGGGAGCTGTAGGCAGTGGTAGAGATGGTGCTTTGCCATTCATCCCAGCAGGAAGCCATGAAAGGGGTGGAACAGGAAGGTCGAAGGGTAATGGCCAGCAACCAACTGACACTTTAGAAACATGTACACATGCACATGTGTGCATGAGCACTCCATAAATCACCACCACTACCTGCAGTGTGGTGCAAGCGGCTACTTCCATCGTGTAGCGTGGTGAAACATTTCATCTTCCAGTAAAGCTCCTCACATTGTGCCTATCAAGTCTGCCAAACATTTATTCAGACCAAGTGAGAAGTTTCATTTTCAACAAGCAGGGGCAGGAGTACAAATAGAGACATTAGGACCAGCCACTCACTTCTCCCATTTCGTCCTTTATTGCCTTCTCCTTTTCATCTAGGTCTCACTCAGAAGGCTGCCGTTATGGCTGTTGTAAAGCACACATTTTGGAATTTAAGGATAGCAGTTACCATCACAAATGAAGTTGTAACACTACTGACTGTGTGCTTTTAAGGAATAGCGTGTGTAATCTAAAGATATGAAAGTTTTTTTGGTCAAGATTTACCCATTGTTCATGACATTTTGCAGTTCCGTTGAATGTATTTAGTTTTTAACTGAGCACAGCTGTTTCCTCCAAAGAAAACCTGTGAGAGAAAAAAAATGACTGCCCTGTAAAAGTTTTGACTCTTTCCAATTAATTTCAGGAAAACATACAAAAGAAAGTCATTTCAATTGATCCTAAAGGCTATTTCATAACAGGGGGCCTTTTGTGGTGTGTTGCCTGGTGACACTGGTGTGCTGTGGGGGAGGGGGCAGAGGCCCTGGCTAAGTCCTCTGTACCAGGCCTGTCATTCACTGAAATGATGAAAAGCTTCCAGTGGAAGCTAATGTTAAAGGACTGGGAATTTGAAGTTAAAGTTAGAGAGGCTGGCAGTCAAAGCTGACCATCAAAGAGATAACATTTAAGAAAAAAAAAAATGTTTCCGGAGCAATATGGGGATTTAGAGGAGCAACGGGGAGTCCGTCCTACACTAGCCCCTGACTGTGAGCTCACACAAATGGCTGTCAAGCTAATAAAAAGTGCAATTTATGGAGGGAGGTAGTGTCGAGAGTAAGATGGACATTTCATCCACCGGGAGGGCTATAAAGAAGCTTCACACCACCATTGCATCGCAGTGGTACAAGTTGCTCTGTTGTATGAGGGAATGTAACACAGCAAATTACCTCAGAACCACAAAGGGAACATCAGGCTTAACAAACACTTGGAGGAGAAAAAGAAACAAACACTAGTTAGTGATCTTTGTTAGGGAATCACTTGTTCAAAGTCTAGGGTCTCAAAGATTGAGCCAATATTAAAGACCTTAAAAAAAAGCAAGGAGGACAGAGGTGCCATCGGGCAAGGCATAGAACTTCCTCCATTGCTCCTTAAAATAGCTCCAGAAATAAGAAATGTGTTACATTTTTAGCTTTGCCTGCTTCTCGACCAAAGTTAACCCTTCATTTTATGAGGCTTATAATGTGGGGGATGAGACTTTTTTTTTTTGAAATCTCTAAGTATGTGGTGTTTGTCGGTCATTTCATAATGCACCATTCACATTGGGCCATACTGACTAAAATATCAGTTTTATGCCAGGAGAAAGAGCCTAAAATGTGGTTGTTCCCTGTCAAATGTGGCATTCTGAGTATTTTTTCATCAATTTAAGCACTCTTCATTTTTATAGGCTGTAGAAAGTTAATTGACCCAGGAAGGTGAAACATGATATTATACTTGAAATTTCGATGCCATTATAATATACAGTGAAGAAAATAAGTACTTGAATACCCTGCTGTCTTGCAAGTTCTTACACTTAGAAATGATGGAAGGGTCTGAAATTTTCATCTTAGGTGCATGTCCACTGTGAGAGATATAATCTAAAATGAAAAATCCAGAAACCACAATGTGTAATTTTTGAACGATTTATATGTGTTATACAGCTGTAAATAAGTATTTGAACACCTGAGAAAACCAATGTTCATATTTGGTACAGTAGCCTTTGTTTCCAATGACAGAGGTCAAACGTTTCCTGTAGTTGTTCACCAGGTTTGCACACTGCAAGAGGGATTTTGGCCCACTTCTCCACACAGATATTCTCTAGATCAGACAGGTTTCTGGGCTGTTGCTGAGAAAGCTCCCTCCAAAGATTTTCTATTGGTTTTAGGTCTGGAGACTGGCTCGGCCTCGCCAGAACCTTGATATGCTTCTTACATAGCCACTCCTTGGTTTTTCTGACTGTATGCTTTGGGTTATTGTCATGTTGAAAGACCCAGCCACGACCCATCTTCAATGTTCTGACTGAGGGAAAGAGGTTTTTCCCCAAAATCTCATAATACATGGGTCCAGTCATCCTTTCCTTAATACAGTGCAGTCATCCTGTCCCATGTGCAGAAAAACACCCCCAAAGCATGATCCTACAACTCCCATGCTTCACAGTAGAGATGGTGTTCTTGGGATGGAACTCATCATTCGTCTTCCTCCAAACACAGTTAGTGGCATTATCACCAAAAAGTTCAATTTTAGTCTCATCTGACCACAAAACCTTCTCCCATGACTCCTCTGAATCATCCAAATGGTCATTAGCAATCTTAAGACGGGGCTTGGCATGTGCTGATTTAAGCAGGGGAACCTTCCAAGCCATGCATGATTTCAAACCATGACGTCTTAGTGTTTTCCCAACAGTCACCTTGGAAAGGGTGGTCCCAGCTCTTTTCAGGCCATTGACCAAGTCCTGTCGTGTAGTCATGGGTTGATTCCTCAGCTTTCTAAGGATCATTGAGACCCCACGAGGTGATATCTTGCATGGGCCTCCACTCCGACTGAGATTGACCTTCATGTTTAGCTTCTTCCATTTTCTAATGATTGCTCCAACAGTGGATCTTTTTTCACTAAGCTGGTTGACAATTTCTTCGTAGCCATTTCCAGTCATGTGGAGTTGTACAATTTTGTCTCTGGTGTCTTTGGACAGATCTTTGGTCTTGGCCATGATACAAGTTTGACTTACTGTTTGTTAGGGGTGGACAGGTGTCTTTATGCAGCTAACAACCTCACAGAGGTGCATCTGATTCAGGATAATACATGGAGTGGAGGTGGACTTTTAACGACGGACTAACAGGTCTTTGAAGGTCAGAATTTTAGATGATAGGCAGGTGTTCAAATACTTATTTGCAGCTGTATCGCTCAAATAAATCATTAAAAAAATCATACATTGTGATTTCTGGATTTTTCTTTTTAGATTATCTCTCTCACGTTGGACATGCACCTACAATAAAAATTTCAGACCCCTCCATGATTTCGAAATGGGAGAACTTGCAATATAGCTGGGTGTTCTAATACTTATTTTCTTCACTGTATACCACACATATACTATTAATATCGTAAAAGAGCTACTATATTTAATCTACCACCATCACATAACCAAGCAAAAATATAGTTTATCGATATATTTGATTGTTTGATTGAATTTTCCTCACCTTTGATAAATATACTGAATGAGAATTTATGACTGGTGAGGCCCTCACAACACAGCAAGTCGCTGGCAGAACGAATTTGGTTTCATAGATTTAAATAACTGGGACATATTATAAGCTTTATGGTCATGATGAACTGAAGTTACCAATCACATGCCGCTAGTTCCACCACAATTTTGATGAACCAGCAGGTCACAAAAGTAAGAATCATGATATAGCAGAGAATTACTGTATCTGTATTCTGTGGTGTTAAGGGACTCACTGATCCCGGATTGGGATTTATTGTTTCCATGACATGTGACTTCCAGGACTCACATAGTAAATTTATCTCTACATTATGTTATCATGGTAAATATTAGGATAAAAACATTTCCACATACTATTCAACTGCACAACATAGCCATTACTCGAGTTGGGCATCAAGAATCGAGAGCTGCAGAGAGAAGCGGCACTAACATTGTGGTTTTACCGGGATCATGAAAAAAAAAAGGTTTCCAGTTTCGATTGAATTAGTCTGCTGACCCCGAATAAGATAGTGGCAAAAATCAAGAATACGCATAAAGCTGTGCTTCTGCTCAATGGAAGTAGTGAACAAAAGTGTTAATTGTGTTAAAATAAATGATATGTCACCCCAGTGCAACACTTAGATGAAGATTATATTGTGCAAAGGAGGCTTTCACGATGTGTTGAAGTCTGACACGTTACTTTCTTTGTTGTTTTTTGTCAATAGGGTGAGTGGAAAAAAACCCACCCTCACCAACATTGAGGAAGCTAAGTTTAACGTTGGGTTGCACTCTTGCACAGAGGGTTTTTAGTCTTTATTTTCGTCTTCAAACCAACGTAAGAGCTGATGACAGACACAAAATAAAATAAATTATTTTACCATACACCCATCCTGGAAGCTGTCACCTTATCGTGGTGGAGGGGTTTGTGTATCCTAATGAGCCTAAAAGCTAAATTGTCTTGGGCTTCATGTCACTGGTAGGGTCACCCACCAGAAAAAGCTCCGTGGTTAGGGACCAGAATAAGTATGACTCCATAAAACCCTCTGACAAATAAAAATAATAGATCTAGGTGACCAACGGCAGGGACCTTGGTGATTTGATCCCCGGCTACATGAGCTGCCTCTTGGGATGTGGAATATCACCTCTCTGGCAGGGAAGTAGTCCAAGCTGGTGTGTGAGGTCAAGATGTTCCGACTAAATATAGTTGGGCTAGCCTCGATCCACACACGACTTAGGCAGTCATCTAGAGAGGTGTTGAACTCTCTTCCACTCTAGAGTTGTCCACTGTGTGGTGAGCCTGCAGAGCAGAGGTGTGTATACTTGAGCGCCTGTACATTGGGTTTCATCGGAGTGGACGAGAGAGTATCCTCCCTCCACCTATCGGCCGTGGAATTGATTTTGATTGTTGTTTCTGCCTATGCAACAAAACAGCAGTTCATAGTACATAACCTTTTTGGAGCCTTTGAGGGAGTGCAGGAGAGCGCTCCCAAGTTGGGACTCCATCGTTCTCCTGGGGGGACTTCAATGATCATGTGGGTAATGACAGTGAAACCTGGAAGGGTATGACTAGGAAGAATGGCCACCCTGATCAGAACTCCAGATGTGTTCTGGTATTGGACTTCTGTGTTCATGATAGATTGTCCATAACGAAAACCATGTTCAATCATAACTGTGTCCACACATGCACTTGGCACCAGGACACCCTAGGTCACAGTTTCATGATCGACTTTGTGGTTGCGTCATGAGACTTGTGACCACATGTCTTGGATACACGGGTAAAGAGCGCGCTGAAGCAGTTAAATGATCACCACCTGCTGGGGAGTCACTCCAATGATGGGGGAAAATGCTGGTCCGAAGTGGCATAACCAAATGTATTGTGTGGGTCTGCTGGGAATGTGTGTCAGAATCCCATGTCAGAAAGAATTCCAACTCCCATCTCCGAAAGAACTTTGCCCATGCTCTGGAAGATGCGGTGGACATTGTGTTCTAGTGGCCCATGTTCCGCGCTGCCATTGCTGAGGTGGTAGACCAGAGTTGTGGCCGAAGGGTGGTCGTTGCCTGTCATTTCGGCAATCCCAGAACCCACTGGTGGACACCAACAGTGAGGAATGCTGACAAGCTGAAGACTGAGTCCTATCGGGCAGTTTTGGCCTGTAGGACTCCCGAGGCAGCTGATAGTTGCTGGCTGGCCAAGCGAATGCAGCTTCGGTGGTCACTGGGGCAAAAACCCGGGGATGAGAGGAGTTCGGTGAAGCCATGGAGAACAACTTTAGGACGGTTTTGAGAAAATTCTGGTCCACCATCTGGTGTCTCAGGAGGGGGAAGCAGTGCAACGGCAAAACTGTGTATAGTGGCGATGGGGCGCTGCTGACCTCAACTCGGGATGTTGTGAGTCGGTGAGGAGAATACTTCGAAGACCTCCTCAATTCCACCAACATGCCTTCCCATGAGGAACCTAAGTCTGGGTGCTTTGAGGCAGGCTCTTCTATCTCTGGGGTTGATGTCACTGAGGTAGTTGAAAAGATCCTTGGTGGCAGGGCTGTCCTGGTTGAAAAGCCTCTGTAGCATCGCATGGACATTGGGGCTAATGCCTCCGGATTGGCAGACTGGGGTGGTCGCCCCCCTTTCTGAGTGTGTTCCAACTACATGGGAACCACACTCCTCAGTATCCCTGGTAAGGTCTATTCAGGGATGGTGGAGAGGCGTGTCTGTTAGGAAGTTGAATCTCAGATTTTGGAGGAGCAACGTGTTTTTCATCCTGGCCGTGAAACAGTGGACCAGCTTACACTCTCGCCAAGATCCTCGAGGGACCATGGGAGTTCGCCCAACCAGTTTACATGTGTTTTGTGGACTTGGAGAAGGCATTCAACTGTGTCCCTCACAGAATCTTGTGGGCGTTGTTTTGGGAGTATGGGGTAGCAAACTCCCTGATACAGGCTGTTCGGTCCCCGTACAACCGGTGTCAGAGTTTGCTCAGCATTGCCAGCAGGAAATCGGACTCGTTTCCAGTGAGAGTTAGACTCCACCAAGGCTGCCCTTTGTCATCGATTCTGTTCATAACTTTTCTGGACAGAATCTTTAGGGCAGCCGAGGCATAGAGAGGGTCTGGTTTGGTGGCCTCAGTATTGCATCCCAGGTTTTTGCAGATGCTGTTGTTCTGTTGGTTTCATCAAACAGTGATTTCCAACTCTCACTGGAGAAGTGTGGGTTGTGACCGAAAGAACAGTGAAAATGTGAGACTTCAAGTCATCAGTTTTTTTTTTTTTTGCATTTTATACAAGTGTAATGCTGTTACTCATGGAGATGTGTTTATTCACTGAACACACTACTTACAAAGAAGACATTCTCATATACTACTTGAACATCATCAAAGTGGAGCCTATCTCATAATTTCTATTTGACGGTGACATTTTGGAATATAAAGTTCACAGCTTTTTCATAACCACTAGATACCTACAAACAAAACATTCTAATATACTATTTGAACATCATCAAAATGTATACCTGTTTCATAACCTCTGGGTGACAGTGGCATTTTGGAATTAAAGCCCACAGCTTTTTTATAACCACGAGATGGCGGTATGCATTTTTTATTTATTTTTTTTCCTCATTTGCCCCTATACCTATGTAAAATGTGCGCTATTAACAGTTTTGGGCTGGCGAGTGGAACCGTGCATTATGCTCGAGTAATTACAGTACATACTGCTCGCTTTCATGCAGACAGCAACATGTGCCCCATTACCCATCCAAGGCTGAATGGGTTACATGAGAAAGAGCATCCAGAGCAATAATATGCCAGACAAATCATGAGAGTGACTCACTGTGGCAACAACTGATGGGACAAGCTGAAAATCTGAACAAGCTAGTCTTAGAGGTCTTCAGAGTTCGCATGCGTTTTTCACTAGGCCGGAGGCCCTTGACCACTGATATGTCCAATCTAATGTCCCAGTCTTATTGACTTAAAAAGCTGGTTTGTTTAGAGCTTCCACCTCAGTAGGCCTCTCTAAGCCTTTATCCATCTCTCTAGTCTAGGAGACAGAAAACAAGTGTGTTCACAGAGTCTGAGCTCAGCAATGTTGAAAGAATTGTCATGAAATCTTCTGTAAATCGTCAACATGAAAGCAGATACTGTACCAGCGGGAGGAAACCCAGGTTGTCAAAGAAAAAATGTATGTTGTCCAAACATTAAATAAAGAGATGTAAAGGTGCGTGTGCGCACGTGCGTGGGTGTGTGTGTGTGTGTGGGTGTGTGTGGGTGTACCCGTGCGTGTGTGTGTACGTTTAATTCCCCCAAATACCAGTGAGTGGGTTGCAGCATTTGTTTAAGCTCATTGCACTAACAGAGCATCATGAAGACATTTTGCACGAACTTAAGTAGAAGCATCAGATACTGTAGCTCATTCTACCTATATTAAAATATGAAAATCACTCTATAGTCTACCCCAAAGCCTGGAATTCAGTGAGGCAATATTTCAATGGTATTGAATAGACTCGTCAGGGATATAAAGCACTCAATCAAACCAAACCTAATGATTGTAATGTAATTTGAATGTTGAAACTTTTTTTTTTATTACGACATTCTTAATACTAGCATGTCATGCATAAATATGACTCTATTGTCACATTGTTAATATTATTTATCATAGATCATTTTACACTTGAGACTATGTGAGACCTCGGATGCAAATTTCATGGTAACAATGATGCCCAGCCTTGGAACATTGAGTTCCGCAACTTATCATCACAAGATACAGATTCAGTAATCCTCTGCTACATTGCAAATTTTGCTTCACGGTTCTGCTATATTGCAGGTTTTTATTATGGTTGGTACTCTTTAATCTTTTATATAGTTTGTACAATATTTTGTTATACATTGCATGGCAAGGTTGGGGGACAATAGGGATGGTCGGGTTTGGGGCGGTAAGGGCTTGCATGATGACGAAAAGGCCACATGGGTCCCTTATCCTATGTGACATGCAAATTTGAATTATTACAGTAAAAACAAGTCATTCAACTTTGTTGTTAATGTGTGTTTCTATTCCCCATAGTTTGTTCACTGCATCTCTTATTCAAACTTTAGAGTTATTTTACATTCATGGTTGATTTATGGCACTATACCATTCTCAAATCGTGACTGTAGGCCGTGTATAATAGTAACATTTAAATGAGTAAAACTGAATTTTCCGCAAAGCTCAATTGAGCTTTGTGCGTTTATATTAAATGATTATTTGCTGTGAGGTTATCACACTTACATGTGCCATGTTATGTTATGCATATGTTATTAGTTTTATTTCCGTGATAAGTCTTTCAGCACAAATATTGAGGTTAGGTCTATTTTGGACCGAAACATTTCAGTGGCCGAAACTGAAAAGAGTTATTCTATTTCCATATTTCATTTTGTTTTATTGATTTATTTAATTGATCAAATGCTGTAGAGCTCAGTAGAACAGTCCTATATATATGATGGCTGCAGTACAAGGAAACATACTGAAAAGACAAAAAAACTTACTAGCTGCTTGGATGCGTGCCTTACGGCTGACCACCAGTCCAAAAGAATTCTGGGCCACACACTCATAGTCGCCTTCATCTGATGAGTTGTCAGCTTTGGTCTTAAGGAAGTGGCCAATGAGGAGGGAGCCATTGATGAAGGTGGTGTGATACTGGTCCTGAGTTAAAAGCATGCTGTTGTGCCTCCATTGTGTTGTGATCGGGGGGATACCATCCACCTGGCAATGGAGCATGAGGGGCTGCTCCTGCACTGCAATGATGTCACTTGGCTCCAGGGTGAAGGAGAGCTCAGCATCACATGACACACCTGGAAGAACACACCCAAAGATCAGTTTGCTGAGAAGAAAGAGAGAGGAATCACAGTGCAGTAGGTCATGGTAAGGTGATACTGATATAATTCATTTTATGAATTCCTGACTTTCTTCACAACCCACTTCAAACAGAAACATGTGACAAAGACATAGATCGTGACGTAGATCAAATTAGATCATAAAGCTGTGCACGATGTCTGTGAAAGCAATGAGATGATTTTGTGTTCAGGATATGTGCTTTATTTTATAGGCCAATCAACCATATCCACAACGTGAGTTATCCTGGCGAACCCAACAAGTACTACTCCTGCTACAGTTGTTTCCCTTGTAATTATTTTCATATCAACCTTTGGATGCAAACAAATGGGAAGTATGCCTGAGTTGCATATCACTTCTGACCAGAAGTGGGTAGTGACGTGTTACATTTACTCCGTTACATTTCCTCTATTACATTTTCTCAAGTAACATTTTCCATAAACTGTACTTGTCGGAGTATTTTAAATGCAACATACTTTTACTTTTACTTGAGTATTTATGTGAAGACGATTCGATACCTCTACTCCGCTATGGTGATCAACAACATGTTCACTACTTTTATTTCTCCATTCTGAGTGTGTGCATCTATTTTTATACTCCATCTTCGAATTCCACATAGGGTGCCCGTTGCGCCAATCAGATGACAACAAGGTAGTCAAATGACTGTATATGTAGTTTCCACAAGCCAATCAAAATGACTCACTTTGGAGAGAACATTAAACCAGCCACACAAGTGTGTTTATTTTTCCAGATTGAAAAAAGCGTTGTTATGGAGCTCTTAAGCTGTTACTACCCAAACTATTTCGACCCACTTGGAACTTGAGAAAACTCCTTCTGGTGAGTTGTAGATGTTCCATATTGTTGCTTTGGCGGTGATATGGCAACATTGGCTGTGTCCTACGGTGTCCCACATGCACACGCAAACACTCAGTCTAGTTATCAAACAGCTTCTTCATGAAGCCATTTAAGTTGATCAAGCAAATAATGTGAATGTAGGCGCCAATGCGTGTTTTTTTTTTTTTTTTTTGTGGAGAGGTGAAAATTGAAAGGGGAGAAGGAAACGTGGTGGTGGAACCCAAAAATACAGGAAGTCATTCAAAGAAAGAGATTCGCGAAGAATAAGTGGGACACAGAGAGGACTGAGGAGAGGCGAAAGGAGTACATCAAGATGTGACGTAGGGCAAAGGTAGAGGTGGCAAAGGCTAAACAAGAGGCATATGAAGACATGTACACCAGGTTGGACACGAAAGAAGGAGAAAAGGATCTCTACAGCTTGGCCAGACAGAGGGATAGAGATGGGAAGGATGTGCAGCAGGTAAGGGTGATTAAGGATAGAGATGGAAATGTGTTAACTGGTGCCAGTAGTGTGCTAAATAGATGGAAAGAATACTTTGAGAAGTTGATGAATGAAGAAAATGAGAGAGAAGGAAGAGTAGAAGTGGCAAGCGTGAATGACCAGAAAGTGGCAATGATTAGTAAGGGGAAGATAGAAAGGCACTGAACAGGATGAAAAATGGAAAGACAGTTGGTCCCAATGACATACCAGTGGAGGTATGGAAGCAATTTGGTGAGGTGGCTGTGGAGTTTTTGACCAACTTATTCAATAGAATACTAGCGGGAGAGAAGATGCCAGAAAAATGGAGGAAAAGTGTACTACTTCCCATTTATAAGAACAAAGGCGATGCTCAGAACTGTGGAAACTATAGAGGAATAAAGATGATGAGCCACACAATGAAGTTGTGGGAAAGAGTAGTGGAGGCTAGACTCAGGTCAGAAGTAAGTATATGCGAGAAACAGTATGGTTTCATGCCTAGAAAGAGTACCACATATGCATTATTTGTCTTGAGGATGCTCGTGTAAAAGTACAGAGAAGGTCAGAAGGAGCTACATTGTGTTTTTGTAGATTTAGAGAAAGCCTTTGACAGAGTACCAAGAGAGGAACTGTGGCACTGCATGCGTAAGTCTTGTGTGGCAGAGAAATATGTTACTATAATGCAGGACATGTATGAGGACAGCAGAACACCGGTGAGATGTGCCGTAGTTGTTTCAAAAGAATTTATGGTGTAGATGGGACTGCATCAGGGATCCGCGCTGAGCCCCTTCCTGTTTGCAGTCGTAATGGACAGGCTGACAGATGAGGTTAGACTGGAGTCCCCTTGGACCATGATGTTCTTGATGATATTGTGATCTGCAGTGAAAGCAGGGACCAGGTGGAGGAACAATTAGAAAGATGGAGGCATGCACTGGAAAGGAGAGGAATGAAGATTAGCCAAAGTAAAACAGTGTATATATGCATGAATAACAGGGGCGGTGGGGGGAGAGTGAAGCTCCAGGGAGAAGAGAAAGCAAGGATGGATGACTTAAAATACCTGGGGTCAACAATACAAGAAACAAGAAAAGATTGATGGATGATGTGAGGGAGGACATGAACACTGTGGGTGTTAGAGAGGAAGATGCACGAGATAGGCTTAGATGGAAAAAGATGACACGCTGTGGCGACCCCTTATCAGGACAAGCCGAGAGGAAAAGAAGAAGAAGATTTGAGGTTCATGCTCTCATTAAAAAGACAATAGAAGGTACAAGTTACTCTTAACTAGTTTTTTTAATTGAGTACTTTCATACTTAACCCTTAACTTAAAAAGGGAAAAGCCGAAAGGAAAACAACAACTTGCGTCATATTATTCAAAAGCAACAGTACAGGTACTCTGACTTGAGTGCAATATTTGGGTACTCAACCCGCTTCTGCTTATGACAGCTCACCATGAATCTCATGAATGAAATGCTTTGAATGTGCAACATTACCTGCAGGCAGAAGGGAATGCATAGTTTATAGAATGAATAGACCAATTACTTGAATACACATGCAATACACACATTCTCAAACCTATAGTCTCCCTTCAACATGTGCTAAAACAGATGACTGGTGGTTCGACCTATTCATTCAGGGATCTTACATTTTCTTTTCCATTAAAATAAACCAAATCTGTGAGATGTGTTTGCACATTGCCGATTCTTTCCTATACTGTATGACAAGTTCCAATGTTCTGTAATTGTGGTATCTCTTTGACCTTGGTAGAAAAAGTAGGGAAAAGACAACAATAAATAGAGGATGTAAACAGCCTAACCTGACTTGGCTCTGTAAAAGAGGGCCTCAGCAGGCTCGCTTGGTATCATGTTTCAGATCCTGATGGACTAAGCAACACGAGTCTCAGCCCTAAAGTCCAGGAATCTGGTGGGAGGGGCGGGTGCTAGTGAAGGGTAGCAGAGGTGGTGTGGGTGAGGCCACAAAGGTCAAAACAGAGAGCCTTCATCTTTGAAATTTTAGCCGAGAAATGCTTCAGAGTGTGGTTCAGAGAAGGAATTGGCTGAGCAAGGTGATCACATCAAGACTTAAAATGCAAAGAATAATTTCTTTCTCCCCTTTCTCTGTGTGGCCTCCTGTTATTGTTTTTTTTTTTGTTGTTTTTTGCCTTTTAACAAGCAATGTAAGTAAAAGAGCCATGGAACCAGAGAGGCATGGGACACTTGTGAAAAAACAAGGGGATGGTAGTAAAAATATTTAACCCTTAGCTGGCAGATGCCGTTTCTGATTTGCTTTTCCAAATAATGCAACAGACACCTTCCCATTTTGGTCTCTTTCTCCCACACACACACGCACTATCTTGACTTCCATCTTTTCCAACAGCAGCCCGTGGAACCCTCCTAAATTTGAGCAACATGCACCTCAACCAGGATATAGTATACACAAATTATATGTAAGTGATCTACTATGTCATACTAAAGTGGTGGTGGACAAACTGAAGACACCAAAACGGTATGTTGGATTCTTTGGAAACCATAATGTTGTCCTACAATGAATAAACTCAGGCATTCAAGTTCATGTTGCTCTCAAACTGACTGTAACTGCTTCTTGAAATTCCAAACTCACATTTTAATCTGTTGGCTGGCAGAATGCAACATTAACTTGTTAACAACTCTGGCATGTTGCCAGAAAGACTGCCTAATGCGATCCTGATCTCTGAACAGTAATAACGCAAGAGGCAGTGTGAAAAGGTCAGAGGAAATGATTTTGAAGAAAACACTGAGTCATCCAACCTATCCGGGTTGCTATGAAGTTGTTATCAATAAGTTAAGGCCATTGATGCAGGCAGGAGACTGAGCTACAGAAAAATTAGTCAAACACATGCCTACATGATGCTGCTGATTTTTTTTTTTTTTTTTTTTTTTTCAGACTTGAATGTTTCCAACTTTAGACAAGAGGGACATCCTTGTTAATTTTTCCATGCAAATAGAGGGGATGCTTGTATTTTGTAAGACCATGGAGAAGTCGTGGAAAAGTGTCGGTAAGGCACTGGCTTCCTTATGTGACTGGCTGGCAAAAACATTTTCACAACCACAGACAGACATAACTTGACATAACCTGTACAATTTGACACGAGCACCACTGACAGCAGCAAATCATATCAGGACAAAAAACGGACCACTTTTTCCTGACAAGCCCATCATGAATTCTATGATTCGACATGTAATAAAACGTTTCTTTTGTGCCTTCCTTATTTCAGCATCCATGCTGCTCGCCATTCAGTACTTTTTTGTGTATTGTTGATAAGAAACAGCAAAATTTGTTTGATGACTGGTCAGCATGTACCCGTATGCATGTCTACACGACAGTCCAAAGGTTATGGATGCAAATCTCACTTAAAGACAACTTAGTCATGCTTTATAACCTTAATGAGTACAACATATATGTAGAATGAATATATGTTTCAAAAAACCTAAAGTGAAGTGTTTGGTACTCAAGAACACAATTGAATTGACCCCTCCGTGTATGTTGCGCAATCCGCGTCACTGACCAATCAGAAGCCAGAGATCTGCATAATCTCGGACTCAAATCTCAGACAACGCTGGCTGGATGGTCCAGTATAGCTTCTGTTGGCGTTTTATCGCGTATTTGGGTTCTTTAACAATAGATATGGTTAAGAAGTGTAGTCACAGACTTTATAATAGTGACGACAGGTATCCTGAAAGGGTAGTTGGTGGAGTTCAATTCGTACCCTTTCCAAAACCGAAGACCCAGTACGAAAAATGCCTTCGATGGATCAAACTTTGTGGAAGACCGCATCATCAACTGAATCCATCTAAAATCAACTGGAACAGAAGACCGAGTACGAAAAATGTCTTAGATGGATAAAACTTTGAGGAAGACCGCATGATCAACTGAATCCCTCAACCGGAACAGATATGTTTGCACGAAGGTAAGTCCTATATTTCATTTTCAATACATGTCTCATATAAATGAATTAGTAGTTCTTCGCTTGCATAATATAGCTACGTGTGAATGATTGACACACTTGATCTGTGTTGAGCGATATTTTGCGATGATCTGACTGCACAAACGTGTCGCTTTGTTCGCGGCTACGCGGCTAGGGTAAACCGGACTGTGTTAGCACGAAGGTATGCCCTATATTTGAGTTTCAATACATGTCTCATATAAATGAATTAGCAGTTCTTCGCTTGCATAATATAGCTACGTGTGAATTATTGTTTTTTCCTTCATACGGCAGTTCACAAACGGCTATACAGATACATATACAGATTCTGCACACAAGTGTGATATGTAACACGAAAATAGGAAACTGTCAATGACGAATTCATCTTTGGGTTATAATATATTATCTTATGTGGCTTCTCGGTCTTCCTCTTGACTCTGGAAAGATCTCACGCTAATATCAATGGTTTCTCCGTCGATATGCATGTAAATACCATTGATACTTGAAGCCCTGCTGTCTGCTTTTCAACGATATTTCACTGTTAGCTAAGAATGCGAGTGAGAAATCAGCCGGTAAATCGGACAGTTTCGCTCTATTCCTTTCTTGCTGCGCTGATATTTTTCCTAATTGTTTGTCTGACGTCAGCGCTGGTGGGGTGACGTCACTTCATGAGGCGTGGTTAAGTGCCCTGTACGGAGGGGTCAATTGTTTTACAGCTTACCGTTTTGGGCAATGCAACTTTGCAGACTTTGTAGGAAGAGTTTCTGTTACTTTATGTCTACCGGTGCTGTCCTACGTTAAGTGTATTAATGGACAACATTTTGTCATGTTTTGTCTGGGTACTGCTTTTTTTCTATTTCTTTTTTTCCCAATCTGTTGCTTGTCCCCGTGCTTCTGTTGGTTTCCCCTAGGCAGTGCAGTCCAAAACCTCTCAGCTATATGGGTGGATTGTTTTTGTTTTTTAGTTTTCCTGAATATCTGACTCGTACCTGGACCCAGTGGTACACGTTCTCTGTCTGCTCTCCAACCCCTCTCCAGCAACACATGACCAGCAGATGCAGTACCTTCCGAGCCTGCTCCGGCAGTGCAAGTCCTGTGGCCACCGTTCCAAACGTATCCCGATGGAGCACATCATGCCATCGCTTTGTGATACTGCGCTGGTGGTGCACACCCCGCATCTGCCTTCTGATCCTGTTCCAATAGCAGCATCTTAACAACCTCTCCCTGGTGGCGCATATTCTGCAGTAATCTTCTGAACCTGCTCTGGTGGTACAGGTCCTGCATCAGCCTCACGCTCCCTTCCAGGCACTGCATGTCCTATGGTCACACTCAGATCCTGCTACAGCACAGCACGGGCTGCAGTCGGCCCCATCTGATCCTACTTCGGTAACACAGAAAGTGCAGCAATCACCGAACACCACTCCAGTGCCACACAATTTGCTTTCCCTCACATTCACCTCATAGTGTCGACTAGGACTTCATGGAAGTCTTTTGCAGCTCCATTGTGTAAGGCATTGTTGTCGCAGGCCCGAGTGGCCTCAACAAACCTCATGTGCTTGGCTTTGCAACTGCCGTGCGAAGGGTGTAAGCTCACCCACCAGACTAGCCCCAATGGCTATCTGGGTGTACTGTATTGTATTCCACTGGTTGTGATCAGCCTCCAGGTATTCATTCTGATTGGCTTCCATGTGGATATTCTCTATGATCTGTATTTTTGTTTTAACTTTTTTTTTTTAGTGATAGTCCCTGGTTTATTCTATTCTCATTAGTCAATGTTCGTTTGTACTTGCAATTTAATTTAAAACACTTACTCGTACCCCCCATTTTCTCTTCTTGTTAGTGTAATGGGCAGGTGTTTTGTCAATATGTGAATATGTTTGCTCACGGATCAAAAATGACTTTGCTTCTTTACAAAAGCTACTCCAGTTTTATGCTAATAAATGAGGTAAATAGATAATGAGGAAGGCTTGTGATGAACAGTTTCTCATACAATACATGATGCTGCATAAACAGCATTGTTTTCTCCATCTTGGAAAAAAAGTGTATGTCGTGCAAATAGCTCCTCTTGTTAAATTATGTGTTGTCATTTTAAAATCAATTCTATTTCTTTATGGCTACACATGGTACAGTGCTGTGAAAAAAGTACTGGGCCCCCTTCTCAAATAGATTCCCTAGGTTAAAGTTTAAAATCAAACAAATGTGAATTTCAGATAAATAACCCAAATTAACTTAAAATGTTGTTTTTAAATAAATATTGATTTCATTTTGGAAAAACAAATAGTGACCTGGCCCTGTGTGGAAAAAGTAATTACACCGTAGTTAGTACCCGTAGTTGTGTTTAGAGTACTGTGACATTCACAGTTATGTGCAACTGGAAGGAAAAGTTGATGTGAAAATGCTAAAACTGTAATTCCGTGTTGTTATCCTCTTTTATTTTAATTATACATTTTCAGTCTGAAATCACCCATGTGTTGAGTATTTTGTTGCTGAAATTTAAACTACAAGAGTAGCATAAGGGCTTCCAAAATAAGGTACTTTGTTAATCTTATAACAAGATATTATGAATGATGAGCTCTTGCACTGCCATTCACGGACGTAAGTTGCATTTTGTGGTGACGTGGTGGGTCAGCTGGTAAAGCGTTGGCCTCACACTTCTGAGGTCCCAGGTTCAATCCCACTCTGGTTTTCTCCCACATCCCAAAAAGATGCAACATTTATTGGACACTGTAAATTGCCCCTAGGTGTGATTGTGAGTGTGGTTGTTGTCTCTATGTGCAATGTGACTGACTGGCAACCAGTTCAGGGTGTACCCCGCCTCCTGCCCGTTGACTGCTGGGATGGGCTCTAGTACTCCCCGCGACCCACGTGAGGATAAGCGGCAAAGTAAATGGATGTATGGATGGAAGTTGGATTGTCATTTTATTGCTACTTCTTGACTCTATTGAAATATCCTCAAAGGTGCCTTCATCTCAATTCATCTCAAGCACTTGAAAGAGCTGTACCTGTTTCACTTATTGCCTATATTTGAATTATAGTACAAGAACTGAGCCGTGACCGATATTTCCCAATCCCCTGAAAATGAATGTTATGAACCTGTAATTCCTTTGTAAGTCCCTGTGTGGGACATATTCACTATCCTTCATTGTCTTTGAATTTAGGGGCCCTCACAGAGACAGAAACTGTCAGTAAACAAAAGGCATACACAAAAAAAAGGAAAAGGGATAAGAAGGAATGAAACAGACTTCACATTAAATTTGGACGAATAATCTCCTCAGTAGGATACAATGAATGTGTTTGTATCTCTTCGGAGAACATATCTTTTCATTCACGCCTTATGGTATTGAAAGAATTTCAGACCATAAATCTTAACATATAACCGTAATAGAAAGTAATATCTTAATCTGAAATTGAAAGTACCAATGATTGGGACCCCAGCAGCCTTCGTGGCCATATGGATCGGCCTAATAATGACTCATTAACTTTAGGACCACATGATGTAATGAGTTTGCCACTTCTTTTCCTTTGAGAGCTCACTGTGCAATATTGCCAGCAAATGGCGAATAATTAGTTGGCAACAGTAGTTGAGCAGCTTTTGCAATGTGTAAAAATACCTTCCTGCTTTGCAATATCAATATCGCGTTCGCATCAAAACAATCGGGAAACTTTGCCTGACGACGGTGCACGTGGTCAAAGTGCAAGTACGCACCAGCAACCAGATAAAGGGACTCCCCACAAATGACAAGTTCAATTGCTGCTACATTGCAACGCAGTGATTTGCATTTATCGCTGGAATGAGGACCACAAAGCTCCTCCACTTGTATGCAAACTGCCACCTCCAAAATAACACAGACGGTCTGCGGCCAGGGCCCAAGTTCACGGTTACCGGCCATCGCATGGGTTTGCAAGCATGCATCCCATCCCCGGAGGAGAGGAGACCTCCTAAAACCACCCCCACTCCGCAACCGCGTAGAAAAGGACCCCACTTACCCATGCAAGCATTGAGCAGGATACCCAAAAAGCACGGCGCGAGGCGGCAGTGCCTCTTGGATGCCATTTAAAACGTTCACTGAATCCAGCACATTCACAAAGCTAAGTTAACAGATGAGCTTTGCAAATAGCCGACTACATATTCCCACCTATGGGGCTACTGGTTGGTGGATTGCTGAGGTCCGACAATCTGTCGCCATTCCAACTAAATCGCAGTCATCTGTCAGCATCCCTCTCCTCCTCCTCCTCCTTCTCCTCCTTCTCCTCTCCTCCTCCTCCTCCTCCTCCTTCTTCTCCTCCTCCTCCTCTTCCTCCTCCTCCTCCTCCTCCTCCTTCTCTTCATCCCATTCACGCCGCTGGAACCCACTCCCCCACCCCCTTCCCCTCCCTCAACGCGCACGCAAGTGCACGCGTGCTCTCGGAACAAAAGAGGCGACTTCATTTTACAAACGCTTTGTGAATGCCAGCAAATAATCAATTGAAGACCAACAATGCCAACAAAAAATGAAATAATTCCAATGCAATTCACAATGGTAATCAGTAATTTAAAAAAGCCTTATAGTAATCAGCCATTTTAGTACTAATATCCTCATAATAATTATGAAATTCGGTTGACATGGACCACATCTTCATGATCTGTTCAATTAAAATCTCGTTTATGCAAAAACCAACAAAATCATGGGCTGTGTAAACAATTCAGCATAACAATTTAAAGTGCTTCATGTTTAAGATGACTCTCGGTACAAAACCAAATGGTAGCCCGGTAACATTTTTAAAATGCAATAAAAGGTAAAATATTAACTATAGCTATGGGTGGGTTTTGTTCAACGCTAAACGGTTCAGATAAACAAAGAAGTCTCCCACTCGTGGGAACAAAGCAGCTATCTTTAAACAGCACTGTATTGCCCTCTACGGGGCACTTACAGTGCATGCACTACTGCCTCGAGAAAAGATATTGTAATGCCACTGTAGGACTATTGGATTAAAGTTTCAGAGAGCTATAAATGTTGTTTGTTATTGTTGTTGTTGTTTTGTAGTATTGTAAAAATGCAGGGCATCACAGTGACAGGTGTTTATTTTATTTTATTTTTGTTACCACAAGCATGTTACATGCATTCAGTCGGAATTTCCCCATCCATCCATCCATTCACTTTCCATACTCGCTATGTATGCATCCATCCATTCACTTTCCATACTCCTTTCTTCACTAGGGTCGCGGATGGTCTAGATTGTGGGTGAGATGTGAGGTACAGTGAGGTACACCCATATATATAAATATATATATAGCAGGGTGTTTCTCCCATGACCACTGTTCCCTCCAAGGTGCGCGCCTGCGCAATTGACCCCTCCGTAGAAATTGCGTCATCCGCGTCGCTGACCAATCAGAGGCCAGAGATCTGCATAAATGTTGGCGTCCGCCATTACCTCTGACAAAGTTGCATGGTCCAGTATAGCTTTTGTTCGCATTTTATCACGTATTTGGGTTCCTGAACAACAGATATTGTTAAGAGGTGTAGTCACGGACTTTGTAATAGTGACGACAGGTATCCTGAAACGCTAGTTGGTGGAGTTCAATTCGTACACTTTCCAAAACCGAAGACCGAGTACGAAAAATGTCTTCGATGGATCAAACTTTGTGGAAGATGGCATGATCAACTGAATTCATCTAAAAATCAACCGGAACAGAAGACCGAGTACGAAAAATGTCTTCGATGGATCAAACTTTGTGGAAGATCGCATGATCAACTGAATCCATCTAAAATCAACCGGAACAGATATGTTTGCACGAAGGTAAGCCCTATATTTGATTTTCAATACATGTCTCATATAAATGAATTAGCAGTTCTTCGCTTGCATAGCATAGCTACATGTGAATGATTGACACACTTGATCTGTGTTGAGCGATATTTTGCGATGATCTGACTGCACAATTGTGTCTCTTTGTTGCCGGCTAGCGAGCTAAGCTAAACCGGACTATGTTTGCACGACGGTATGCCCTATATTTGATTTTCAATACATCTCATATAAATGAATTAGCAGTTCTTCGCTTGCATAACATAGCTACGTGTGAATGATTGACACACTTGATCTGTGTTGAGCGATACTTTGCGAGGACCTGACTGCACAAACGTGTTTCTTTGTTGGCGGCTAGCGAGCTTAGCTAAACCGGACTAGCGAGTCCTTAAAGCCTTCGACGTGCACCGAGACACCAAGACTGAAGGAAGGATGTTTGAGGACACTGAAGTAGTGATTGTCGTACTCGGTCGGGACTTGCGTAGGTTCGGCACTAATTCAAGAATAATTATTGAGGGGAGCGCGTGACGTTACACAAAGAAAATGAGAGAAACAACTCATAAATCAAGCCTCGCCTTCTTCTTTTACTTCATACGGCGGTTCACAAACGGCTATAAAGATACACATACAGATTCTGCACACAAGTGTGATAGGTAACACGAAAATAGGAAACTGTCAATGACGAATTCATCTTTGGGTTATAATATATTATATTATGTGGCTTCTCTGTCTTCCTCTGTCTCCGGAAAGACCTCGCGCTACTATCGATGGTATCTCCGTCGATATGCATGGAAATACCATTGAAATACCCCTTGCTGAAATACTTGAAGCCCTGCTGTCTGCTCTTCAACGATATTTCACTATTCGGTAAGAATGCGAGTGAATAATCAGGTGGTAAATCGGAGAATTTCGCTCTCATCTTTTCTTCCTGCGCCGCCATTTTTGCTAATTGTTTGTCTGAGGTTAGCAAGCGTGGGGTGACGTAACTTCAGGAGGCGTGGTTAAGTGCCCTGTACGGAGGGGTCAAGTGTGCGCTCATTGCACACAAGAAAATCTATCTAGCGCAGTGAACGCACTGCAAATGAATTAGATTTTTTTCCGTCTAATTTTGCTGTGTAATTCAGTGAGTGACAGGTGTCCAGCCAGCCACACGCTATGACGGAATTACGCTACAAAGGCAGTGATGTCACAGACGGTACGTGCGCATGTGCTCGGCTTGTAAACAATCCATAACATAAGCGGCGGTAATGCTAATGCTAACAACCGGATATCATGGCGAAACGAGCGGGCAGTGAATGTGATACGTCGACTCCCCAAACCAAAGTAAAAAAAGAACTGCGGTTCTTTTAAGATGGAACTGCTGTCGGAGTATGTGGAAATAGATGAACAAGCGGTGAAACTGGATGAGATATTTTCTTTTTCAATTGAGAACGGTGTGCTCTGCAAAACATGCAGTGAGGCTTAAGTTCTGAATGAATTTTCTGATGGAAAAACAATGGGTTAGGTTTAGGGTTGGGATTGGGGTTAGGTTAGGGTTCAGGGTTAAATGGAAACTGGACTACCTCAAGCGACACATCCAGCAGAGAGAGCAGCGAGAGAGCGCAAACAACCAGGGTAAAAAAAACAAGCTGTCACACACAAAAAAAAAATCTGACCCTGAGCAAGTTAAAATTCTCATTGACAATATTTTACTTGCCATTAAAATAAATGCCTCAATGCTGTCAGTTCAACAAATCCACGATCACATGACAAAGTATGTGACTATACCGGAAAGCTGCCGAGGCAAAAACTATTCTTTTGAATTTGTGAATTCCATCAATGAGATATTGCAGAATAAGACTATATATAAGGTTAAAAATGTACCCTGGCATACCCTGATAGTAGATGTGAGCACAGACATAACACTACATAAAAGGCTAGTCATTCATACATATCAAATTTAGGGAGGAAAAAGATGTCAGCTATAAAACTGTGTTTGGTGGCATCATACAGCTAACAGCATGCACTGCTCAGTTTTACTCCAAACATGGACTGGACGTGCAGAGAATGGTAATGCTGACCTCTGATGGTGCCTCAGTAATGCTAGGAAAACACGATGGAGTTGCAGCTTTTTTGAAGTGACAAAACACACACTTAATTGAACAACATTCTGTGGCCCCTATGGAGGCCCTTAACGGTCAATATGCTGACTTCAAGTACATAATGAAACAAAAACTTCAACAGTAGACAATTAGCACATTCTCAGATATTGTGAGGAGCTAAAGGAGATCTCACAGCTTCTGGATATTTGTACTACATTTCAAGCTCCCAGTGCAGATTGTGAAAGAGGATTTAGTTTGATGAATCATATCAAAATAGCATCCAGAAATCATGTTGAAGTGATACATTTGGACCAACTAATGCGCATAAAGTCAATGCAAGAAACAGATGGAGCCGTCAACATTGACAAAGTGTACAACCATTGGAAAAGTGAAAAGGACATACGTGAAAAATAGGGTAAATTTTAAGTCAGATTTGCGCATATTCTTGTGACATTTATTAAGATGTTTTATTTATGGATGTTAATCATTAAATTCTGTTATGACTACATAATTTATGGGTAGTAGAAAAACATTAAAAGACACTATCACTAGCTACAGCACATGTCATTGTGGAAAATCTGAATGTTTTAATGTCAGCAAAATGTTATTCCTGAAAGGTTTGTATGTCTCTTTTCTTCCAAGGCAAAACACTCACCCAGGCCAAAACTGGACCTCGCCAACCTAAGCCAAAGAAGGACCCTCACACATAACATACTACAAGTCTCACGAAAAATCTCCCATCAATGTGTTTTGTCTTTTTTATTTTAAGTGTCCCAAATTAGTTACAGTAAAACTAAACTGCTGGAAATTGCTGTTGTAAGTTGATTCTTTTAATAAGCCATGAAACTTTCTATGAGCCTATAGGTGTCATACATGTGTGTGTATGATTTCAAACCCTGACGTCTTCGTGTATTACCAACAGTCACCTTGGAAATGGTGGTCCCAGCTTATTTCAGGACATTTACCAAGTCCTGTGGTGTCGCCCTGGACTGATTCGTCACCTTTCTAAGGATCATTGAGACCCCACGAGGTGATATCTTGCATGGGGGTTCGCTCCGATTAAGATTGAGCGTCATGTTTAGCTTCTTCCATATTCTAATAATTGGACTTTTTTCACCAAGCTGATTGGCAATTTCTCCATAGCCCTTTCCAGCCGTGTGGGGTAGTACAATTTTGTCTCTAGTGTCTTTGGACACCTCTTTGGTCTTGGCCATGTTACATGTTTGAGTCTTACTGATTGTCTGGGTGGACATCACACAAATAAATTATTTAAAAAAATCATACATTGTGATTTCTGGATTTTTCTTTTTAGATTGTCTCTCTCACAGTGGACATGTTCTATGATTAAAATTTCAGAATCCGCCATGATTTCTAAGTGGGAGCACTTGCAATATAGCAGGGTGTTGAAATACTTATTTTCTTCACTGTACCTGTATATCAAGGTTGGAGTTATGAACTGAATTAAATTATTATTGCTTATTATTATTATTATGTTTTCCTTGGTTTTGTAATATAAGTTCAAATTCAAAATTCAAATTGGCCTGAGGAGCCAACGACGAAGGACGATCCGGGCGTAGTCTGCCGATGTGGAACGTAGGGTGCACCCTCATCGACCTGAATAGTCTAAGTGATACGGCGACCGGGTTAATGATTTTGGTGATCGGGAACGAACCAACAAACCTGGGAGCAAGTTTGCGGGATTCCATCCGCAGTGGGAGATCCTTGGTGGAGAGCCACACTCGCTGCCCCACCCTGAGTTCTGGTGCTGCTCTCCTCTTGCGGTCCGCTGCGGACTTGTAGATGTTGCCCATGCGCAGCAGCGTCCTCCAGGCTGCATCCCGGGTCCGTTTGCGGTGCCGTACCACTGCCAGGGCCGACGGCACCGCGGAGTCTGTGGCCGATGAGGGAAACAGAGGGAGGATACCCGTGCACAACGTGGAGTGGAGCCATACCTGTTGAGGCGGAGGGTAGGGAGTTGTGGGCATACTCAATCCATTTGAGGTGCTGACTCCACGTGCTCTGGTCCCTAGATGCCAAGCATTGAAGTCCGGTCTCTAATTCCTGATTTAACCTCTCTGTTTGGATTGCCCGAAGTTACACTAGCAGAAGTGGCGATGAGGGTGCAGAATTCCTTCCAGAAGCAGGCGCTGAATTGCGGGCCTCTGTCCGAGACGATGTCCCGGGGGAACCCGTGGTAGCGGATGACCTCGTCCAACACCAGCTGGGCTGTTTGCTTGGCCGACTGGATCTTTGGAAGTGGCACGAAGTGAACTATCTTGGAGAATCGGTCCACTACAGACAACACCACTGTGTTTCCCTGAGAGGGCAGTAGACCAGTGACGAAGTCCAACGCGATGTGTGACCACGGGCGGAAAGGGATGGACAGAGGCCGCAACTCACCCACCGGTCGTAAACGGGACTTCTTATGGCTGCACACACCGGGCAGGCATTGACGAATTCCTTCACGTCTTTTCTGAGGTTGAGCCACCAGAATCTCTGTTCGACCACAGAACGAGTTTTTGCCATACTCGGGTGGCAGATTGTCTTGTTCGAATGGGCCCAATTGACAACGTCTCCCCGAAGTGAAGGAACGACGAACAGGTGATCAGACGGACAATCTGCGGGCGGCAGCATCTCTCCCAGGGCCTCTGTTCACCCGCGACTCGACCACCCAGGTAAAGCCGGACACAAAGCACGCCTCTGGCAGGATAGGAGCTGCTAGTGACTCTGTGTGCTCCCACTCGTGGTTCCATGAGAGTGCGTCGGGCTTGCCGTTCTTGGAACCTGGGCGGAAGGACAGAGTGAAGCGGAAGCGGGTGAAGAAGAGAGCTCACGTGGCCTGGTGGGCGTTCAACCTCTTTACGGTCCTCAGGTACTCTAGGTTTTTGTGGTCAATGAGGACCACGAACAGTACTTGTGAGCCCTCCAGCCAGTGCCGCCACTCCTCCATAGCCGTCTTGACCGCCAGCAATTCGCGATCCCCCACGTCGTAGTTTCTCTCTGCCGGGATTAGCTTCCAAGACAGGAACACACACGGGTGCATCCTTCCATCTTTGGGACTCCTTTGCGACAAAATGGCTCCGATTGCCGAGTCCGACGCGTCCACCTCCACCACGAACTGGCGATCTGGATCTGGGATAATGAGGATGAGTGCAGTGGTGAAACTTGCCTTAAGTTTATTGAAGGCCTCCTGGCAGGTCCTGGACCATTCAAAAAGGAGTGAGGAGAAGTGAGGGCATGTAGAGGGGCGGCCACGGAGTGCCGAATAAACTTCCTGTAGAAATTTGCAAAGCCAATGAACCTCTGCACGTCCCTCCTGCTGGCGAGGGTGGGCCACGAAGCACCGCGTCAATCTTCCCGGGATCCATCCGTATCTCCCCTTCTGCCAGGATGAAGCCGAGAAAGGACACGGATGCTCAGTGGAACTCACACTTTTCCCATTTCACGAACAGCTGGTGCTGCAAGAGACGATGGAGTACCTCTCTGACCTGTCGGATATGGGAGGTCAGGTCTGCTGAAAAGATAAGAATGTCGTCAAGGTATATAAATATGTTCAATATGTTAATTTGTTCAGGAACTCCCGAAGCATGTCATTAATAAAGTTTTGGAAGACAGCCGGGCCATTGGTCAGTCCGAAGGGCATCATGAGATACTCGTAATGCCCCGTGGGAGTGTTGAAAGCCGTCTTCTATTTGTCGCCCTCCCAGATCCGCACCAGATGATACGCGCTGCGCAAGTCCATCTTGGTGAAGATCTGGGCTCCTTGGAGGAGTTCAAATGGCGTAGTGATTAAGGACAAGGGGTACCTGTTCTTGACCGTGATGTCATTCAATCCTCGGTAGTCGATGCAGGATCGTAGAGTGGAATCCTTCTTCTTAACGAAAAAAAAAACCCTGCATCGGCTGGTGAGGACGACGGGCGAATGAGTGCGGTTGCCAGCGATTCCTCGACGTAATCTCTCATTGCCTGGTGCTCCGGTCCTGTCAAAGACAACCGTCTCCCTCCGTGAGGTGAGGAGCCTGGGAGGAGCTCGATAGCACAGTCATAAGGCCGATGCAGCGGCAAATATTTTGCCTTGGACTCAGAAAAACTTCCTTTAAATCATGGTAGCAAGAGGGCACCGTGGCTAATTCGGAAGCGGTACTCAGTTCAGCAACTTGAATCCCTCCCTCCTTCCGAGCGGCAAGACACTGCTTATGACAGTCCTCACCCCATGCCATTATCCAACCCGTGATCCAGTCAATGTGGGGGTTGTGTCTCTTGAGCCACGGGGTCCCCAGGATTATATCACTGCTGCTAGAGTTAAAAACGTGGAAACTAATTCTCTGCGTGTACGTGTCCGGAAAGTCCATACGTAATGTTTGTGTGCAGTGTGTAACCCAGCAAAGGAACTTGCTGTTGGCAGCGTAAGCAATACGAAGAGGCTGTGTGGGGAAGGTTGTCACACGCAACGCACAAGGGGATTTATTAGATTAGCGTCTGAACCGGAGTCAATGAACGCGATCACTAACCATGAGTGGGAGTCCGTTCTTACGATGAGGTGCAAAAGCGACTGCCCTGACTCAGCGATGGTATACCGCACACTCACCGGCATAGAGATCCTAAGGTCGGAGCGGGTCAGTCGAACCGGGCAGGAGGCATCTCTGTCTCCTCCTCGGTCATGCCGTCCATCTGCCCCTGCACGGCCAAGCGCTGATCCACCTTGAGGGCCAGTGCGATGAGGGCATCCAGCGTAGGCGGAAGATCCACGACAATGAGGTGGCCACGGATCTGTGGGGAAAGTCCCTGGTAGAAGGCGTCATGAAGAGCCTCCTCGTTCCACCGGCTCTCGGCGGCTCGGATTCTGAATTTGATAGCATAGTCTGACACGCGGTGACGGCCTTGGCGAATTGTCATGAGTGAGGCTGCTGCTTTGCGTTCCGGAGCTGCGTTGTGGAATACTTGGGTGAGCGCGCAGATGAACGTCGTCCATGAACGGCAGATCTCCGAGTTGCGACTCCACTCTGCAGTAGCCCACGCCTCCGCCCTCCCCGTCATGTGGGAAATGATGAAGGCGATCCGGGAGTAGACTGTGGGGAAAGCGGACGCCTGCAGTTCGAAATAGAGGTCGCACTGCGCAAGGAAGGGCTTGACGTCGCCTGAGTCGCCTGAGAAACGTTCCAGTCGGGAGAGCGGAGTTATGCTGACACGGGAGGGCTCCGTAACAGGTGGAATGGGTGGACTCGGAGCGACAGGCAGAGTGACCATCGTCGGCGTAGCAGCCACGCTAGCTTGGGATACTAGCCACGGCTCCAGCTGGGCACAGATCTCATGGACATGTTGATTCGTTACCTGGAGAGCAGCCTCCTGCTCGACCAAGCGTCTGGCCTGGATTGGCAGCGACCGGCAGACGGCCTCAGAGTCGGCTGCGTCCATGTTTTGGCCACATCGTTCTGTCACGAACGAGGCTCGAGGGCGGACCCAAATGCACGACTCCAGAGGCAAGCAGGTAGTGTACAAAAAGCCTTTATTCCGTCCATGGTCAATGATCAGCGAGTCAGTCAGGAAAAGCAGCAGTATCAGAAGAGGCAGGCTTACTACGATGGTCAGGGAACAGGCAAGGGTCGGTACATGGTAGGTCAGGTATATGGGAGTGCGGGAACGAGGCATGGGAATCAATGATCTGGCAGAGGACTAGTTGTCCCCCGTGTCCTATAAGGACCGGGTGTAATCAGCCGAAACAGTGTGCAGGTGTGTGCCGACTAATTGGCTGGCCACTCCCTGACCCTATGCCAGGGGCATGAGACGCAGTTTTCATGTATCCTCGTTTATCACTTGACGGTGTTGTGGCGTTATTATCTGTTAGACCTCTTCCTGGCAGAATTTCCTTCGGTTTTAAAGAGAAAGCTATGGAACCATATTGCTGCCACACCAAAAACAAAAAAAAGGTCGTTATTACGTTATAACATGATATACTCTACATTATAACATAATATGATCTAAGTTATAACATAATATGCTCTACATCAGGGGTGCTCAATCCATCAATCGGGATTGACCAGTCAATTGTGAGGCAGTTTTGGTCGATTGCAACAGCGTGCCGAGAAAAAAAAAAGACATCAGCCGCATTCTTTTTTTTTTAGCTTTAGCGCACCGCGCATTTGCAAACAATGAAAGTACAAGAAAATACGCTGTCAGTGAGTTCCCCCCTATTTTAAGCTCTTGCTTAAGAAATCTTAACAATGTACTTAATTAATTAAGTAATTAACAAAGTATGGTTGCTGCAGTTAAGAAGACAAAAACTTTTAACTTTCATACGAAATGCGAGGCGGACTTTTTTTTTTATGTCATTTTCAAAGTGCGTTTGCCTCCTCGGCCAGCGTAGTGAAATGTGGAGTGGCATTCTCGAACTGATTATGGAAAATATGACACCGACATTCAGTCGAAAAGCAAGCTGAGAATGAGAAAAGTGAATGAACTAAAATCCCAACTGGCCGCACAACAGTCACTTTTCACACAATATAGTTCAGCAGCGAAAGCCACCACTGAAGCATGGTTCCGGGTTTGTCACATTATCATTAATAACAAGAAGTCCTTCTAAGTCGGAGACATGGTAAAAAAGGCATAGCTGACTCGTTGTTCCGATCTTTTAAAAATAAGGCAGAAATATTATCTTCAATAAAATCTCTACAGCTGTAAATGAGTACAGTTACACAGTGCTGTGAAGCCATGGCTGATGTGCGGAAGGATATCTCAGATTGTGAGTGTTTCTCACTGCAGTTGGATGAATCCACTGACGTGAGTGACTCAGCCCAAGTGTGCATTGTCATTCATATGGTGTTTAGTGATCATCAGTGTAAAAAAATGTTTAAAGCCAATTATGTTGTTTAATATTGGCTCATGCAGTTATGCAAGGCACATAAACATACATTTACACATAAAGAATCCTCAATACACTTTAAAATAAATATGTTTTGCATTTTTGTAGTGTGTATATTTTTGTAACATGGTTATTCTATTTCATCATTGGTCATTCTAAAAATTAAAAAAAATGAAAAAAAAACCTTCAGCCCCCACCCATCGATTGTGAGAGGCTGGATGCTTGAGAAGTAGATCTTGGGGTAAAAAAAAAAAGTCTGGGATCTCCTGCTCTGCATTATAACATGATTCGCTTCATGTTATAATGTAAATTTGTTTCATGTTATAACGTAGAAACTAATAAATAAATTTAACTTATTACTTTGAAATGGTGTGTCTGCTGTGTGGATAGCTCGGCTCATTTAAGCAGTTTGATTAAGTTCTATTTCATTCTTGGGTTGAGACATGGAGAGGTTCTGCAGGTGTTGAGCTCAATGGACGGGCTTGTAAAACGTGTGCTTTCTCTTAGACGTCATTTAAAATGCACGGGACTGTTCAGGAGGAGGAATCAGATCGAATTGCTATATTGCAAGTTCTCACACTTAGAAATCATAGAGGGGTCTGAAATTTTCATCATAGGTGCATGACAGGACTTGGTCAATGTCTGAAAAGAGCTGGGACCACCGTTTCCCAGGTGATTATTGGAAATACACCAAGACGTCATGGTTTGAAATCATGCATGGCTTGGAAGGTTCCCCTGCTTAAACCAGCACATGTCAAGGGCTGTCTTAGGTTTGCCAATGACCATTTGACTGATAAAGAGGAGTCATGGGAGAACGTTTTGTGGTCAGATGAGACCAAAATGGAACTTTTTAGTCATAATTCCACTAACAGTGTTTGGAGGAAGACGAATGATGATTTCCATCCCAAGAACACCATTACTACTGTGAAGCATGGGCGTGGTTGTATCATGCTTTGGGGGTGTTTTTTTGCACATGGGTTAGGACGACTGCACTGTATTAAGGAGAGGATGACCGCGGCCATGTATTGTGAGATTTTTGGGAACAACCTCTTTCCCTCAGTCAGAGCATTGAAGATGGGTCGTGGCTGGGTCATTCAACATGACAATGACCCGAATTACACAGGTAATTGTGTGGTGTGGTTGGTGTGGCTCCGTAAGAACCATATCACGGTTCCGGCATGGCCTAGCGAGTCTCCACACCTAAGCCCAATAAAAATATTTGGAGGGAGCTGAAACTGTGTTTCTCAGCGACAGCCCAGGAACCTGTTTGATCGAGAGAAGATCTGTGTGAAGGAGTGGGCCAAATCTTTTATTAGATTAGATTAGATGATCTTGCTCACACTGGACATGCACCTATGATGGAAATTTCATTTCTATGTGGGAAAACTTGTAATATAGCAGGATGTTCAAATGTTTATTTTCTTCACTGTATAATATTGACTCAAAATACAAATCATTTATTTGTTGTATTCAGAGGTAATGCATGCAATGTATTTTTTTCTTCTGTAGGAAGAACTGCTGCATGTTGGTCGTTTGTGGACGACCCACATTATCCGCAACAGCAGAAATGCAGTAGCTCCAAGTGGACGTCCCATGTTGTTGTATGTCATCCCTCATCTCTTTGGAGGGCAAAATAAATTACAACAGGTCATTCATGAGTCACTCCAGGCTTGTAAACAAGAATGCCAACAGAGAGGACCATATCCTTGTGATGAGACTGTATTCAACTTGTGCTACCTTATATCCATCCATTTTCATAGTCGCGTATCCTCACGGGGGTCGCAGGAATGCTGGAGCCTATCCCAGCTGTCAATGGGCAGGAGGCAGGGTACACCCTGAACTGGTTGCCAGCCAATCGCAGGGCACATAGAGACAAACAGTCGCACTCACAAACACACCGAAGGGCAATTTAGACTGTCCAATTAATGTTGCATGTTTTGGGGATGTGGGAGGAAACCGGAGTGCCCGGAGAAAACCCACACAGACACAAGGACAACATGCAAACTCCACACAGGCGGGTCCGCGATCAAACCCGGGACCTCAAAATTGTGAGGCCAAGGCTTTCCAGCTTAACGCCGTGCCGCTCCTGCCTTATGATGACACATTTTTTTTTCCACTCACTCACCAAAGCAGATGAGGTTATTGAGCTGTATCTTTTCCTGACAGCAGACATACTTGAATGAATAATAAATTAACATTTTTAGGTTAATCACTACAATTGTCTGACAAATCATGCATCCTTCTGGCTCACACGTTTTAAAAATTTGGATGTCTGACAAATCATCCATCCATCCATTTTCTATACGGGTTACCCTCACAAGGGTTCCAGGCCTGCTCCTGCCTATCCTAGTTGACTGAGTAAGAGGTGGGTTACACTGAATTGGTCGCCAGCCAATACCAACACACAAATGGATAAATCATTTTTTCTGAAATTATAATAGCTCTGGATTGAAAAGCTTTTATCACAGATAGGTTTATCTGTTATCAGAGAAATTTATCTGAATGGTGCAACAGGTGTATTAAACTTGATGACATGAAAATGAAGGATGAACAGAAATCCAACACCTCTCACCTGAAGTTATCTTGGGCATCAACACAGCTACAGCACACCCTAGTGAGGATAAGTTGTAAAGAGAATTGATGGATGATACGACATGCATTTTTTTTTTTAACTCTGGTGTCTCCAATATGGATAGATTGGAAAGTTGTTTTCTTTTATCAGGAATGTTATAGCCTCTTACTGAAATCTTTAATTGAACTGCTGAAATGAAAAAGCTAAATTATTTAACAAATGACTAGAGATTGGAAAATTACAACTGTTTTTAGATGTACTTGTTTTTCAATATTTTTCATTTTTAAAGAAATGAGATACCGGTAGCTCTTCATTCCTCACATATCATGATTACAGATAAAATAAAGCAAGGATGAATAATCAGTTCCCCATTTGCAACTGTGTATTTATTTCCAATTCCATTTGTATTTTGGTCACAACATGCAGAACAGCAGTCACAAATTGTATCTCTACAAAACAGTGTAAAACCAGACAATGGGTGAGATTTAATATATTAGCTTGTTTGGACTTTTTGGACACACCAAGCATCCTTGTTCACCCTCCTTTGTGTAACCTTATTTATTTTCCTTCATGAACCGACCCCAACGCACCTATCCTGGTTGGCTTTTCAGTCCATTTGTTGTTTTTTTGTGGATGTTCTTTACTTAGCAGTTGTCATCTCCTCATGATCACTTTCATTTTCCTCATTCCCAACACCCATCTTTTTCTTCAGTTTTTCAAGCAGTGAATTTATATATGATTCTCTTGCACCTTATTTTTTCAAAATAAAGTATGTGGCTGCTATCTGGTCTCCATTTATGATTTTTCAAATGATTTATTTGTGTGATACAGCTGCAAATAAGTATTTGAACACCTGGCAATCAGCTAGAATTCTGACACTCAAAGACGTGTTAGTCCGCTTTAAAAGTCCACCTCCACTTCTTGTATTATCCTGAATCAGATGCACCTGTGTGAGGTCGTTAGCTGCATAAAGACACCTGTCCACCCCATACAATCAATAAGACTCAAACTAAGACCAAAGAGCTGCCCAAAGACACCAGACACACCTCACGGCTAGAAAGGTCTACGAAGAAATTCCCAAGCAGCTTGGTAAAAAAAAAAAAGGTCCACTGTTGGAGCAATCATTACAAAATGGAAGAAGCTAAACATGACGGTCAATCTCAAACGGAGTGGAGCCCCATGCAAGATATCACCTCGTAGGGTCTCAATGATCCTTAGAAAGGTGACGAATCAGCCCAGGACTACCCGACAGGACTTGGTCAATGACCTGAAAAGAGCTGGTACCACCCTTTCCAAGGTGACTGTTGGGAAAACACTAAGACGTCATGGTTTGAAATCATGCATGGCTTGGAAGGTTCCCCTGCTTAAACCAGCACATGTCAAGGGCCGTCTTAATTTTGCCAATGACCATTTGGATGATACAGAAGAGTCATGGGAGAAAGTTTTGCGGTCAGATGAGACCAAAATTGAACTTTTTGGTCATAATTTCACGAACATTGTTTGGAGGACGACAAACGATGAGTTCCATCCCAAGAGCTCCATCCCTACTGAGAAGCATGGGCGTGGTAGCATCATGCTTTGGGGGTGTTTTTCTGCACATGGGACAGGACGACTGCACTGTATTAAGGAGAGGATGACCGCGGCCATGTATTGTGAGATTTTGCGGAACAACCTGTTTCCCTCAGTCAGAGCATTGAAGATGGGTCGTGGCTGGGTCTATGAACATGACAATAACCCGAAGCACTCAGCCAGGAAAACCAAGGAGTGGCTCCGTAAGAAACATATCAAGGTTCTGGCGTGGCGTAGCCAGTCTCCAGACATAAACCCAATAGAAAATCTTTGGAGGGAGCTAAAACTCTGTGTTTCTCAGCATCAGCCCAGAAACCTGTTTGATCTAGAGAAGATCTGTGTGTAGGAGTGGGCCAAAATCCCTCCTGCGATATGTGCAAACCTGGTGAACAACTACAGGAAAAGTTTGACCTCTGTAATTGCAAACAAAGGCTACTGTAGCAAATATTAACATTGTTTTTCTCAGGTGTTCAAATACTTATTTGCAGCTGTATCACACAAATAAATCATTAAAAAAATCATACATTGTGATTTCTGGATTTTTCTTTTTAGAATATCTCTCTCACAGTGGGCATGCACCTATGATGAAAATTTCAGACCCCTCCATGATTTCCAAGTAGGAGAACTTGCAATATAGCAGGGTGTTCAAATACTTATTTTCTTCACTGTATTTATTGTATGATCGAGTTTGCCAGAGCCTCCATGTTTTCGCTGCGACCAGGTTACATTCCATGCATGTTTTTAAAATGTGGGAAGAAGCCAGAATCCGGGGAGAATACCCATGCAAACGTCAGGAGAACATCCATATTCCACACAAGTTGATCGATCCATCCATTTTCTGTAGCTCTAAATGAAGGTTACAGCTGGCATTGAATGAGTGTCATGGTACAGCCTGGATTGGTCACAATGTGCAAACAAAGACGCATTTAAACTCATGGACGGTTTAGTGTCTACTATTAACCAGTATGCATGCTTTTTGTGTTGTTGAATTTTCGTTCGTTTTCTTGTTTTTTTTTTTTTTGGGGGGGGGGGGGGCAGATCGGCAGTGAGATAGAGATGCTGTCCACCAGCGACAAGAAATATACAGTTTCCTGATTAATTAGTACCAATTTGAAATATCACTCAATAGTAATTATTACCATTTGTAAGAGCTTTTGTTTTTATTGAGCCAATTAAGTGAACCTAAAATTGTGGCCAGTGGGGGTTTCGTTCCTACCAGAAAAGTAGATGCACTGTTTATCTCAACCACACGATGTCGTTGTTGCTTACACACACCCGTTCTTCAGTCAGCACCTCGTGCTTCCAAAAGTACTACCCTATCTTCATAGATATATATTTTTACATGATTATTTTAAACTTGTGCTTCTGTCACTTTAGATTGAGATTGCCGAGTTCCTGCCTGTACTTTCTTTGTCTTTAACACTGGCTCTCTAATATTTCTCTTTTTCCCCAGTCCCCTCTCCCTCCAGTGAGCCGATGCAAACCTTTTGCCACTCCCCTTTTAGGAGTACCTTAATGACTCCGCCAGCGTCTGGGAGCGAGCGGGGATCACTTGCGTTCGGGGCTTCTCATCAAACGTACAAAAAATGTCCCCCTATTAACGGTTGCTGGAGCCCCCAGTGCCCCAGTGGCATCACCGGTCCGTGCATGGTTGCCGCCGCCACCAACCAGCCAACCAGCCCCTCGGACTGATCACACGATTGGCCGCAATGAGAAGAATAACGGGCAAGGCGAGGGATGAAACTTTGATCGAGCTGCACAGCACCGGAGACTCGCACACCCCAGGTAGGCCTTTTTGTCTGTGCATCCATGTCGTTTGTTTTCTTTTCTTTTCTTCTCAGGATTAAGGTTGTTTTAAACGTAGTAGTCGTTCCAGTGCAAACATATGAAACGGAGTCAGTCGTCCGAGTGTACTTTGTGCTTTCGCTGAACAGAGGCAGCTCTTGACAACATTATGCAAAGTAGGACTGTAATATATACTGCCTCTCTGTTTCTATTTTTATTGTTGGCTCACTGTGTGTCATTTCCAAACAAGCCGTGGGGTCATCCTGCGAGCTGTTTCGAAAACCCAAACTGAGATTTACATTCCTCAAATAATGAGATGTTTGGTCTAAGATGCAATGTCATTCAAAAACGTTATTTAGGTTTTCCTCAACTTTTTACCGGAAAGGGTGTCAAGCAAATTTCTGTCCTTAAAGAACTGCCAAACATGTAAATGTTTATTCAGCGCTTTATAGTGTTTCAAATACACAACAAATGATAATAATGTATATATATGGATTAATTAAGGAAAACGGTTTGTTCAGGTTACTGTAACAAATGATTTGGTGACATAAAATACTTACAAAATCGATCCATCCATCCATTTTCTGAGCTTGTTATCCTGACAAGGGTCGTGGGGGTGCCGGAGCCGATCCCACCTGTCGTCGGGCAGGAGGCAGGGTACACCCTGAACTGGTTGCCAGCCAATCACAGGGCACTTGGAGACAGACAACATTCGCACTCGCAATCACACCTAGGGGCAATTTTGAGTGCCCAATTAACATGTTTTTGTGATGTGGGAGGAAACCGGAGGGTCCGGAGAAAACCCACGCAGGCACCAGGAGAACATGCAAAACCCAGACAGACAGGACCGAGATTTGAACCCCAGTCCTCAGAACTGTGAGGCCAATGCTCTTCAGCTGCACCACCATGCCGCCCTTGCAATATGAAATATTCAACATTATGTATTACAAAAGACATGCCTTTTTCAGCAAGACTGATGGTAGTTGACACATGAGATTTTCTTTCGCGGGCCACAGAAATTAATGTTGTGGGCCACTTGTGGACCACAGGCCCTGAGTTTGACACCTTTGATAAGTGGGATTTCTTCCTCATTGATGGTCAGCAATGAACAAGTCCTTGCTCAACCCCAAGGCACTTTCAATGTGGTTTGGAACCAGAACCATCAGAGTCCATTAGGGACATTTTACCCAGCAATTGTGGTTTCAGATTTTAGCTTGATGAAAAGTAATTGTTTTACCATTATTTTTTTCCATTGACACATTGTAAAATTAGTGTCAATGAGCATTTCTCACATCATGAAGCTTCTGGGTTCTGTTTAGCTTCGTTAAGTCTCTTACTCTTATATTGGGATTACCTTCTAAAAATCCCAAAATAGTAAAACATTGAACACTGTTCATATTCAACTGATATCACATGTGAAGATCAATAAAGTGCACGAGAGAGTAATGATTCATTGCTAAAAACATGATGTTATATTTCCAAACACAAGGTCATGTATCATGATATGAAAGATGGAAATCATGCAGGTCCACTCTTACATTTTTACTATCGTTTTGGTCGTTGAAGTTGTAATGAGATGCCTTAAAACTGAGTGGTGGCGCAAGCAATTTTTATCTTGAAATATCTGGAATGGTACGGGACAGAGCCAATAACCAGATTAATTGTGAAAGGATGTGTGTGATGTTAGCTGTACTTTAAAAAGATGCAAGGACGTGAGTGGTTATTCTGCTGTCCATTACTTTCAGTCATCATGCCCAGTAGTCGAATAAATGTGGACAAATAAAATAAAAAGATTGTGGCTAAAGAAATACCCAATAAACATTAATAAAGTTGTATCATTGGGGTTAAAAATTATGCCAATCAGCTCAGCGTTTGAAATTATGCATCCCTCAATTATATCAGTAAACAAAATGTCCAAAATGATTTCATTTTGTATTATCTTGTTGGATCAGTTGAGTCTGATTATTAGTAGTGTACTCCTCTCTAGAAACAGTAGAATGATGCATGGTAGATTGATTTAAAAAAAAAATAAATAAAAGAAATAACATACACAATACTTTAAAATTAAGCTTTCATGTTATTAAATGAAGCATGATATATTCAGGTATGTATTTAATCTGTCACAAATCAGAGAGATGAGTGCACTTGAAGGGGTTTTGTCTTTTTTTTTTTTTTTTTTGGCCTACCAAGGCAACTGCATTTGGGATCTTGTGATCTTGTTCAACACTGACAAGTTACTTTTGGCTGTCATGGTGTGTGTGACCTCGTGATTGAATTTCTTTTATATTGTTAAGAACTGGAGCCAAACTCGCAATGGTAGGGAGCAAATAGAAATCTGGTTCTTGCAAAATGTACTGATTGATCTACAATAAATGGAGACCTGAGTTTGTTGTCATTCAACACTGAATCATATTTAAAGACTTAGTTTACTAAAGATCAGTCTGTTTAGCTGTGTTTTGTCGTACATTGATAGACCGAGCTTGTTGTGCTTTGGCTTTGTTGACACTCTTATCAGAGCAGACCTTCAGGAGCATGTGAAAGAGGAGGAAGAAGCCTGTCCTCACTTTCCCATGTCTGTGTTTGAGCTATATTACCATGTTCACAGCTGCCGAGTTATAGACCTGTTGTCAGACAAATGTGGTAACGTAACACTTTTATTGTCGAACACAATCAACTCTGTGATGCTAACTTGGAATCTGTTTTGAAAAACAAGCTGAGTAGAACCAATTTGTCTTTATGGAAATAACGCAAATTCAAGCGATTTGTTCCTAGGTCTTAGGTCTACAAAAAACCTATATTAACTGCATGCAATATTTTAATGTTCATGCTGCGGATAAACTCTATACTGTACAAACCTAAATGACATATTCACACATCAAGACTTAGTTTATTTACATAACTTGTTTCCAACCAGTGACTGTAATACAGCAGTAAAACAGCTCAAACATAACAGAAAAGTCATATTTATTCATCTTCCTCCTATTCACTGAAACCACCAAAATATTGTGGTTGAACCGCCCCAGAAAGTCTCACATATTATTTTCGGCTCACAGCTGCTTTCAATGTCGTTTTCATCTCAAGTTGCCGCTGAAATTGTGTTGTTCTGCTCCTCACATAGCAGTCCAGCCTTTTAATTACTTAGTGATAGAAGATTCTTTCACGCTAGTCTACAATTTTAAAATCCACTGGATGAGCTTCACCTGTGGCCACTTTTGTGAAAGATTTTTAAATTAATTTGAGTAAAAATATATATTTTGCTGTTGTAAGTGTTGTGCACCATCATACGCTCAGGGTACCAAAAACCATTGCTGTCTTCTTGTAGAAAAAAACCCCAAAACATTCAAATCAATAAATCTCCATTGCACCATTACAATGATTATAGTTGCACTTTAAAAAAAAATCCATCTTGCTAGCTGTATGTTTAAAGGGGAAAACGTCTTCGCTAGCCAAAAAAAGTCCACTGGCACTGATATTTTTCATCAATGAATATAATAAAATACAGTTTGTCAATGTTTAGCTGTTGGTTGTTGTTATTGTTGTTGATGTTGAGTCACTCAAGCCACCTGATGATCCTCAGAAGCACTAGACTCGCATGTGGGAAGCACTTAGAAGAAGAAGTAGAAGAAGATGACAAGAGAATGGGATGGGATGGCAGGATGACATGGTGACAGATATGGAGGTAGAGGGAGCGCTGTGACCAGCCTGCGCCACCGGGGCTAGCGGGGGAGAACCCGAACAGAAACTGCAAATGATGCCTTTAAGTCCCTTTGAATATCGGGTCTGGCCAGAGCAGGTCCTGTAGAACCCCTGTTGGCAGGCGGTAAAGGGGATCGAAGTGAAGTCACAGGAAAAAGGGCGCCTCCCACGGAGCGAATCAGAGTGAAGTGACCAGGCTTCATAAGGTTCCCCAGGAGGAGAGCCCCTCACGGGACACCATGGGAAGGTACCTGGTCTTTGTCTTGTTTAACTATTCCATGCATCCACCATCCTCACACGAGTAATTTCTGAAAATTACTAAGGGGCGCATTAGCTTGATGTTCCGCCTGTGTGCTCGGGACCTACTTTGGATGAGTCACAGGAGTTGAGACTAGAAAAAACCCTCCGCTGCTTCTGCTGTTAAAAAGTAACTGTACGTTTACTCCGTTTGCAATGATTGAAATCCCGCTCGATACTTTTATACAACTTATACCATATAATCAATTATTGCTTAGTTATCAACTATTTTGTGTGCGAGACGAAGACTTCAACTTCCCCATCGGACACTATTTTCACAACCCATTTTAAGCACAAGTCATGTTTAAGTCTAATTCACCAATGAAACATCTTCTCAAAAAAGGGGGGTGGTGCAAAAAAAGTTTAGAACCACTACACTCATACATCTTTTAATTAGGAAATGTGCCTACAATTATTTAATTAGGTTACGGATGGTTTTGTTAAATACAGCAGCTGAAATAAGTATTTAACATGTCTGCGTTTTTCTCATTAAATATATTTCCAAAGGTGCTGCTGACATTACATTTTCACTGGATGTTGGGAACAACCCAAGTAATTCACATTTGCAAAGAATGTAGAATTTTTATTTATTTAATACTCTGTTCAAAAGCCTTTGTTTGCAGTGACAGCTTCAAATGGTTCCTCTATGGAGAAACTTGTCGCATCCATTGCTCTGGTGTGATTTTGGCCCATTCCTACACACAAGCAGTCTTCAAATCTTGAAGGTTCAGAATCAGAATCAGCTTTATGGCCAAGTGTGTAAAAACACACAAGGAGTTTTCTCTGGCAGTCGGTCCAGTTCTTTTCATAGATTTTTAATTCCCCACCACACCAGTTTTCCACAAGGACAAGGTCCTTGAAGCTACTGGGTGCCAGTGGACACTATGTTAGTAACCCCAGGCTGATGAGATCCTGACATCTCAATTCTCTAGACTGTATATGCGATTTGAGCCACGAGTATTTGGATGAAACATATTTGGCGGAAATCCAGATTGTACAACGAACATGTTCCATTTGACAAAGCAGTGTGTGGTGTAACACCCTGGGTGGGATTTTATATGCTAACCCTCTCAGTGGCAATTTACTTTACATATACAGTGAGGAAAATAATATTTGAACACCCTGCTATATTGCAAGTTCTCCCACTTTTCAAATCTTTCTTTCTGTAGATTTTCATCGTGGATGCATGTCCACTGTGGGAGAGAGAATCTAAAAAGAAAAATTCAGAAATCACAATGTATGATTTTTTTTAATGATTTATTTGTGTGATACAGCTGCAAATAAGTATTTGAACACCTGTCTATCATCTAGAATTCTGGCCCTCAAAGACCTGTTAGTCCACCTTTAAAAGTCCACCTCCACTCCATGTATTATCCTGTATCAGATGCACCTGTGTGAGGTTGTTAGCTGCATAAAGACACCTGTCCACCCCAAACAAACTTGTAACATGGTCAAGAACAAACAGTTGTCCAAAGACACCAGAGACAAAATTGTACAACTCCACACAGCTGGAAAGGGCTACGGAGAAATTGCCAAGCAGCTTGGTGAAAAAAGATCCACTGTTGGAGCAATCATTAGAAAATGGAAGAAGCTAAACATGGTGGTCAGTCTCAATCGGTGTGGAGCCCCATGCAAAGATCACCGCGTGGGGTCTCAATTATCCTGAGAAAGATGAGGAAAGGACCACACGACAGGACTTGGTTAATGACCTGAAAAGAGCTGGGACCACCGTTTCTAACGTAACTGTTGGGAAAACACCAAGACGTCATGGTTTGAAATCATGCATGGCTTGGAAGGTTCCCCTGCTTAAACCAGCACAGGTCACCGTCTTAATTTTGCCAATGACCATGTGGATGATACAGAGGAGTCATGGGAGAAAATTTTGTGGTCAGATGAGACCAAAATGGAACTTTTTGGTCATAATTTCACGAACCGTGTTTGGAGGAAGACGAATGATGAGTTCCATCCCAAGAACACCATCCCTACTGTCAAGCATGGGGGTGGTAGCATTATGCTTTGGGGGTGTTTTTCTGCACATGGCACAGGACGACTGCACTGTATTAAGGAGAGGATGACTGCGGCCATGTATTGTTAGATTTTGGGGAACAACCTCTGTCATGATCCTGCTGCTCCAGCCCGTGCTGTGTGGGTGCCAGTGCGGTTGTGCTGATTGGGAGGCGCACACCTGCGCCTCATGCGGGCTGATTATGCAGCATATTTATATGACCCCGATGACGACTGGTCCGCGCCAGTTCGTTGAGCTTCATGTCCCGTTCAAGTGCTCCGCTATCCCTGATCAACAACCCGTGTGTACCGACCTTCGCCTGTTCTCCGACCAACCTTGTAAGCCTGACTCCTTTGATACTTCTGCCTGCTTTGATTGTTCTCCGTGTACCGACTCCTGCCTGCCCGCTCACCTGCTCTCTTCGCCCGACGTCCCAACTACCGCTGCTGCACCTGACTGCCTGCTCGATCCCCGACCTCGGAATAATAAACGTTTCTCCCTGAACTACCTTGCATCATCCGAGTCCTGCATTTGGGTCCCATTCCCGTTCCGATGGGACGTGACAGAACGAACTGGCCTACACAGGACCCAGCAGGAAAGACCCGGCGTCGCCGGGACCGACGCAAGGTAGACCGTCTGTTGGAGGACCAAGCCTGTCCGATCCGGGTAGACTCCTCGTATCTCCCGCGGCGCGGCAACAAAGACTCCGTCCTCGCCCTCCCACTCCTCGCCGGCAACGGCAGACCCGAAGCTGGTGGCGAAGCTTCCAGCCCAGAGGGAGGAGGAGCTGCCAAATCGCGATGCGTTATACCGCGAAATGCGGGCGGAGATAGAGCAGCAGAGCGCCGAATTGGCGGCTCTCACGGCCCAGGTCCGGCAAGGATTGTCGAACCAGCCGAGCTACGCTGACGTCACAACTGCGACGGACTCGCTGCTGACACAGGTTCGCGTGGCAGTTGGAACTGACCTGCTCCCGAGACACACCCACGTGTCAGTTTCGACTGACTCTCTGCCTAGTCTCGTTCACGTCGCCGTGGAAACAGACCCGCCCCCTCGCCAAGCGCACGCTGCAGTGGGAACGGACTTGCCACCTCGCCATTCCCACGTCGCGGTTTTGGCTGTTCCGAGCAGACCTCATGCGGCAGTTGGAACTGACCAGCTCCCGAGACATGCCCACGTGTCAGTTTCGACTGACTCTCTGCCGACTCTTGTTTACGTCGCCCTGGAAACGGATTCGCCAACGCGCCAAGCCCACGTTGCTGTTTCAACGAATGCACTGCAACCTCACGTGGCAGTGGGGACCGACCCGATGCCGCCTCATGTTGCTGTCCAGGAGGTGGCGACGTCTCCACAGCCGCTTCTCGTCCATGCCCTGGAGTACCAGTGGCGACCGGTTGGCGGTCGCTCCCCGTTCCTGCTTCGTCGGCGACCAGTCCGCGGTCGTCCCCTGTTCCTGCTCCCACGGCGACGGGCACGTCCATATCTTCCCGTCCAGGAGGTGGCGATGGTGCCACCACCTTCTCACGTTCCTGTCCAAGAGGAGGTGGCACTGGCGCCGCCTTCTCACGTTCCTGTCCAGGAGGAGGTGGCACTGGCGCCGCCTTCTCACGTTCCTGTCCAAGAGGAGGTGGCACTGGCGCCGCCTTCTCACATTCCTGTCCAAGAGGAGGTGGCCCTGGCGCCGCCTTCTCACGTTCCTGTCCAGGAGGAGGTGGCGATGGTGTCACCACCTTCTCACGTTCCTGTCCAGGAGGAGGTGGCGATGGTGTCGCCACCTCTTCACGTTCCTGTCCAGGAGGAGGTGGCGATGGCGATGGTGTCGCTGCCTTCCCACGTTGCTGTCCAGGAGGAGGTGGTGATGGCGATGGTGTTGCCGCCTTCTCACATTGCTGTCCAGGAGGAGGTGGTGGTGGCGATGGTGTCGCTGCCTTCTCACGATCCTGTCCAGGAGGAGCTAGGGAGTTCTGTGGAGCCACCCCGGAGCTGGAGAGACTTTGGGATGGCTGTGATGGTGGCAGTCATGGCTCTGGTCCTTCTCTCGATCATCCTCTTTGCTCCTGAGGGCTCCAAGCCGCTTCAGGACCTGGCCTCATTGGTGACCAATCCACGGCTGCCTCCTGACCAAGCCTTGGTGGTGACCAGTCCCTGGTCGTCTCGCAACCACGGCGTGGGAGGTTCTCGTTCGGAGCAGTTGCCTGCCTCGGCCTGGTTCCTGCTTCGTCGTTTGGTTCCTCACAGAGGTCGTCCTCCCGAATCGCCCCGTGGGGACCCTGGTGCTTGGCGTCCGGGTTGTCCTCTTGACCTGTCCACCCGGACGCCTTGCGTTTGGTGGCCTGGATGGCCACCAGACTGGGGTTCGGGGGGGGCTCTTTCCCTCAGTCACAGCATTGAAGATGCGTTGTGGGTGGGTCTTTCAACATGACAATGACCTGAAGCACACAGCCAGGAAAACCAGGGAGTGGCTCCGTAAGAAGCATATCACGGTTCTGGCGTGGCCTAGCCAGTCTCAGACCTAAACCCAATAGAAAATATTTGGAGGGAGCTGAAACTCAGTGTTTCTTAGCAACAGCCCAGAAAACTGTCTGATCTAGAGAATATCTGTGTGGAGGAGTGGGCCAAAATCCCTCTGCAGTGTGCAAACTTGGTGAACAACAACAGGAAAACGTTTGACCTCTGTAATTGCAAACAAAGGCTACTGTACCATATATGAACATTGGTTTTCTCAGGTGTTCAAATACTTATTTGCAGCTGTATCACACAAATAAATCAGTAAAAAAAATCATACATTGTGATTTCTGGATTTTTCTTTTTTGATTATCTCTCTCACAGTGGACATGCACCTATGATGAAAATTTCAGACCCCTCCATGATTTCTAAGTGGGAGAACTTGCAATATAGCAGGGTGTTCAAATACTTTTTTTCTTCACTGTACATACAAACGGAATTGAATCACATTGTTTTTAGTAGGGCAGCATAATGGACAACTGGTTCGTACATCTGCCTCACAGATCTGAGGACCTCGGTTCAAAATCGGCCTCACCTGTGTGGAGTTTGGAAGTTCGCCCTGTAGCTGTGTGGGTAGTCTCTAGGTATTTAAGTTTCCTTCCACATGCATGGTAAATTACTGTAATTGGGCACAAGTGTGAATGCAAATGCAAAATATTGCCTATATGTGCCCTGCGATTGACTGGTGTACTCTGCCTCCTGCCCGATGACAGCTGGGATTGGCGCCAGTGCTTTGTGACCCTCGTGAGGATAAGCAGCTCAGAAAATGGATGGATGGATGGATGGATGGATGGATGGATGGATGGATCACTGACTCCCGAAAATGGACAGAACTCCAAATCTCCCTTGAAAAGACAAATGGACACCCTAACCACCTGTCAGTAATATTATCACACCTCATCCTACTCCCTACTCAAGTTAAAGAAATGAATCCACTGGGTACAAGACAGATGGTCTGGGCTAACGTAATATGCAATAGCTTGATAAAGCATATTTGGTAGCTTGCAAATATGATGGGGGATCAAAGAGAATTTGTCTCTTTTGAAGGTTCTATTATCAACAATAACATGAGGACCCCTGTGGCGAAAAAGTGAAACTCTCATCCCGCCTCTGAGGAATCTCTAGTCCTACTGTGGTTTCTGACCTCTCTGGGTGCTTGGTTTAGACTAATGTTCAATGCTTTTCAAACTTTCTGAGCTGTGCATCCCATTTTGGAGATTAACTTTTTCTGGTTAAGTAAGACTGGTGAGCACATCACCCTCACAGTTCTGAGCAACCGGGCTAAAATCTGGCCACGCCTATGTGGATCTTGCATGTTCTCACTGTGCCTGTGTGGATTTTTCACAGGTACTCTGGTTTCCTCCCTCATTCAAAAAACATGCGCAGTATGTTGATTGAAGACTCTGAATTGCCTATAGTTGTAAATGTGGAGCGTGAATGATTGTGAAACCTGACAAAATACATGGAGTGTGCTCTTTGTGCCTTTTGAATCAACATTTGAATCTCAAAATTTGAAGAACTGGCCAAATTATGTACATTAGTGTATCAATCGTTTTGTCATTGCTAGGTTTTGTTCAGTGTTGCAACGTTTAACGATGAAGTTCATATACTGGGTAATATAAACCCTGAGTTGCACTTTATCTGACCAGTGACTGTTGGAGGTACTGCTGGCACCCCTTTTGTGACCTTACAACAAATTCTCATCACTTGATTGAATAACAGAGTCACACTACACTATTATTATTAGTAGTAGTAGTTATATTATTAACATTAATCAGAATTATTAACACGACAACTAATACGACTACTACAACTATTACTACTAATGATAATAATCTATCCACCCAGTATATATAATTCCACGATCACAGCTCTGACTAATTTCACAACGAGCATTCCCGATAGATGCTAGCGGCCGGTCTTGGTCACAGCCTCGCCCCGTGTCAAGCCTTACCTCCACCCCAAAAAAATGATATTTTCAGCTGAAAAAACTCAGAATTCCGGGAATCCGCGGAAAATTCTCATCCCTGAATTTGGAGAGGTGTCTGTGGAGTTTTTGACCAACTTATTCAATAGAATAGTAGCGGGTGAGAAGAATGGTGGAAAAGTGTGCTATTTCCTATTTTTAACAACAAAGTCGATGTTCAGAACTGTGGAAACTACAAAGGAATAAAGATGATGAGCCACACAATGAAGTTATGGGAAAGAGTAGTGGACGCTAGACTCGAGAGAAGTAAGTATATGGGAGCAACAGTATGGTTTCATGCCAAGAATAAGTACCACAGATGCATTATTTGGCTTGAGGATGCTTGTGGAAAAGTACACAGAAGGTTAGAAGGAGCTACATTGTGTCTTTGTAGATCTCGAGAAAGCTTATGACAGAGTACCAAGAGAGGAACTGTGGTAGCCCATGCCCAAGTCTGGTGTGGCGGACAAATATCTTAGAATAATACAGGACATGTATGAGGACAGCAGAACAGCGACGAGATGTGCTGTAGGTGTGACAGAAGAATTTAAGGTAGAGGTGGGACTGCATCAGGGATCTGCTCTGAACCCCTTCCTGTTTGCTGTAGTAATGGATAGGCTGACAGATGAGGTTAGACTGGAATCCCCTTGGACCATGATGTTCGCAGATGATATAGTAATATGCAGTTAAAGCAGGGAGGATGCAGAGGGACAATTAGAATGATGGAGACATGCACTGGAAAGGAGAGGAATGAAAATTAACCGAAATAAAACAGAATATATGTGCGTGAATGAGAAAGGTGGAGGGGGAAGAGTTAGGCTACAGGGAGAAGAGATAGCGAGGGTGGAGGACTTCAAATATTTAGGGTCAACAATCCAGAGCAATGGTGAGTGTGGTAAGGAAGTAAAGAAACGGGTTCTAGCAGGGTGGAACAGCTGGCGGAAGGTGTCTGGTGTTCTATGTGACAGAAAAGTCTCTGCTAGGATGAAGGACAAAGATTATAAAACAGTGGTGAAGCCGGCTATGATGTACGCATTAGAGACGGTGGCACTGAAGAAACAACAGGAAGCAGAACTGGAGGTAGCAGAAATGAAGATGTTGAGGTTCTCGCTTGGAGTGAGCAGGTTAAATAGGATTAGAAATTAGCTCATTAGAGGGACAGCCAAAGTTGGATGTTTTGGAGACAAGGTAGACTTTGGATATTTTCAGAAGCGAGAGAGTGAGTATATTGGTGGAAGGATGCTGAGGATAGAGCTGCCAGGCAAAAGAGCAAGAGGAAGATCAAAGTAAAGGTTGATGGATGTTGTGAGGGAGGACATGAACACTGTGGGTGTTAGAGAGGAAGATGCACGAGATAGGCTTAGATGGAAAAAGATGACACACTGTGGTGACCCCAAGCGGGACAAGCCGAAAGGAAAACTAGATAGATAGATAGATAGATAGATAGATAGATAGATAGATAGATAGATAGATAGATAGATAGATAGATAGATAGATAGATAGATAGATAGATAGATAGATAGATAGAACATTCCTGGAACTCCATTCATCTATCCACACATCCATACATTTTCTTCGTCACTTATCCTCACAAGGGTTGCGGGAGTGCTGTAGCCTATCCCAGCTGTCAACGGCCAAGAGTTAGCGTGCACCCTGAACCAGCTGCCAGACGACAATCACACAATCACACCGAGGGGCAGTTTACAGTGTCCAATTCATGTTTCTTGTTTTTGGGATCTGGAAGAAAACCAGAGTGCCTGGAAAAAACTCACGCAGTCACGGGGAGAACAAACAAACTCCACACAGGCGGGGCCAGGAATGAACCTGGGACCTCAGAACTGTGAGGCCAACACTTCACCGTGTAGTTACTGCAATTGGATTTTTTTTTACGTATGAATCTGTTATAATTATAGTAGAATACATTTTTTTTCTATAATTATTTAAGTTGATCCAACCCCCAACCCCCCTGTAATTTCATGATGGCCTTTGGAGGCAGCGGTGGCATTTGCTTAAACATGTTGTTTAATGGCTGAGATATCTCTATGTGTAGGCCTAAATGTCCTTTTCAATAAAAAAAAAAAATCCAGTATCTCTTGGGAAAAGCTGTTGTTTAATCATGATACGTATGAAATGTCTTCACTTTTCATTGGTTATTCATAGCTATTATTGATTATTTGGAGTGTGTGTGCGCGCGCTTCCTTCAAAGCTGACGCTATCCATTAGACATCTCTCTCCTATCTCCATTCAGATATCATCTCTCGGAAACAGAGCCAGAGTTGCCATGGAAACAGCCCCTATAATTGTATCACCCCTCTGATGGAGGAACGATACTAAATAACACATAAAAAGACATCTCTCTCTTCTCAGTCCCACATTCTGCATAAAGGTTTTGTTTTATGTGATGATCAAAATATAATACATTTTAAAAATAACCTGTTCTTAAGTTTAACCATATTCTTTGCTGTATACCACAGGTGTCTAACCAAAAGCAAAGCATGCGTGCCAACATCAAATTGCAGATTGCGATTGCAAGTATGTCTTTGTTTCAAATTTAATTTCTTTTTTATTAGTTTCTATGTTCATAATCTATAAATTTGCTGTGCATGCAGAATAGAATAATATGAGGAAATCTTACATTCATTTGGGTTCGCAGAAGGGATGTTTTATATTGCTTTTCACCAGATCAATACCGGTATAAGTATCCACTCTTGACTTTTCACCAATACCGATACAACTCGTACATTTGATGAATAAAATCTCAATTATAAACAAAGAGAGATAATTATGAACAAAGCTTTTTCTTTATGACTCACGTGGTGAGTCACTCGTGTCATGTGTCATTGTCAGATTGTGCTATTATTTTTTTATGGTTGATTTTTGTATAAAGAATGATACAGTGGAACCTTGATAAAATACACACCAATAAAGATGTCTGAGAAATCGTACCACTGGAACACAATATGTCAAAAAATTTCCATTTGTCACTTAAAATGCCATTGAGAAAGTCTGTGATTTCCAGAATTGGCTGCTGCTTCCAGCCACTCTGGCGCAATGCAGGGAGAAAATGTATTTGTGGGTCACAGATATACAATATGACTACATCCAATTCCTTCCATATACACTTGCCGGTCATTTTTCATGTGGGGCATTGGTTTAGCAGTTGTCTGAAGATGGTCATATATATTGTCTATTGTGCATAAAGCGCAACGCAGAGAATGAGCACCATGGCTGCAGCATTAAATCTGATCAGTACAAAATACAAGTCTCTGGGATATGGAATATATTAGCACAGTCACATTTTGTTTTTGTCAAGCCGTTCACTTTGGGCAACTGATTTGAAACTATGAAGCACATTAATTGCTTACAGCTCATAAAGCGATTTCCCTATGATAACTAGTGTACATCAACACTGCCACCATGACCAACCAAGCACACTAACATGATAAGTTTGTCTAAAATGTGAACATTTCATTATGAAATTTTTAAAAAATATTTTATTGTAAATTAGTTATATAACAGCAGATTTTAGGCCACGGAGAAAGCTACAAAACAATAATCTTCAACACTACAATAATAATGCATACAGCCTAAGAAAAAGTGTTTTGATGTAACAGACAGGGCTGTATTGGACAACCCCTGCCCCTATTATTCTGTTATACTGAGGTTCCACTGTACTTGGTATCAGACTCTCTCAGGACCAATTCAACCATTATGGCCCTCTATGGGAAACCATAACTACGATGTGGCTTGCGACAAAAATGTGTTTTACCCACCTGCTATTTATCGTTATGGGCCTCGTCCTACAGCCCTTCACCAGCATGAAATGTATAAAATGAACGACTACTCAGCCACCCAAAATTATTTAATGGATAACTTGGTGAGCAAGCTATCCATCAAAGCCACATCATTGGAAAAAGACTTCCTGATGTGATTATGATGGAACCTAATCTGTAATGCGGCAGTGTTCCTTGGAAACAGCTGTAGAACTCACACATGTCATGTCCTCAACTACGATTGACTGTTATAGGTTGTGTCTTGCAAAGATAAGACTGTTTCTTCTCGTTCTTGAACATGACGTTTTGGATTAGGGATTTATGAACTTGTCAAGGAAACGGCTGAAGGATTCAAGAAAATGTTACTGTATTCCTTATTAAAAAAAAAAAGGCCTGTGAGTGTATGTACTACATAATCCTCTTTTTTTGTGTACATTGATTGTTCATGTTTAATTTAAGTTTCTTTACAGATTAAAAGGAAGATATTATAATTAAAATAGCTATTTATTTAAAACAAATTTGGATCAAAGCTATTTTTTCATTGCTCATTCGTAAGATTCAATTCAACCGCTGTACTAACATTATCACGTCCTATATGTAACATTTGAATTTGTTGAGCATCTGTCGTCTTTGTCTCTGACGTAGGAGGAAGTTAAATTTGTTCAAAATCAGTATTACTTCCCCTATTTCGTTATGACAAAATACCAAGCTGTGGTTATTCAAATGTGAGAAATAACTACCCCTGTCTAAATTTAAAAAATGAAATGATTCCTGAGTAGAGGAAAAAAATGCAGCAGTTGTGAAGGAGGCACATGACCTGTTATTGGTACTTATGCTGTAAAATTACAGACTCCCACGGAACCCCCAAAATTGAATGCTGTCAATGTTATACAATGTATAATTCAACTAAAATGGGGGAGGGGGGAGAAAGATATTCCTGTCAGTGACTGAAAAACAGGGAACTGTCATTGTGTGACATGACTTAAGTTGTTAGGTTATTAGGTGAGTTATGACAGTCAGGAGTATTTCAAGGTAACAAAACATTGCCTGTACAAAATGAAGGTTGACCAACATTTTGTAACACCAAGGAGAGTTAAATCTACTGAATGAGGTTTATTCTTGGGCTGTTTCATTTTCAAGATGAAATGTAACCGTTATCGACTAAAACCCTGATGTGATTCCCATAAAGGATAAAACACGTTGCTGTATATTCAGACCATTTTTCTTCTTTTAATTTGTCCAAGCTTAACCTGAGGCACTTTTACAAGTGAGACCTGGTATTGCTCTCCACTAACATTTTAAAACAGGCTTGTTTAATTTGTACTGACACCATAATACCGCTTTCTAACGATTATATTTGCTCCCTTAAGATGGTCCTCCCGTGCTGACTGCATTCAGAATCAATCTGCACACAGGTACGGGCAGATCTGAGGCTTAATGTGATGCCTGTCTGTCCATCCTTTCATTACGTTCCTCATCTTCTCTCATTTTGTATACTCGTTCTCATGAGGCCAAGTTCTGCTAAGTAGTTTAGCATAAGTCTGCTTCTGTCTGGCTGTTAATTCTCCACTGGTATGTGTTCTGATCACACCCAGGAGTGTCTTTGCCTGTTTGCTGTTTCAGCTTCCATGTTGGCCCTTAACTCCAGGTTGTACAATGTGCTGTGCTCATGGCTCAAGTGTTTCATCTGCACTGATGGATGTACACCTGCTGTAGTCAGGCATGCTAACATGAATAATGAGGCAATATAAATGTTTCAACCATCAGCACATTGGTTGTTGATTATGCTATTAAATGTGGCTACGCTCCCTTTATTGTTCTTTCTTCCATTTCCAGCATTTGTTAATAAGATAACCATGATAACATTATTTATACCACACTGAAAGATGAAAGCCACCTCACCTGAATACAATCCAGTGCTTGCAGGTGTTAATCCCTTATTATAATACCCATTATAACACCATTTTAAAACTATTCTATATTATAAAACCATTGGCTCTATTTTTGTAGATAGCGCAACTTCAACGAGGCTTATGATTTTCATGGAAGACCAAAGATTCCTGCTTCTACCAATTTGGACCAAGTTGGGTATTCCTTGTGCCCTTGGAGATGTGCCCCATGGAGTGATAATTTGGTATCAGAAAATCGATCTAAACATGAAAACCGCAGGTCTAACGCTATTTGGGTGAAATTTATCAGGAGACAGACAGACAGACACAGAGGTCCGTGAATATATAGTATTTTAGTTGACAGCATTCATTATTCTCTCATTCTGTATCACGGACCCTATCGACTCTTGAAGACTTGTACGCTACTAGGACCAGGTTACGCAGGATCCTTTCGGACCCTCCACATCCCAATATACTGTATACTGTAGACTATCCCAAAATTAATCATTTAAAACTGCTCCCTTTACACAATTGTTATTGCACTGGTCTATAACAGGTACCGCGTAAGGGTATTCTGTATAAGGTTAACATAATGTGGGGCGTTGACACACTAACTTCTCTAAATGCTAAAAGACTACATATTTCACAAATGTCACTCTTATAAGGAATTGTTCCTATTACTTGAAGGTCTATTGTTCTTCGTTCTTGTTAGCTTGTTTGTTCTTCTTCTCAGTACTCGACATGAATATCATACCGGGAAATTCCTTGTGTGTTGTTACATACTTGATATGAGAAACATATATGATTCTGTTTCTGATTCTGTTTTTAACATTGTCTGTTGCCATAACAGGCAATTGGAGTGACGCTTCACAAATGCACAAATCATTGCGATTAGGCCTAGTCCTCTTCTGCCAGAAATGTCTCCTTCAACACTGTCATTGCGCCATATTTAAAGGGATTTAAAAGACCTGATTTAATTGAGTTGGGTCTAAACAGACACACAGTGGCGCAGCCCACAATCTTTTGGATCTGCAGGGGTGCCCTGGTCTACAAAATTACCAACGTCAGTCTAACCCTTCCCTGGAACATGGTTGTCTGGATTTACATCGTAAGTGTAAATAGGGCCCTGTGTCTAGTAGTAACCAAAGGCTATCATTTCAATTGTGGAGCAAAAGTACAAACACTGTGTGAAAGTGGTAGTGTCAAAACTTGTTCTGCTACGTTGTATTGGGTGGCCCTATTAATTTAGAACACCAAAGTATGTAATCCTTGGTCGCCATGGCATGAGGGGTGGTTTATAAATACAGTATGTGATTATTGTAAACTGAGGTTATTATTTAAGGTAATATGATTACTTACTGTTGCTATTACAATCCCGACCGTTTTTTTAAATCTACACCTAAAACACTTACTTGTAAATGGACATCATCACATCGTATATATGAATGCCACAACATACACATACCATAATGATAGTAACGATGATGAAATAGTTCATATATATTGCTCAACCTAGTGTTAATTTTCCATTCAGAAAATCAGGAGTCTTTTGCTAACAGCCATATTAATATTAGATTCAGGTCTTCGCAAGAATGAAAAAGCACTGGGGTATTGACTTCTTAATGGTGCTGAATCTACTACAGGTATTGGATTTCCCAGCCAGAGGCAAGCAGCATACAAATGAAACTTTAATCAGGTTATGTTTTCTTTGTTGTTGTTGTTTTTGGTTCAGGTAAATTGTTTGAAAGAGAGAATGCACAAACGCTTTCTTCAATCTCAACGATGAGTAAATGTCTGTGGGCGCATTGGCCTCGCTCTGTTTCTTTCAATGTTCTATGGAAATGGTTTAAGCATCACATCCTTGGAGATGCTGTCTCGCCCCAAGGTCTAATATCGATTGGTTCTGACGAGCTGTGTTTCTACCTCTGACTTATATCCCTTCAGCAGGGGTTTAATAATTTATGATTACTCACAAATGAAAAATTCATTTAGAATATAAAAGAATAAGATTTTTCTAGTCTTGAAGATTGGACATCCTTTATATGCAATGTACTATGAAATCAAATAACAAGCGTACCCACCTGCATTGTATTTGCACGTTATCCCATTACATACTCTCATGGCCAGAACTCGGGGCTGAACCCAAATGCAGGAAGCACAAGGTTTAGGAGCTGTTTGGGAAGCGTCTTTATTCAGTCCAAGGTCAAAACACAGGCAGGCAGTCCACGGAGGCAGCAGTAGCAGAATTGGCAGGTGTAAGAGACAAGTCAGGAACGAGGCAGGGTTCGGGACATGCGGTAGCAAGAGGATGGACAAGGAGTTGCAGGAACACGACATAAGTACAGCGATCTGGAAAAGGCCAGACTGCACACGTGGCCATATATCTGTGAGCCGTAATTACTGGGATGAGGCACCGGTGTGCGCATCTTCTAATTGAGGCAGGTGCGCACTCTATCGGGGACCGACACACCCATGACAGGGACCGGCATGGCCATGACTGTACCCCACTTCCCTAACGGCCGTCCCGGATGGCCCAGGTACCTCAACATGGGAAGCATGAAAGTCCCTAATGAGTGAGGGATTGACCACGAACTGCGAAGGGATCCGTGACCGCTCCTCGGGACCATAGTCATCCCAGTCCACTAAGTACTGGACCCCCCTTCCCCGACGGCGCAACGACAGGAGCCAGCACAAAGCGTAGACAGGGCCCACATCATGAGTTTGGGTTACGAGAGGCCAGGAATCGGAGACCAATCTCTAGGTCCTGGTTAACCCGTTCGGTCTGGCTTTTCGACTCTGGATGATGGCCCGAGGAAAGACTCACGGTGGCCCCTAGGAGTGAGAAAAATTACTTTCAGAAACGGGAGATGAATTGGGGGCCCCTGTCAGACACCACTTCAGTGGGCAAGCCATGATACCGGAATACCTTGTCCATCAGGAGCTTGGCCTTCTGCTTAGTGGAGGGGATTTTAGGTAGTGAGATAAAATGAAACATTTTCTGGAAGCAGTCCACCACTGAAAAGACTGCGGTGTGACTTTGCAAAGCCGGAAGCCCGGTCACAAAGTCCAGGGAGATGTGTGACCACGCACGTCGAGGAATGGGCAGAGAGCGTAACTCCCCTGAAGGCCGTTGATGGGAGGGTTTGTTTTCTGCACAAACTGGCCACACATTGACGTACTCCCTGATATCCTTTTTGATATTCGGCCACCCAAAAAGTTGCTCTTTTACCGACCGCATTTTCACAGTGCGATTGTGTAAACCCAGTCAATCACCCTTCCACTTAGTGGGGGAACGACATATAGCCTGTCATCGGAAAAGCCTTCAGAGCTGAGAGAGTCCTGAAGTGCTTCTTTAACTTGGGTCTCGATTTCCCAGGTGAAGACTGAGACGAAACAGGTGTCGGGGACTATAGGGGCATGGTCAGACTCGATTCTCTCCCCATCATGCAGATGCAACACAGCATCGGGTTTCCCGTTCTTTGTCCCCGGTCGATAGGTCATCACAAAGCGGAACCGCGTAAAAAATAGTGCCCACCTTGCTTGTCTGGCATTAAGCCACTTGGTTGATTTAATATATTCTAAATTTTTGTGGTCCATGCGTCCCCTCTAACCAATGTCTCCATTCTGATATGGCTGTCTTGACTGCAAGCAGTTCACGGTCTCCGATGTTATAATTTCATTCTGCCGGAGTTAGCTTTTTGTAAAGGACTGCGCAGGGGTGTAGTCTTCTGTCCTTGGGATTTCTCTGTGAGAGAACTGCCCAGATCCCTGAATCCGATGCATTGACCTCGACGACAAACTGCCTATCAGGATCAGGCAAGATGCGGGCCGGAGCTGAAGAAAAGCTGGCCTTAAGCTTACGAAAGGCCGCCTGGCAGGCCATATTCCAAACAAAGGAACTGTGGGGTGAGGTTAATACATGCAATGAGGCTGCCATAGTACTAAGGTTTCGGATGAATTTGCGGTACAAGTTGGCAAACCTGATAAACCTCTCTACCTCCTTGTGAGTAGTAGGAGTGGGCCAATGAAAGGCGGCCTCGACCTTGCAGGGATCCATACGTATCTCCCCCTCTGCCAAGACAAAGCCCAAGAATGACACAGAGGGTTGGTGAAACTCACACTTTTCAGCCTTGACATACAGGTCGTTACACAACAGCTGCTGTACCACCAGATGAACGTGCCCGACGTGGGATTTTTCATCCAGGGAAAAAAAATCAGGATGCCATCTAGGTACACAAAAACCTATATGTTAAGCATTTTGCGTAAGATGTCATTCACAAAATTCTGATACACAGCTGGTGCATTCGTGAGTTCGAAGGGCATCACCAAGTATTCATAGTGTCCCATGGACGTGTTGAAAGCAGTCTATCACTCATCCTCCCCCCTTATGCGCACCAGGTGGTACGTATTCCTCAAGTCCAGCTTGATAAAAATCTTTCCCCCGCCCCCTTCAACAGTTCTAAGGCTGTAGCAATGAGGAAGAGAGGATACTTGTTTTTTATCGTGACATCGTTCAGTCCCTGGTAATCGATGTAGGCCCGCAGGATCTTGTTCTTCTTTTCCACGAAAAAGAACCCCAGCCGGTGACGACGAGGGCCGAATCAGTCCTGCAACCAGCGACTCTTCTACGTATGCCTTCATGGGTTGATGTTCTGGACCTGAAAGAGAGAATAGTCTCCCACGAGGGGGTGAGGAGCCGGGCATTAGGTCAATGGTACAGTCAAGAAGAAGACAACATCTCACAATTGAATGAAGTGTGCGGGGCAATATTACACTACTGTTTTGAGCCATATTTAGATGATATGTCGATCACTTCTAACGAATAACAGACTCCCAGATAGTATGTATGAGCCAGCCCAGCCGAAGCCGTGCTCGTCTGCGAGATACGGGTTGGGCGGCTGCTTGTCCGTATTGTCCGTATACTGTATTACTCCTTTAACAGGAATAAACGATGGCTTCAAGATTTCCATACGTCCATTTTCTGAGCCACTTTTGCTCACAAGGGTCATGAATGCTGGACCGGAGTTCAAATCCCAGCCTCACCAGTGTGGAGTTTGCATGTTCTTCTCTATGTGGGTTTCCAGTTTCCTTCCACATCTCAAAAGCATGCAATGTTGATGAGTATTTTCCCCTTGAGTCCAGGTAGAAAATGGAGGAAGCACTCTCAGAGACTGAAGTTTTGTGGTAGTTATTTTTTTAAGGAAGAGTCACTGATGATGTTGTGGTACGCATGCCTGACTTTGGTGCAGGCAGTGTGGGATTGGTTCCTGCTCAGTGATTGTGTTGATATCTGCCCTGCGACTGACTGGCGACCAGTTAGGGTGTAGTCCGCCTTTCACCCGAAGCTGGCTGGGTTAGGCTCCAGCTCTCCTGTGACCATTGTGAGGATAAGCGGCTTGGATAATGGTTACACTGGATATTTTTTTAGGAGGTGTCACAGCTGCAAACCTTCTGTCTGATCATGTGTTACCTTCGTTTAACCCACCAACAATAGAGTCCCTCACTGTTCCCATGTCCATTTCTTAATTCATTCCCCCTGACCCCGTGGGCGTGGACAGAAGGTTCCCCCACACCTGTCTGGCCGGCCCGCCTTCTTCTTTCACGTCACCTATGCTGCATCCTTCCTCCTTCCGGGCTCCAGGATAACTGTGGGCCTTGCATACTTGGTTGCGATAAACAAATAAATGCAGATTTGGAACTAGAACCCCTGGTGATAACCCCAGGTGGTCACCGATGAGGTGGCTGACTGTGAAGACACCAAATGGCAATATCATCCCTTTGAAGTGCTCTTGCGCAGGGAGTTTGTCCATCTTACTTTCTTCACTCAGACTTTAATTCTCCTCCTTTTATCTCAGATGATACAAAAATACACAACATATTTATCTTATATAGAGCCAAAATGCACTACAATGTTAATTGTAGACTCAAAGTTGGCCGTTGGTGTGAAAGTGTGTGTTTTTTTTATTCTATGTCTCTTGTGATTGGCTGGCAAGTTCAGTGTGTACCCAAGCCTCCCATTGTGGGACTAATGTAGGTTATATGAAAATATTTGTTCTATAAATCCATCCGTCCATCCATTTTCTTACCGGCTTATCCTCACAAGGGTCATGGGAGTGCTGGAGACTATTCCAGCTGTCAACGGGCAAGAGCCGGGGTACACTGTGAACTGGTTGCCAGCCAATCACAGTGCACATAGAAAGGCAACCATTTGCACTCACAATCACACCGAGGGGCAAGTTAGAGTCTCCAATGAATGCACGTATTTGTGTTGTGGGAGGAAACCGGAGTGCCCGAAGAAACCCCACGGAGGCACGGGGAGAACATGCAAACTCCACACAGCCGGGGGCTGGGATCGAACCCAGGTCCTCAGAACTGTGAGGCCAACGCTTTACCAGCTGATCCACTGCCTGTTCTATAGTTATACTATTTAAATTATATAGATACATTTTCCAAAGTGGCAGAGGTGACATACTAATTCATTTCCGGTTTCCAGTCCCTGTACAACTGTCTAGCATTGAATATAACAGTATTTTCCTCTGTAAACATGTAAGGTACACATAATTTGCCTATTTTGCTCTTCAAGCTTCGCTATAACGCAGTTCCTACCAGACCAATGTATCAAGTGTACTGGACACCCAATCACTCATTTTGTTTTGCAACATCATGTGAGAGCTTAGTGATAAGCATTATGATCCCATCTCTCTCATGTCTTATCGTCCTTCCTTATTATACTTTTGTAAAAGTGTAGTTTATTTGCTGTTATGGAGGAGACGTGTTATGACTTATGCTGCACTGGCAACAGATGTGAGACGCACATTCGCATCCACAGCTCGGCGTCATATTTAGCTGTAGCTCATAGATAGATGGCAAAATAGCATGCAACTAGCATTAACCTTCGTATCTCGACAGCGGAAAGCAGCAAGGTTGGGCGACGATAGGGATGTTCCGTTTGGGCTAGTAGTTGCTAGCATGACAGAAACACCACAGAGTACTTATTTTATGTAAATCATTGGTTCATTTTAAAAAGGTCAGTTTTTCTCATGCGTACAGTGTTGATGATTATTATTGTCTGTTTCATCAAGTGTTTTTAACATTCCATACTACAAAGCAAGAATATTATATTTGATTAGTGCTGAAATCTGATTGGACTGATTTCAGTATTGGACAAAACTCAAGACTGCAATATCGTAATCCGATTGGGAGGCTACTTTCTTTCCTACATTATTCAAACATTGGTGTGTATTGAATTCTAACGGACCGCTTGTGACAACAGATATCCTCCTTTCAAAATTCACACATTCTTTTCTCATATCAGTTGGGCATCACGGAGCAGAAACTAAATCTGTAATCTTCTTTTGGTTAACATAAAAGAGTTACTGTTATGGTTTGTGACTGCTTGAAACCCTAAAGCAGTAACAGAGTGTGGAGGTGATTTAACAAAAGTAGAAAATTTCTAAGCAAAGTTCCCATATCTTTTCATAATATCTCTGGAACTTTAATTCATTCATTCATTCATTCAGTCATTCATCTTCCTTTACGCTTATCCTCACTCGGGTGGTGGATGTGCTGGAGCCCATCCCAGCTATCTTTGGGCAAGAGACGGGGTACACCTGAACTGGACGCACCGTCAATCACAGGGAATGTGTAAATAAACAACCATTCACAGTCACGTAAACACCAATGGACAATTTGCACACTTTAATTAACCTACCATGCATGTTTTTGGGGTTATTTGAAGAAACCGGAGTTCCCAGGGAAAACCCATGATGAGAACTTGCAAACTCCACGCAGGTGCAGCTGAGATTTGAACCCTGGTCCTCAGAAGTGTGAGACCCATGTGCTAACGAGTTTTGCACTGTCTGGAATATATTTCGTCAAAATTCTCAAAGCATCTTGAATAACACATTTTAAACCACACTCTTAAGACTTGGAGAACTTGGGCTGTTATGAAGGATTAGTTTTACACCATAAAAGTCCAGACTGTAAAAAGAGAAGCGAGCAAATTTAAAGACAATAAATTCATTTTCATTCATGGAGGCAGCATACACTTCACTCCATAAACTTGTTGATTATTGTCCAGACCAGTCAACATGGTGCATGCAGCAGACATCAAACAAAAGTACCCTCCTGTCCCAACGTCAATAACTGAGCTGAAAACTGCAGTAGTGTGCTATCAGAAGCTAAAGCGGATAACAGTGTAAAATAATGCAAACCGGTCCTCACACTTACCCAATGAAAACCTACCAAGGGGCATCACACATTGAAATGATAGTATTTCCGTGGAGTCCAAGGGAGAAAACCGTGGCAGTATTATGTCAATTCTTCATCATGCTACAGTACTTCGTGGGTGGTATGTTGGACATGGGGGCCTTTGGCTGTTGATGGCGTACCCCACCTCCCGCCAGAAATCATCTGAGATAGGCCCCAGCACACACCCAGGACCCTAGTCATAATAAGTGGTACGAAAAATGGAAGGATGGCCATTATTTCACAAACAACTATATACAACTGTATTTTATAGATAAGCAAAGAATTAAAATATTTATTGAGTGATTAATTTGCTACTTGGAGGGTGGTTAGGCACTCCAGAGACACAACCATTTGTATCAAACATATTGAAAAGTTAATTTCCTCTTTGCCCCTTATAAGATGAATAACTAGGCCAAAGGCTCACCTTAACACCAATTTAGGAATTTCCCACTGTGAGCAAGTCAAATTTATTTGTTTGGCTAATCAATTATGTTGTTCATTTGAGAAATGCTGTATTGTCCATTCATCAATCCCTTTTCTGAGCTGCTTGTCCACACAAGGGTCGCAGGGAGTGCTAGAGCCTATCCCAGCTGTCAACGGGTTAAAGACAGGGTACACCCTGAACTGGTTGCCAGTCAATCAAGGGCACATCGAGACAAACAGCCACACTCACAATCACACCAAGGGGCAATTTAGCGTGTCCAATTAATCTTGCATGTTTTTGGGATGTGGGAGGAAGGTGCCCGGAGGAAACCCACGCAGGCCCGGGGAGAACATACAAACTCCACACAGGCGGGTCCGGGAATACATCTGGGACCTCAGAACTGTGAGGCCAACGCTTTCCACCTGGGCCATCGTGCCGCCATGCAGTATTGTCTGTTGTCAAATTAGATTGCTTGGCTTGAATTATTTTCATATATTTATACTATTCATAAACATGGAGATTGGGATTGTTCATTTGCTCTTTCCTCCTTTAATGTTGAAATGTCATTGTAAGCTGTCATGAGCCCCTTGTATCTGTGACACACTGCTGGCCCTTCTCTTCTATTTGCTCAACCCAGAAAATTGTCTGTGTACAGAGCACGTGCACTCGAAAAGGAAAAAAAAAACAGACATTGCAGTCAGAAATAGACTTCAGCTGCTAAGCTCATGCTTCTTCCCATGATCCCAGTGCTGTTTTTCTGTTCGACTTTAGAGTTTCTTACGCTCTATTGATGACACATTTCCATTCCTCATGAGTATAGTAAGTGGCCTCATAGAGCATACACATGAAGACTCAATAGACCCTCTCCTATTGGCCCCCAAAGCTGTCTGACATCTTTGCGCCCAATAAGAGGCTGCCGCCTAAAGAAGCCAAGGATTGTCCTTTGTGGGCTGAGTCCACGTGGGACTTCTGGCACTGCGGAGCTGCATACGCTGTCTCCATGCACGTTCCAACTTCCCCCACAGGAAGTGCTGCGTTCCCACCATTCAGGAATAAAAGAGAGGCAGGCAGCAAGCAGTGTCTGCCACGCTGGCCTGCTGGAATGCAGTGTGTCATTGTGTTCCAGACAGAATGGAGCATATGTGAGACACTGCTTTCCTCTCAATCACCGTTTCTTTTAATCAAAAGACTGAGTCTCACGAAACTGCGAATCTCCTTCTTACCAGTATAACGACAGAGATTTATTATGACCCTATTAGGTCGTTAGAGAGGCACATGCAGCCATATTGACCAGCTGGTAACACTTAAAGTAGATTCTGCTTTAGTAGAGAGCTGCAGTTGCTTTGAATAGAGTAGAAAGATCGTCGAAGAGCATATACTTACGCCAAGTCCAAGAATATCCAAATTAGAGTTGAAACAAAAAAAAAATCTCTTTCCTTAGAAAACGTTCAAATTTTGAATCAATTTTCCCCTTAAGAAAGAAATAGAAATAGTTACAGTAAGCCCCCATTCATCATGGTGAGGGATATGTACAAAACACATGATAGAGAGACTATATGAAAAACACACTTTAGAATATTCCTTAGTAGTATTATTAGTAATGTAATAGCACGACTGAAAATTCCAGGCTAATACCCCAGTGCCCAATCACTACATTCCTACTAAAAGAAAATGAGGTGTCAACATGGGGCATCTGCCCAGTACACAAAAATTGTGCCAATGCCAGACAAGCCAAAAGTCACATTAATGTATTTTATCCCATTGTTCTCACACTCGTAGTTTTCCAAATAAGGAGGTAAAGCATGCTTTCTTCAAGTTGTTTACTATTGCTAGTTGAAGTTTACAATAAAATGAAAATATACAGCAAAAGAGAGTTCAACATTGTATATTTAAACACAAAAATGTACTATCACAAAAGTCTGCTACCTTAAAGAAAGACTCTCCCCAAAATTCACATGTACAATAAAACCTCCAATGTGAAGTAATATTATTACTGGATATATTTTGGACATTAATTGAAAATACGGAACATTTTTAAAGTTCAAGCCAAATTTTGATATGTGCCAGCTTTCACAGCCAGACCCGGAAAAAAGGTCCTTGACCCCGCCTGACGTCACCGATGCATAGCATTGCAGACCATTCATTCTAGCGAGGCCAAGATGTTATTTTTGTTTTGTTTGCTCAAAGACGGGAGTAGTAATAACACGGACCATCAACTCACTGTTATACTTGGTTTATTGGCTCTTGGGCACAACACTTCCACCCGTAAAATGTTCAACCAAACCATACAGTACAATATTACTTAGACATATTCTGTACTTAATCTGTATTCTGCTTATTCTTTTTTTAATTACGCCTAATCGACTTAAGTGCTGTCCAGTAGGCTGCGGCTCACCACGACATCACACTGACAATGTGCTAAAACACTAACTACTGATTTGCCCCTCCTTATACTGTAAAATAACAGTGAGCGCAAAAAAGGAACTGCAATGCCTTATACTGTGGGTACACTGCAATGATAATAAATTCGCTGTTTAGATAACTACATAAGTTTCTGTATTTTTGTATGCTATGCAAGCAAAGCAAATTTATCTGTATAGCGGATTTCATACACAAGGTAACTCAATGAGCTTTACATCAGTGGTCCCCAACCTTTTTTATCACTGATCAATGCTTGACAATTTTTACTGTGGACTGAGTGTGGCGTTACATAGATTTATTGTATTGAATATTGTTTGTATTGAAATTTGAATAAAATAAACATGAGAATGAATAATAAAATAATAATATAATAATAAAATAAATAAAATAATAAACAAACAATACACATAAAAAAATAAATAAAGAACAAGAACCAGCAATTCCCATTTCTTTTATTTAAGTATACCTACACAAACAGTTCAACATGTTTTTACACTCCATGAATTAGATTTTTCAACAGCTGAAATAAATTTGTCCGTTTGAACCATCACCCTCTGTTGGCGACCACAGCCCTAATGCTCTCTGACTGGTCGCTAGAGTAACGTTTAAACAAGCCTTCCAAATGGGATTACATATACGCCATGAAAATTCATTTAAAGCGCATGAAAATTTGAACTCACCATAACACTAAATCATTGGGAGCCCTGAGCTTGTTTATCTGCAGCAAGATGGTCTCATCTGGGTGTGATGGGAGACAATGACACCCGAAGTGTGTTGCTTATGTCCAGTATATTACATTGTTTTGTTTTGGTTGCTTTCATTGCAGAAAACCCCGCTTCACACAGATATGATGTCAGAAATGGCAATGCGATTTTCACTTGGACAGATGGCAATAGGCGGTTTTTGTGATTGAATTGATATGACTGTTGAAAGTCAGGTTGGAATCAATAAGAACACCAAGGTTTCGGGCTTGGTCTTTGGTTTTTAAAGATAGAGAGTCCAGGTGTTTACTCACAGCAATTATCCTTTCTTTATTGCCAAAAACAATTTTCTCAGTTTAGTTATGGGTTAGTTGAAGAAAATGTTGGCTCATCCAGTTATTTATCTGCTTTAGACAGTGACACAACACCTTAATTAACTGTAGTCGTCTGGAGACACTGCTAAATATAACGGTGTGTCATCTGCATAGCTATGATACTCAAAATTAAAGTTTTCAAGAATTTGACCCAAGGGTAGCATATACTGGCTGAACAGGATGGGTCCAAGAACTGACCCTTGAGGGACCCCATAGGTCATTGCCATTTGTTGAGATTGAGCATTTTCAATGGTTACAAAGTAGCTGCTTTACACCAGGTAGGACCTAAACCATTTAAGGACTATTCCATTTAGTCCAACCCACATTTCCAACCTGTTCAGCAGTATATTATGTTCTACCGTAACAAACGTCACATTGAGACCCAACAGGACAAAATTGACACATTTCCTGAGTCAGTTTTCAACCTTGTATAATTTAACGCTTGGATAAGAGCAGATCCTGTACTGTGATGAGTTCGGAAACTTGATTGAAATTTGTCAAAAAAGTCAATTTAAATTCAAGAAATTGCTGAGTTCATTAAAAATAACTTTCTCAAGAATCTTGGCTCTGAAAGAGAGATTTGAGATGGGCCTATAGCTTGCTAACATGGAATCATCCAGTGCTCTCTTTTTTAGAAGAGGTTTAGCAGCAGCTACTTTAAAAAGCTTTTGGAAATATGCCAGACCAAGGGTCGGGAGCCTTTTCAACAGAGAGAGGCATTAATGCTAACTATTCTAAAATGTAATTTCAAAAGAGCCATAAAGAATATTAAAAACAAGTACAAGTGTATTTGGGCATTTATGTAAGACCAATACATTTAGAGTACAGTAAGTCTCAGAATTCTTTTAAACAACATTATTACGGTCTTGCTAACCAATGATGACAAAAGTACTTCTTACCATGAATGCGACTTCTGGTGCTGCCTGGTTTTGTTGATGGCTTTGTACAGTAGTCAGTTTCATACGTCGTTAGATGAAGCTTCATGCAGGCTTTGAGACTTCCATCCGTTAACCATGAATGTAATTCAATTTGATTTGCCATCATGATGGTATGATGGTGAACAGTTCTTGCTGACAAAGGCATGTCTTTAATTCGTTTGATTATCTTGTCTTTATGCGAAGTTGTTTGGCAGCATCAAGTACGAATGCTTTGGCATACTTACTCATCTGGGAATTTGGACACACAGCAGAACCCTCCATCTCCACAAAGGCTGTCCATTCTTGTTGAAAACTTGGGTGGTACTCATCTTTTTTTCTTTGCGACCTTTGTCAAAAGTGTTTCCATAATTAGATCTTCCAACCCAATCAGCGTTCGACCCTTTTGTGTCTGCGCACATCGACTGCCACAGCAACGACGGCAACCCCACTAGGACAAACTGTCTTTGCGTCATTTGCGTTACCTGGACGACTCACATGTATAGTTTGTCGTAATGAGGGCTCTGCGAGCCATATGCAATCATCGAAAGAGCCAGGTATGGCTCGCGAGCCATAGGTTCCTGACCCCTGCGCCAGACTGAAGTGAGCAATTGATTGTTTGCTGAAAATCAGCTAACACTGACTTCACAATAATTTTGAAAAAGTCAGATGGTGTTGAGTCGAGACATCTCGTTGATGGTTTCAGGTGCCGAACAGTTTTCTCTACAGTTTTTTTGGTCAATTGTGTCAAAATCTGATAAGCTAATGGAGTTTTCCCTGGGTGACTTCAGACGTAAAATTGTTTTATCATTTTGCTGATTTGTGCTAACATTTGACCCGATGGATTGTATTTTTTCACTAAAATAACGGGCAAACTCATTGCATTTGTCAGTTGTTATCTAATCTAATCTAACTGATTCCGGGGGGTAAGTGAAAAGCATCTGTACAAGTGTTGGTTATCGTAAATTTTAAAAGGATGCCCTGTCAAAGTGTATATGTACAGGTGAAAAACAATACATAGAAAAAGCACAAATTGGCCGGGGTTTCTGTCTCTACTGTGACAGTAAAACTGGATAAATAGTATAGGAAATTGATGGATGGATTGATGGATGATGGATGGATGGATGGATGGATGGATGGATGGATGGATGGATGGATGGATGATGGATGGATGGATGGACTGAAACGGGACTGTCAATGATTGTAAATAAACTGAAAATTGCCACGAAGCTACTTCTCTTTAACATCGTTGGGTTTTCATTGTCATGCCTTGCTTCTCTTCACACCACATGGATTAAGTCCTATTACACTATCTACACTACAGGTGTACTACTTGGCAGGTGTAGAGATGTAACCTGGTTGAAATATTCTCTGCCTGAAACAATGACTCAATAAGTGAATACCCTAATTGTGAGTGTGGCAAACACGCAACATAATCTTCCTCTGTTCTTGGAAGAAATACAGTTAGATTTGAGAAGCAGTGGATTAAGGGTGGTGTTTTTAATGATTTCAACAATTCCACACATATTTGGCTGAAGTAATTGTGCTTTTCTTCTGCACATTTTTTAAAGACCTAACATTGGTCGTTTTCTGAGAAGCACCCTCTCTATTTATTTTTAAAACATGCCTCTTGAGCCGTTTTTATTTCTTGGCTTTTAACCCAGCTTGATACTCAGCCTTTGTTTTTGGTAGGTTGCTTATTTTTGTTGTTTCAATCTTTGTTAGTGTTTTTTTGTTTCTGGAATTCTTATTTTTCAGTCTGAGGTACTGTTGGGCATTTTGAGTTAGAACCTTGCATCAGGCTTTTCTTTGTTTGCATTTTTTCCCTGTACTTGTGTCCAGTCACTTCTTTCCCCATCCCAAAAACATTAATTGTAGTTTATTTAATGATTCTACTATCGGTGTGAACAATTGATTGTGTCTATACGTGCAATTGACTGTCGACCAGTCCAGGGTGTGTTCCAGGAGTTACTTAAAGTTAACAAGGATGAGTTCCAGCTCACTCATGACCCTGAACAGAATAAATTGGTGCAAAATGGATGGATGGGCAATGGTATTATTTAACATGCAGTAAGTGCAACAATCTAACTTTGCAATGAAAGAGTGAAGTGAAATAAAACTATTATTTGATCACATCCTTATTTTTCTAAATAATTCTACTTGTGAGTACTTTGTCAGGTCATATTGTTTCCATTTTCAGTGGGTGCGTGAAAATTATGATCGATTCAAAATGGGCATCCATTTAGTACAACCCAAATTCTAATGACGCTGGGACACGTGTGTTACATCACCTTTTCGTTTAACAACTTTCAGTAAGCTTCATCTGTTCAAGAGTCCTAGGTCTCGTATTTGTCGTATTTTATCCTTCATATTGTGCCAATGCACTACAGGTACGTCAGTCTAGTACCTCCAACTCTTTTACTATGAAGTAACACTGTTATAACACACAGAATGTGGTTTGGCATTATCTTGCTGAAATAAGCATGGGCATCTATGAAAAAGTCTTTGCTTGGATGGCAGAATATGTTTCTCCAAAACCTGTTTGTACCTATCAGGATTAATGGTCACTTCATGGATGTGTAAGAAGCTTGTATTGATCAACAACCAATGTGCAGATGTTCCAGAGTGGTAAGACTACCTCAGTGAGTGCACGGATAATCTTTAACATCTAATACTAATTGGACCAGCAGAATGTGACAGCAAGTTGGAGGCAGAAAATTGTCAGAATGTTGCAGTTATACTGTATGTTAGCTGTTTACGAATTTAATTGCAAGAGGGAGAAAGCTGTTGGAATATCTACTAGTTTTGGTTTGCATTGTTCAGTTGCACCTAACCCAGGGAAGAAGCCGGTGGCCAGGATGTGGAGGGTCTGACAGGATCCTGTTTGCTCTTGTCAGATACTAGCCTCTCATACCTGAGTAGCATCTCCACCACTTGACTGAGGACCCACAAAATCGCACAACTAGTCGTTTTAATTTGCAAACACTCCTTGAAGTCTAAGTTTTGATGCCGTTTGCACTGGACGATTGCTCCAATGGGCATTATGACTGCTGTCAATGATCAAAGACTCTGCATCCTTTGCATAACTTTGCACAAGTGTGAGTTGAAAGAAAAAGTTCTCTGTCAATTGACTGTCTGTCTGTTGTCGAAACTCAACATGTATGTTGTACTAGGGTGGTTCCAACTACTGGACACAGATTGTTTGCGTGTTGTTTACAAACTTGGCCAATAAAACTGATTCTGATTTATGATTATCATGAAATCCCTAAATTCCTTGCAAATGTACATTGAGGAACATTGCCCTTTAACTCTTTCACTATTTTCTCACACATTTGTTCACAAAGAGAGGAACCTGACCCCATCTTTGCTTGTGAATGTTTGAGCAATTAAGGGAAGCTTCTTTTATACCCAATAATGGCAACCACGTGTTTCCAGTTAGCTTGTTTACCTGTGGTGAGATGTCCCAAACAGGTGTTTGATGAGCATTCCTCAACTTTCTCAGTCTTTTTTTGGCACCTGTTTCATCTTTTTGGAATGTGTTGGCAATCATAAAATTCTAGGGAAATGATTATTTAAATTTATCAGTTTGAACATGACATATCTTGTCTTTTGTTCAGTATTCAATAAAATATAGGTTGAATTTTTTTTCCAAATCAATGTATTGTGTTTTTATTTGTTTAACACAACGTCTCACCTTCATTGGAATGGTGTTGTATTTTGCTGCCATTGAAAAAGGCAAACTATTAATTGTGAGAGCGTGAGGATGGATGTGAAATGGACAGTTTTGGCTGGTCTTACACAAAGACTCAAACTACCAATTTATCTTGCAGATGAAAATGGTGGAAATGGTGTGAATTCATTATCTGAGAGATCGACCTTGCCGGGACACACTGAGGTAAAATACAGTGCATTTATATCACCATTAAGCCTTTCCACAGTCTCCAACTAAATTATTGTTGCGTTAACAAAGGTTTTTTTTTTTTCGTGATCCAATTGATCTTTCATTTTAATATGGACATCTGATGTTTTCAACTTTTACTATTTTTGTTAGAAGATGCAAACATAGTGCTGGTACAACCATCTTGTTCTGTTATTACGACAGCACCGTAAGAAAACAATGTATCGGAAGAATTAAATCATATTGCTTTTCCTCTATCCTGCTCGCAGTCACTACCAGGCATATTTTCAGAGAGACTGGAGAATGCACCAAGGATCATCAACGGGTCTTAAACAGGTGGCTCACAGTCAGAATCTGGACCCAAATATGGCCATTGACAAACACTTTATCCCTTAAGCATTACAGTTTTCATCCATCCATCCATCCATTATCTGAGCCATTTATCCTCACAAAGACCATGGGAGTGCTGGAGCCTATCCCAGCTATCTACTGGCAGGAGGCGGGGTACACCCTGAATTGGTTGCCAGGCAATTGCAGGGCACACAGAAACAAACAACCACCTGCATTCACAATCACACCAAAGGGAAACTCCAACTAATGCATATTATGATGTGGGAGGAAAAGGGGAGAACATGCAAACTACAAACTGGGCCCAGGATTTGAAACCCGGTCCTCAGAACTGTGAGGCAGACACTTTAACAAGACACACACTGTGCTGTCAAACTGTAGGTTTTCGAGGATTAATAGTATTTTTTTTTCTCTCAGCACCATATCCGTTAAAATACACTAAAGATTGAATTACAAATGAAGATTTTTATCTGCCACACTACCCAGATTTACCCCCTGGATCTTTTTTAGTCTATTCTCTACTTTTAATCACCAAAATAATTTTGCTGTACCTGTGAGTGTTAGGGTATAAATGAAAGTAAAATTGGGCGGCACCGTGGCGCAGCTGGAAAGCGTTAGCCTCACAGTTCTGAGGTCTCGGGTTTGACCCCTTACTCGCCTGTGTGGAGTTTGCATGTTCTCCCTGTGCCTCCGTGGCTTTTCTTTGGGCACTCCGGTTTCCTCCAAATTGCCCCTAGGTGCGATTGTGAATGCGGTTGTTTGTCTCTAGGTGCCCTGTGATTGGCTGGCAACCAGTTTAGCGTGTACCCTGCTTCCTGCCCGTCGACAGCTGGGATGGGCTCCAGCACTTCCGTGACCCTCATGAGGATAAGTGGCTAAGAAAATGGATGGATGGATGAAAATAAAATTCACGATGAATTTGAGGGCCACGTAAGCGGAACGGTGGGTGAAACTGGTTAGAGGATCTGCCTCACAGTTCTGAAGACCGGGATTCAAATCCCGGCCCCCTTGCATGTTCTCCCCATGACTGCGTGAGTTTTTTCCGAAAATGCATAGTAGATTAATTGAAGACTCTAGAGTGCCCGTAGGTGTGAATGTGAATGGTTGTTTGTTTCTCTGTGCCCCGTGATTGGCTGGCAACCAGTTCAGGGGACACCCTGCCTCCTGCCCGAACATAAGTGGGATAAGCTCCAGCAAACCTGTAAACTTTGTGTGGATTAGCGTCTTAGAAAATGGATAGAGGACCACATCCCCTTGTGCTTTTATATTGGAAGAAAACACACAATAGCTTTAATGTTGTTGTGAGGCATTTTCTTTGTTTGAGAAGACTGTTTATGTGCTTGTGGAGCATATGCTTGGATGGAGTCTTGCAAAATTGTCGCTTTCATTGCTAAATCACAAGACGGCAGTTACTCAAAAAGAGTTCTTGTCATTCTCTAACAAGAGGACACACACAAACTATTGATACACACTAACCCTTGCTGAGAATTACTCATCTTCACTGAAGAGGCTACTTGTTTGACTTCATCCCGCTAATGAAACAGTTCATCATTGCTGCGCTGCAGAATATTTAATACTCAAGCACTATATAACATAAATTTCCACTCGTAATCTGATACCTCTTCAATAAGAATAAGAAGGCGTGTTAGCTGGTGCAGTGTACTGATAAGCAAGCTGTTTTTATAGCATTTGCTGCTCCAGTCATGATACAGTAATGCCTCATTTATCACAGTAGTTGCAATAGGTGCAATCCGCTGGGGAGCAACCTAATTTTTTTTTCAAATTATTTATCAATATTTTAAATCTTTATGATTTATTGATTTAAATACAATTTTCTTTCCTAGACTCCAATTAACCTCAACCTAACTATTATATGTTATTGGTTGACAAAATGAATTCAGGACCCCAAATCACATTGAACACAATGAAGGATTGGTACAAGTTTTTAATAACTAAAGACAACTAAAGGGATGCGTAAACACATGAGGATACACAAAAAGCGACTGACAATAATCCGACTTCCATTTTTGCTCCTCCTGAATACTAAAGTGTATTTAATAGGCAACAAGTGTGCACCAGGGGACTAACAAACCAAACCAAAAAGAACATGAGAAGAGGAAAATGACGTTCTAAAAACCTTATATACTCTTAGACACCTTTCAAACTTGTAAACAGACAGTAATGCATAGTAATAATGACCACTATGTACACTTTATTCCTTGAATGATGTGTTTTAAGGATTGTTTTCTTTAACAGTTTGAATGTTTTAGGCTTGGAAGCACCTATTTTACATCCTCAAAATTACACAATACACTCAGAATCCTGCAATATGTTGAACTATGCTCACCACTAATTTGAAAAAAGAAATCCATAATAGTTGAACTGCGATATACAGTGTATAATATGTTTGCTATAATATGTTCAGCACTGCACTGCAATATATTTAGGACTCTTTTGTGTGGTGGTTATAGGACAAACATTTGGTTGGGTGTGCATAAAGGTCTTCACTGATATAACTGCTAACAAAAACATCCATCCATCCATCCATTTTTAGCCGCTTGTCCTCATAAGGGTCGCGGGGAGTGCTGGAGCCAATCCCAGCTGTCATCGGTCAGGAGGCGGGATACACCCTGAACTGGTTGCCAGCCAATTGAAGGGCACATGAAGACAGACAACATAATGCTGCCCTATGGGGGCACAAACCAGTGCAATCTGGAGGCCGGTCCCAAGCCCGGATAAATGCAGAGGGTTGCGTCAGGAAGGGCATCCGGCGTAAAAACTGTGCCAAACAAATATGAGTGTTCATCTAAAAAATCCCATACCGGATCGGTCGTGGCCCGGGTTAACAATGCCCGCCCCAGGCAATGCTAACCTGCAGGGCGTCGGTGGAAATTCAGCTACTGTGGGTCGAAGACAAAGAGGAGGAAACCGGATCCATCGTCAGAAGAAAAAGAGGAATGCAAAGACCCTACAACTGAGTGTCGGGACTTTGAATGTTGGGACTATGACAGGAAAAGCTCAGGAGTTGGTTGACATGATGAGTAGGAGAAAGGTTGATATTCTGTGCATCCAAGAGAGCAGGTGGAAAGGTAGTAAGGCAAGAAGTTTAGGAGCAGGGTTTAAATGATTCTACCACGGAGTAGATGGGAAGAGATATGGAGTAGGGGTTATTTTAAAGGAAGAGCTGGCTAAGAATGTCTTGGAGGTGAAAAGAGTATCAGATCGAGTGATGAGACTAAAATTTGAAATTGAGGGTGTTATGTATAATGTGGTTAGCGGCTATGCCCCACAGGTAGGAAGTGACCTAGAGTTGAAAGAGAAATTCTGGAAGGGACTAGAAGAAGTAGTTTTGAGCATCCCAGACAGAGAGAGAGTTGTGATTGGTGCAGATTGTAATGGATATTGTTGGTAAAGGAAACAGGGGCAATGAAGAAGTGATGGGTAAGTACGGCATCCAGGAAAGGAACTTTGAGGGACAGATGGTGGTGGACTTTGCAAAAATGATGGACATGGCTGTAGTGAACACTTATTTCCAGAAGAGGGAGGAACATATAGTGACCTACAAGAGCGGGGGTAGAAACACGCAGGTGGATTATATTTTGTGCAGACGATGTAATCTGAAGGAGATTACTGACTGTAAAGTAGTGGTAGGGGAAAGTGAAGTTCAATGACATAGGATGGTGGTGTGTAGGAGGACTCTGGTGGTGGGTAGGAAGATTAAGAAGACAAAGGTAGAGCAGAGAACCATGTGATGGAAGCTGAGAAAGGAAGAATGTTGTGCAGCCTTTCGGAAAGAGGTGAGACAGGCTCTCGATGGACGGAAGACTGGACTAAGACAGCCAAGGTAATCAGAGAGACAGGCAGGAGAGTACTTGGTGTGTCTTTTGAGAGGAAAGCGGAGAAGGAGACTTGGTGGTGGAACCCCAAAAAACAGGGAGCAAAGAGAGGCGAGGAGAGACGAAAGGAGTACATCGAGATGTGACGTAGGGCAAAGGTAAAGGTGGCAAAGGCTAAACAAGAGGCATATGAAGACATGTACACCAGGTTGGACACGAAAGAAGGAGAAAAGGATCTCTACAGGTTGGCCAGACAGAGGGATAGAGATGGGAAGGATGTGCAGCAGTTAAGGGTGATTAAGGATAGAGATGGAAACGTGTTGACTGTGCCAGTAGTGTGCTAAATAAATGGAAAGAATACTTTGAGAAGTTGATGAATGAAGAAAATGAGAGAGAAGGAAGAGTTGAAAGCCAAGTGTGAAGGACCAGGAAGTGGCAATGATTAGTAAGGGGGAAGTCAGAAAGGCACGACAAAGGATGAAAAATGGAAAGGCAGGTGGTCCTGATGACATACCTCTGGAAGTATGGAAGCAATTTGGAGAGGTGGGTGTGGAGTTTTTGACCAACTTATTCAACAGAATACTAGCAGGCAAAAAGATGCCTGAAGAATGGAGGAAAAGTGTTCTAGTTCCCATTTTTAAGAGCAAAGGCGATGTTTATAGATGATTATAGAGTAATAAAGTTGAAGAGCCACACAATGAAGTTATGGGAAAGAGTAGTAGAGGCTAGACTCAGGACAGAAGTAAGTATCTGCGAGCAACAGTATGGTTTCATGCCTAGAAAGAGTACCACAGATGCATTATTTGCCTTGAGGATGCTAGTGGAAAAGTACAGAGAAGCTCAGAAGGAGCTACATTGTGTCTTTGTAGATCTAGAGAAAGCCTATGACAGTACCAAGAGAGGAACTGTGGTACTGCATGAGTAGGTCTGGTGTGGCAGAGAAATATGTTATAATAATACAGGACATGTATGAGGACAGCAGAACAATGGTGAGGTGTGCCTTAGGTGTGACAGAAGAATTTAAGTTGGAGGTGGGACTGCATCAGGGATCAGCTCTGAGCCCCTTCCTGTTTGCAGTGTTAATGGATAGGCTGACAAATGAGGTTAGACTGGAATCCCCTTGGACCATGATGTTCGCAGATGATATTGTGATATGCAGTGAAAGCAGTGAGCATGCAGAGGAATAATTAGAAAGATGGAGACATGCACTGGAAAGGAGAGGAATGAAAATTAGTCGAAGTCAAACAGAATATATGTGCGTGAATGAGAAAGGTGGATGGGGTAAAGTGAGGCTACAGGGAGAAGAGATAGTGAGGGTAGAGGACTTCAGATATTTAGGGTCAACAATCCAGAGCAGTGGTGATTGTGGTAAGGAAGTGAAGTAATGGGTCCAAGTAGGTTAGAATAGCTGGCAGAAGGTGTCTGGTGTGTTATGTGACAGAAGAGTCTCTGCTAGGATGAAGGGCAAAGTTTACAAAACAGTGGTGAGGCCGGCCATGATGTACGGATTAGAAACAGTGGCACTGAAGAAACAACAGGAAGCAGAACTGGAAGTAGCAGAAATGAAGATGTTAAGGTTCTCGCTCGGAGTGAGCATGTTGGATAGGACTATAAATGAGCTCATTAGAGGGACAGTCAAAGTTGGATGTTTTGGAGACAAGATTCAAGATACAAGAGCAGACTTCGATGGTTTGGACATGTTCAGAGGCGAGAAAGTGAGTATATTGGTGGAAGTGTGCTGAGGATGGAGGTGCCAGGCAAAAGAGCGAGAGGAAGACCAAAGAGAAGGTTTATGGATGTGGTGAGGGAAGACATGAGGGCAGTTGGGGTTCGAGAGGAAGATGCAGAAGATAGGCTAAGGTGGAAAAAGATGACACGCTGTGGCGACCCCTAACGGAACAAGCCCAAAGGAAAAGAAGATGAAGACGGACAACAGTCACACTCACAATCACACCTCGGGGGAATTTAGTGTCTGCAAAGAATGTTGCATGTTTTTGGGAAGTGGGAGGAAACTGGAGTGCCAAGAGAAAACCCACACAGGCACAGGGAGAACATGCAAACTCCACAGAGACGAGTCCGGGAGTGAACCCCGAACTTCCGAACTGTGAGGGCCACACTTTACAGCCACACTACTGTGCTGCACATTTGAATGTACGTTTGAGTAAATATTCTTCTCCATTAGCCAGTGAAAACACTAACCAAGATTTCCTTTTTTGTTGTTGTTGTGTATGTCATAGACAGAAAAACTGCAACCAAACAAAGACACAGTCTTCTTCAGGGATGGTGTGCGAAGGATCGACTTCGTGCTATCTTATGTGGATGACAAAGACGGAGAGAAAAAACAGGTAATAGAGGCCACTTTCATACTCCTTTCCTGCTAAATTGGCACATCAGAGGCGTAAAAGTGGTCTACATTTTTTCACCTGTGTCTTTCACACAGAACTCACAGTCAAGGCACATTGCCAGGTTAGAAGTGCTCATCCACATAATATGAGCCAGCTTTCCCTATTAGCATAAATAGAGCAAGTATGTTCACACGTCAGTGGGACAGCGACAACATTTTTTCAGCACAAAAGGCCATAGACAGTGAAGTTTGAGTTTGTGAACTCTACACTGGCTGTGGTCTCACTCTCTTTTGTGCCTCTGCCCCAGAAACCAGCAAATTCAACCTCACCCCATCCCACATCCATACCTTTCATACTGGGCAGCCAACAGGGAATGGGTTTGAAAAAAAATTGCATTTAATGCCAGTGTGAAAGAGGCGATGAAAGTTGACGACTCATCATTTGACTGTGACAAAGTGTGGTACTTTCACTTTTATTACACAATCCAGAAGAGGAATACTGGACATCACAAATAGGAAGTGATGATTGTAAGCTTCTTTTCCACTGACATAAAACTTAAAACTATCATCAAAATTATTTGTAATCACATATGTGTTTGGTCTAGCTCTTGAATAATTAATTGTTTAAAACCCATAAATAGAAATCAGTCACATGGCTACACAATTAGCACCGATTATTGGAAAAGAGAGAATTTTAGCCAGCACCATTGTAAAACTTTTTGTCACTTTTTTTTTTTGTAGATATGAAATGCTTTCAAGAAATGTTGTTTTGCAAAGAATCACGAACGCAACTCATCTATATGGTCTAATTTAGACTGCGCTTCCTCTCCACAACTGGGCGGTTTAATACTCAGTGTCACTATTAGCGACAACTTTTCGACTTTTCCAGTTGCTGCTTGAGGCCCCGTGCCCAACAAATGTGTTATGTGTATTTTCACCACCCCACCTTGTGCTCAGAGTGCTGTGGCGTGTAGATAACAGAAGTAGGTGGGCTCTGGCACGTCAACATTCCGTGAGCCTCAGCTGATTATTTCATACAAGTCAGAGCTGTCAATATTACATGGAAAGGGTTCATTGTTGGACTGTGATGGGCCACTGCTTTCTTTCTTGCAACTGTACTTTGCTCCCTTCTTGATGTTTGTGGTCGCTGAGAAAGAGTTAGTTGTCTAATGGGAAGGTTTTCATAATGTTACCAAACAGATGACCATGGTGAAGAAGTACAGACAGAAGTACAACCCCGAATGAGTAATAATCTTGCTCAACAACTGCTGAATCTGAAACTAAAGAAATTGGAACATTGCATGGTCATCAGTATCAGCCATGTTACCTCTCAACTTGTTTGTACTGCCCCCCACTGGACTCAATATCTATCATTGCTTTGAATGACTCGTTTCAATCATTATCAGTATTATCTTTTGTTGTTGCTAATTGATCACTGAAAGGGGGTGAAAAATGTGATGATCACGATGACACTGCTGACAAAGTCCAGTTGGCTGGATGCAACAACCAAAGTTGTTTTTAAATTTGAATTTTGAACGAAACAGATCATGGGGTGAAAAATTCCCTTCAAGGTTTAATTAGTTACCAAATCACCCGTCACGCACAACAATACTGTTTTTAAAAATAAAATAAAAATAAAAATAAAGATTTCTATTTTAAACCATTGTCACCATCCTAAGGCTGTTTAATTTGTTCCTTCCTTTCTTTATTAAGTATGATTCCAAAAAGTTGTAGACACCCGATTGTGAAGAACTGCAGCCAAAGATGAATGACAAAGGCAAAAAGAAAAATGTGGTTAGGTAAGACTGTAGCTTGTTCTGCTTTCATTCTTGTGATTGTGTGTATATACGTGTGTGCGTGTGTGTTTGTCCTTAGGAGAGAAGAAGGGAGTTTGAAGCCAACCTTGAGAAAGCTGGATTGGAGCTGGAGACAGACGATAAATCAGTAAGAGACCGGAACGCAGAGCTTTTCCGCCATCTAGTGGACAATTTTCAGTGACACAAGATATGAATGGAAACAAAGTCTTAAAGGGGAGGAGGCGCCATAAAACTCATGGCACCACCACAATGATGAATTGGCCACTGGTTTGTTTATGATTTGACGAACAAATGCACAACAAATGTGCTCTTTATCTCTTCCCTCATGTATTCTTGAATCAGGACTCCAAAGACCAGAAGACATACTTCCTGAAGATCCACGCTCCATGGGAGGTTCTGGCCACCTACGCAGACGTCTTGAAGATAAAGGTTCCCTTCAAAGCCAGCGACATCCCCCACGGCCAGGACGTCCCTCTGGAGTGGCTCTCACAACCTTTCCGCTTGCCCGAGCACATTATGCACCCTCAACCTGATTATTTTACTTACCCCTTTGACAAAGGCAAGACTGACTTCTTCCTCATTAATGATAAGGATACTTTCTTCCCGCCATCCACTAGAAACAGAATTGTGAGTGTTTCTAGCTCTGAGGTTTATTTCATATGTTTTTACTTGTACAACAAGCCGTCAAAACCTTGATGTTCACTTTTTTATGGATGACATAGTTTGACTCTCCTCATTTACCAGGTGTACTACATCTTAGCTCGATGTCCGTATTACAAAGATGGCAGACAAGACAAAGACAAGACTGGAATCAAGCGATTGCTCAGCAACGGGACTTACACGGCGGCATTTCCACTTCACGACGTAAGTTACTATTCCATACAAAGAGTGATATGAACAAAACAACAAAAAAAAGATTGAACAATAAGCTGTTTAACATGAGCAGAATATTCACTCTCCCCCTTTTCCCCCTTTTCCTTTCAAAAATCCTACCTCTGTTCCTTTCAGTGCCGTTACTGGAAGAGGGCAAGAAATGCTGAATGTGAGAGCGAGCGCTACAATTTGTATATGCACTGGGCCAGGTTCCTGTGCTTTTACAAAGAGCAGCCGCTTAACCTCATCAGGTAGGAGAAGAGGAAAAGCACACATTGTCAGTTAGTTAAGGCTCACACTTGAATTTGAAGGTTCCCCTTGAAGCCAGGCAAGTTGTTGAAATGAAACTGTGCTCCCAGGAAATACTACGGGGAAAAGATCGGGATTTACTTTGCGTGGCTGGGATTCTACACGGAGATGTTATTCTTTGCAGCTGTCATGGGTTTCATATGTTTCACCTATGGAGTGCTTAGCTATGACGACAACATATCCAGGTTGGTGGGGAAAAAAGAAAGTGCATTTTCATTCCTCCCAAATTGTCAATCTCATTGAATCTATTGTTATGTGAGGTGACTACTGGATTTCATACAACCAAAAGAAATTTAATGACATGGTGTCCATATTCATTTTTCTCAGTGTGTGTTTTACATTTGTTCGTCACACAAACTGTTCACTACTCGCAGCTTAATCCAAATCGCATAGTAAATACTGACACTTGGTTGTTAAATTTCTTTGACTTTGTCCTTTCTCTTTCACCAGCAAAGAAATTTGTGATGCTAATATTGGGGGCAGAATTGTGATGTGTCCGTTGTGTGACAAAAAGTGCTCTTTCTGGAAGCTCAATTCTACGTGTCTCTCGTCTTGGGTAACGTAATCCTACACTTCCTTTTTCATGACAATTGACAGACTGTGACTCATTAAACGTAAGATGCTGAGTCTACCGCTGATTGTGTCACTTACTGTATTGCTCCAATGAATTGATCCCATTTTATGTTTTCCCTTCCTTCCAGCAATCCCATTTGTTTGACAATGAGGGAACTGTGTTCTTTGCCATATTTATGGGGATTTGGGGTGAGTAACACACTGTTTTTATTGCAAATGCCTTGAAACCATCCCTTCCTTCCCGGAGGACAACTATTTAACTGTGAAGTATTTCATACTTACAGAAGCATAAAACACACCATGTGCTTTTCGTAGCCAGATCAACTTGCCAGCACGATTATGTTCCACTGTCGGGATTCATGTCTAACTACGCGCACTGCAGGCTTTGGACATTCTCAGAGGGCTCTGACCAACACCTTGGAAGGGGTTTTTCTCACGATGATTTTTGGAAAAAAAAACGCTGCTGTACATCACAGCATTAGACTCACCAACTAAATCTGAACAGACTATACATAAAAAAATAAATAAATAGCATCATGGTGGATCAGCTTGAAAGCGTTCACCTCACAGTTTGAGGTCCAGGGTTCGATTCCAGGCCTGTGATTGGTTGGCAACCAGTTCAGGGTGCACCCTGCCTCCTGCCCATTGACAGCTGGGATAGGCTCCAGCACACCCACGACCCTTGTGAGGATCAGCGGCAAAGAAAATGGATAGATGGATTTTTGATTTATAGGTGAGATTTCAGGATGCTTTATATTGATTTAAATTATAATGGATAGTTGGTTAAATTAATAAAATTAAATAAAAAAAATGCCCACTGGATTTTATATTCAGGCTCCTCATGATCAGAAGAACTTTACAATTGAAGAAAAACTACCAAGAAAAACTCAACGCACACTGTCTTGTGCAGCAAACATATGACATACTGTATGTTCTTCTCCCCTCCCTTCTGACACGCTAACTAAGATTAGCATTAGTTGACAGGTGGGATTTTCCTTCAAATAACAAATATAGATAGCACATACATAATACATAAAAACAGAGATATTTTTCCTATTCTGCAAAAAAATGAGTTTAATTAACAATGTTGACTTTCTGCTTCTACTCGTTTTTTTGTTTTTTTTTTAATACCGTGTGTAGACTGATAGACTGGTGACGACTTAGCGTAAAAGCAGGAAATTTTTCATGGGGTGTTGAACAGAATTCATTGTGATTGTTCTAATGTTAATTTAAAAAATACAGCATGTTTTGACTGCATTCAACGCATGTTTAACGTGTTATTTTGTACAGAGAGCATTTAATTCTTAACCTAGTGTCAATGTCAGTAGTGTATACATAAAGGGCTCCTGTCATGAAATTGATGATTTTTAGTATGTTATTAATGAAAAAACATCAGCCAATTTGGGCCCATGTGTTTTTTCACCACAAAACATGATTTTGACATCTTTGTGTAACTCCCGCCATGAAAATCCTCTCGAGGGATTTGTTTTCGAGAAGAAGCAGGAAGTGGCGTACAGGACAAAGGCACCCCCTAGTGGACTCGTTTGTTTCCATTAGTTTTACCTCCGGGAAGGTAGCTCCTTGTTCCTTCGTGTTAGCCAAAATGCTGGCTCATTGCATTGCTGGACATTGCTTGAACACTCGGGAGAATGGATTTAGCCTTCATAAGTTTGCAAGAGACCCGGTTCGTTGAGAAAAACGGATTGCACGGGTGCAGAGGACGAGAGCTTCGTGGGTTCCAAATAACAGGTAGGCAGTAATGCGCCCCGGCTCGACGGTGTTCAACAACTACTGAGGCGGCTTTGAACATCCCCCTAAAAGCAACACGGATCGGCTCCCTTATATGCCGCCATGCAGAAAATCAGCCACACTGGCTGAGGCACCGCGTTCGACAGTCATTGCTTCTGCGAAGGCTCCACGTCGGGCTTTGGGGACGGGGGCGGCTCCGAAGAACCCAGCCGAGAATGTGTCACTCAGCCACGTGCGCGCATAAAGCGACTGTGTTGCTTTAGTACTGCGGCGTCTGTGAACACCCCCCCTAAAGCAGGACGGCTTGGCTCTGTCATAAGCCACACCGGCCCGGCTCATCCGCGATAGCTCATCTCCGCCGCAGAACTGGATCGGACAACCGTGATCGCATGTCATCTGAATATGGCTCGAAACAATAGTGTAATATTGCCCCGAGGGCTCGAAACAATAGTATAATATTGCCCCGGTAACTTCACTTGGTTGTGTGGTGTTCTCCTTTTCGAAAAGAGCTTCCGTGTCAGAAGGGGCGCGTTTGTCTCCCATAGTTAGGGTGCACCACGTGTTTTCATTGGCGAATGTCCGGGTGACGTCACGGACGGTGGACGCAGCCAATATGGCGACCACTTGGATATCGTAGAATGACATTTCTGCAACTTTGCGCATGGATGATGCGCTCTCCGCTCACATTAATTTTTTCGTATAGTCATTGAAGTGAATAATGTTATATGTATTTTTCATTACAATCTCTATTTTAGAATGTTTATAGGGATGACACCTGGGCTTTAAAGTGGTGGTTTGGTGGCAATCTGGTACCCTTACTCAATATAGTCAGTGTGATTTAGCCTATTCATACGTCTTGCAGGCCTTGGGTTTTTAGAATGTTCGGTGGTCTACACATTCATAGTTCCCGAAATGAAATGTGGGGAACGATTTTGTTAACATTAGAATCAGTTCTTGACAGGAACTGTTTTTTTAAACCAAAAAGTACATTCATGTTTTTGTGAAGAAAATTTTTGCTTTGAGGTGACTAAAATTAAAAGCACCTTCACTTCTTTTCTGTAACTGTGCTTTACAGTTACTCTCTTTTTGGAATTCTGGAAGCGGCGTCAAGCTCGGCTGGAGTACGAGTGGGACTTGGTGGACTTTGAAGAGGAACAGCAACAGCTTCAAATTCGGCCTGAGTTTGAAATTAGATGCACAAACAGGAGGCTCAACAAGATCACTCAGGTGCACCACTGCTCTCTTGTAACCAATGACAACAGTAATACAAGAACCAATTACATCAACATACACTATACGTATAAATTAAGTAAAACTCATCATCCAGGAAATGGAACCATATCTCCCTGTCACCAGCAAGTGTGCTCGCTTCTGCCTCTCCGGAGCCACCGTCATTTTCTGGGTATATGGATGTTTGATGTCAACAATTTTATAACGGGTCATGCTTCATAGCACAGTCTGCGTTTGCGTGTCCTCCGCAGATTTCTCTGATCCTGGCTTGTATTATTGGGGTCATAGCGTACAGGCTTGCTGTGTATGCTGCCTTTGCAAGTATTATTAAAGACCCCATGAGGAAGATCCAAGTGGTGGGCAGGTTCATCACACCACAATTGGCCACCTCTGCGACCGCCTCTTGCATCAACTTTGTCATCATCATGATCCTCAACTTCTTCTATGAAAGGGTGGCTGTCTGGATTACTGATATGGGTACAGTTTACCTTATGATTCTGCCTAAACATTTCATATTTATTGGATTTGTCATTATTCTATAACTGTGTCCTTCTACCAGAGATCCCAAAGACCCATCTGGAGTACGAGAACAGGCTCACCATGAAGATGTTTCTTTTCCAGTTTGTCAACTATTACTCCTCTTGCTTCTATGTGGCATTTTTTAAGGGCAAATTTGTGGGTTTTCCTGGCAAATACTCATATATGTTTGGATGGAGCAAATTGAGGAACGAAGAGGTGTGCATCTCTAGCTTTTGAAAAAACACTTAATTTTTCTTGAATAAAATGAATTTTTCTGTTTTTTTTTTTTTTTTTAAATGTCATGGTGTACAATTTTACAGCATCCAGTTGGAAATCGAATTAATTTATGTAAACGACTTCCTATTCTAGTGTGACCCTGGAGGCTGTCTTATAGAGCTGACAACACAATTGGTGATTGTCATGGCTGGAAAACAACTGTGGGGGAACATCCAGGAAGCCCTGCTGCCGTGAGTCTATTAAATCTTAATCTTCATGGTGCATTACAGTGGACCCCTGCTGTTCGCAGGGGATACAGACTGGAGAAAAAAACAGACAAAAATCTGTAAATGATTGACGGATATTATAATTGTATTGATTCATCCATCCATTTTCTGAGCCGCTTATCTTCACAAGGGTCGCAGACGTGCTGGAGCCTATCCCAGCTATCTTTGGGCAAAAGGCAGGGGACACCCTGAACTGGGCACGTTGAAGCAAACAACCAATCACAATCACCTACAGGCAATTTAGAGTCTTCACTCAACCTACCATGCATGTTTTTGGTATGTGGGATTAAAACCATACTATCTGAACGCTGAAGCAGATGTCCTAACCAGTCGCTCACCATGCCATCTTAATTGCATTCAACCCCAAAATGTATTGAAAAAGCTAATAATCATTTTTCATGAAAAATGGGGATTGGTACTGCCCCAAAAACATCTTTTAAAAAAATAATAAATCAATAAAAAAGATAATTTGCAAATAAGCGGTACGGTGACGCAGCTTAAAGCGTTGGCCTCACAGTTCTGAGGACCCGGATTCAATCCCGGCCCTTCCTGTGTGGAGTTTGCATTTTCTCCCTGTGCCTGCGTGGGTCTTCTCTGGGCACTCTGGTTTCCTCCCACATCCTAAAAACATGCACCATTATTTGAACAATCTAAATTGCCACTAGGTGTGATTGTGAGTGCAACCATTGTCTGTCTCCATGTGCCCTGCGATTGGCTGGCAACCAGTTCAGGGTGTACCCAATGATGAAGGTATTGTAATACTGTATCTCTATGGCAGTGGATGCTGGAGCATGAGTTGATGATTGTGTCACAAAGGCGTGTATGTCCTCACTTTAAAATTTCTCCCATTTTTGTTGTCTTGGTGACAGGTTGATGCGTAACTGGTGGAGTAGCAGAAAAGGGAGGCACCACCCTGAGAACCATTACAGTCGCTGGGAGCAAGACCACGTCCTGCAGAACTTCAGCCAACTGGGCTTATTTTACGAATACCTAGAGATGGGTAATTTAATCAGGCTCTTTTTATTCCTTTTTAATTGAGAATATAAAGTGAATGTTTATTATGCCCTTCAATTTGATTTTGCAAAGAATAATCATGCTGTCCATTACTGCTTTCTGTGTTGTTCTTCTTTCCTCTTCAGTGATCCAGTTTGGTTTCATCACCCTGTTTGTTGCATCTTTTCCTTTGGCTCCCCTTCTGGCTCTGTTCAACAACATTCTGGAGGTCCGGGTGGATGCCTGGAAGTTCACCACCCAGTTCAGACGACCTGTGGCATCCAAGGCCAGAAACATTGGCGCTTGGCAAGAGATTCTTAATGCGGTTGCCATATTGTCTGTTGTTACCAATGTGAGTGAGTTTGCGCTTTATTTCATGCATTGAATGCAATTTCCAACAAGTGGATTATGTGGATGTGGAAAGTGGATTATTTCCTCTACATATATTTTTTGCAATTTGTGTTTGTCTTTTGCAAACATTTCTTGATAGCCTCTTGTGCTCACATTGATTCCAGGCGTTCATCATGGCCTTCACCTCAGATATGATTCCCCGCATGGTCTACCTTTATGCGTATGGTAAAGGGGCCTCCATGAGGGGTTACGTGAACAACAGCTTGTCAGTGTACAACATCTCACAGATCCCCCACCGAAACATGCCAGAAGAACAGGACTACTGGTTTGATAATTCCACATCCACCTGCAGGTATTATGCATATTTCATGAAGTCAAGTGGCCTCAGCTAGTTGTTAGCACAGCAGCCTCAGGTTTTTATTAGCATATTATAACATATTAGCATTAGCATAAACCCAGCCCTGCGCTTGGCGTAACTCTGCCAGTGGGTGAGTTAGACACGATGTTGGTAATTTCATGAACCGGCCTAGCCCAGCTCATTTAAAAGTGGGACGTCAGCATTGATGTGGGCGTCATCACAGCCGACTTCAAACCTGTCAAATCAAAGCAGCTCCTCCCATTCCCCTGAAATGCTACGCATAAATGACGCACTGGTCGTCTTTGAGATACTGGTAAAAGGGAGTGATGTGTTCCAGCCTGGGGGTTTGACGCACACAAAGTTTGTTTATTGGGAACTGAAAGCAGATCTGTGCCTGAACTGGCAACTTGGACACCGCTCCCGACCCCAATCACTGGTTTCCGTGTCTCAGCTAACCCGAGGGGACGCCAAGAGGTCTTTTCAAGCTAGCTGAGAGACATCTCTCATGTCCAAGGCACCTCATCAGGCTCCTCTCAATATGGAGGACTGTGAGCTTATCCCGTATGACTGAAATTCTTTACCCTATCTCTAAGGGAGAGCCTGGATACTCTGCTGAAGAAACCTATTTTGGTCGCTTATATCTTGACCACAGTGGGACAGCTGGAAACCATTGGCCTCACAGTTCTGAGGACCCAGGATCAATCCCGGCCCTCCATGTGTGGAGTTTGCATGTTGTCCCTTTGCCTGTGTGGGTTTTTTTCTGGGCACTCCGGTTTCCTCCCACATCCCAAAAACATGCAACATAAGTTGGACACTCTAAATTGCCCCTAGTTGTAATTGTGAGGACAGCCGTTTGTCTCTATGTGCCCTGCGACTGGCTGGCAACTAATTCAGGGTGTACTCTTCCTCCTCCCCCGTTGACAGCTGGGATAGGCTCCAGCACTCCTGCAGCCCTTGTGAGGATAAGCGGCTAAGAAAATAGATAGATCGATGGATATCTTGGACACTACACATTTGGTGACCATAAGTGAGGGTGGGAATTTTGGCTCAGCTCCTTCTTCCACGACAGATCAATGCAGTGTTTTCATCGCTGCAGCTGCTGCACCGATCGGACTGTCGACCTCCCGCTCACTTGTGAACAAGACCCCAAGATATTTGAACTCCTCCACTTGAGGCAGGATCTCACCATGAGAGGGCAATCCTCCCTTATCTGCCAGAGGTCTCTGGCCTCACATTTGGAGGTGCTGATTCTTGTCTCAGCCACTTCCCACTCCAGCAGGACCTGAAGATCATAACTCGATGAAGCCAACAGAACCACATCATATGGTATAATACTGAGGCAACCTAACCAAACCCTGTCTACAGCTGTCTACAAGTTGTACAGCAAATGACTGTACTAACTGCAATTTATAAGGCCCTTATGAGAATAAAATACTCTAAACGGATGATAGTACAAATGCCTAATAAGGCAAGTATATTCAAGTTTAGCTTGCCTGCATCACAGTCCTCCCTGGGTGGTGTTTCCATATTCTAGCTGTCCTTTTGTGGGTTTTCCTTGGGTGGAACATTAAAAAAAAAGCATGTCTGTGAGGTTAATTTAAAACTCTTTAAATTATCAATAGGTGTAATAGTGAAAGTTCTTTGTCTATACTGTATGTGCCCTGTGATTGGCTGGCAACTAATCCGATCCGCTCCCACAAAGTCCCACCAGCCCATCTGCAACCCTAATGAGGACAAATGTCGAAGCAAATCCATGGATGGACAAATATCATCAGAAGCAAGCGACATGGGAGGATAGTGGTCAGCACGTCTGACTCTCAGTGGAGAGGTTCTCCAAATGCATGGATGGATGGGTCCCAATGCTATTCCCATGATTCTGAAATATAAAAGCAACTTAATCTGAGAAATACACACAAGACAAACCATACATTGAATGGAAAGCTGTTTTCTGTAATTGTCACCACTAATAACTTTCTCTCTAGTTACTGTTTTATAATATTAAATGGCCGTTGTCAAAGTTGTCTTTCAAACAAGGAAACGAGTGGTGACCGATGGATTTTACATCATGGGACCCACTCCTCGTTGTTTTTTTTTGTTTTGTTTTGTTTTTTTCAGATACAGAGATTACCGCTACCCTCCAGGCCACCACAGGGAGTACATGCACACCATGCAGTTTTGGCATATCCTGGCAGCCAAAATGGCCTTCATTATCACCATGGAGGCAAGATATTGACACTTTCCTTCATTCATATACTGTCATTGTCAATGAATGCACAGGATCATGATTGAACTTCAATTGTCTGGTTCTTACCCGTCCTCTGCAGCATGTGGTCTTCGTGGTGAAGTTCTTTGTGGCGTGGATGATTCCAGATGTGCCCTCAGATGTGAAGGCGCGATTCAAACGGGAACGCTACCTGATTCAAGAGTACCTGCATAACTATGAGGTGGAGAGACTCAAACTGCAGCTTAGTGCCAGCTTCATCACCGAGCCCCTCTCAGATGTGCCAGACAAGCACGAAGTGCTCCCTGAGTGCCTGTAGCTGCCATTTTCACAGAGGCCACACCAAGAATGGACTTTTGTTTACCTGCTGTTGACATCCTTATTCTGCAAGGGCTTTTGTGTTTAGGCAAAAAAAACAATCCTGGCCTTGTTTATTGGGCATAATCCCCTGCTATCATTGATTCCTACATTAGGATCCAAGCAGACATAGACATCGAGGAAAATATCATTGCGATCAATATTTGCATCAACTTCTTCAGTGCACGTAGTGTATTTGTGCCATAGAAAATACAGGATGAAATGGTTAATGTCAAATTGACAGCAATGACGAAAATGATTGTGGAATTCTCCATGCAATGCCTTCTTCCTTTTCATAGCTCATAGCTCAGAAAAATCTATATGTATTTATGTTGGGACTGATGAGGCATTTGCCATTGTAGTACCCCTTTAAATAATTTTAATTGTGCTGTATTTATGCCGGCATGTGATATGGTTAGAGGGCAGAAGATAAATGACTGAATTTCTCAGAAGAGCTGTACGTTGAATTGTTTATATAGTAGTAATGGTGAAAAGAATTTTTATCACTGTAAAAATGTTGTGTTAGATTTGTGTCTGTCTTACAACCATGAAAAGAAAAGAATGGAATCACACTGATTAAAGGAAAAAATATTAAGCTCCACTTATCTTTAGCTGTGCTATAAAACGCTAGATTATGTTATTACTTGAGCGTTTTCATTAAGTGTTCTTTTTTTCTTTCGAATTGTCCCGTTATGGTTTGTCACAGAGTGTCATCTTTTTCCACGTCAGCCTATCTCCTGCATCTTCTTCTCTAACACCAACTGCCCTCATGTCTTCACTCACAACATCCATCAACCTTTTCTTTGGTCTTCCTTTTGGTTGTTCGCCTGGGAGCTCTATCCTCAGCACCCTTCTCATCCTTCTCATTCTTTTGCCAGGCTACTCCATCCTCAGCCTCCTTCTACCGACATACTCATTGTCTCGCCTCTGGAATTGTCCAAACCATCGAAGTCACTCGAGCCTTGTCTCCAAAACATCCAACTTTGGCTGTCCCTCTAATGATCTTATTTCTAATCCTATCCAACCTGCTCACTCCTAGAGAGAACCTCAAAATCTTCATTTCTGCCACCTCAAGTTCTGCTTCCTGTTGTCTCTTCAGCGCCACCGTCTCTAACTCATACACCGGCCTCACCACTGTTTTATAAACTTTGTCCTTCACCCTAGCAGAGACTATTCTGTCACATAACACACCAGAGACCTTTCGCCAGCTGTTGCAACCTGCTTGGACCCATTTCTTCACTTCCTTACTACTCTCACCATTGCTCTTGATTCTTGACCTCAGGTACTTGAAGTTGTCCATCCACTCTATCTGTTCTCCCTGTGGCCTCACTCTTCTCCCTCCACCCCTCTCATTCACGCACATATATTTCGTTTTACTTTGGCTAATCTTCATTCCACTCCTTTCCAGTGCATGTCTCCATCTTTCTAATTGTTCCTCTGCATGCTCCCTGCTTTCACTGCATATCACAATATCATCTGCGAACATCATGGTCCAAGGGGATTCCAGTCTAACCTCATCTGTCAGCCTATCCATTACGACTGCAAACAGGAAGGGGCTGAGAGCTGATCCCTGATGCAGTCGCACCTCTACCTTAAATTCTTCTGTCACACCTAAGGCACACCTCACCATTGTTCTGCTGCCATCATAAATGTCCTGTACTATTTTAACATACTTCTCTGCCACACCAGATTTACGCATGCAGTACCACTGTTCCTCTCTTGGTACTCTGTCATGGGCTTTCTCTCGATCCACAAAGACAAATGTACCTCCTACTGAGATTCCCTGTACTTTTCCACCAGTATCCTCTTGGCAAATAATGCATCTGTGGTACTCTTTCTAGGCATGAAACCATACTGTTGCCCGCAGATACTTTCTTCTGTCCTGAGTCTACCCTCCACAACTCTTTCCCATTACCTTCATTGTGTGGCCCATCAACTTTCTTCCCCTATTGTTCCCACAGCTCTGCACATCGCCTTTGTTCTTAAAAATGGGAAATAGCACAGTCTTCTACCATTCTTCAGCCATCTTCTCGCCTGCTAATATTCTGTGGAACAAGTTGGCGAAAAACTCCACAGTCACCTCTCCAAATTGCTTTCATACCTCCACAGGTATACCGTGGAAACACAAAATATAAGTGATCCTGACGTGATTTGAACACGTAACCTTCTGATCTGGAGTCAGACACGCCACAGAGTCACATGAAAGCTTGTTGTCCATTTGATGTTAGGTTTTCTTTTCCTGCAGATAAGCAGTTTAGACCACTGAAATGTTTTTTCTAAACTAACTGAAACGGCACCTGGCTTTCAAAACATTAGGACCAACTGCTTTTCCATTTTTCTCTCTCTCCATTCTTTCATCCTCTCATGCTTTTCTAAATTTCCCCTGACTAATCATTGCCACTTCCTGGTCCTTCACACTTGCCTCTTCTACTCTTCCTTCGATCTCATTTTCTTCATTCATCAACTTCTCAAAGTATTCTTTCCATCAACTTAGCAAACTACTGGCATCAGTCAACATATTTCCATTGCTATCCTTAATTATACTTACCTGCTTCACATACTTCCCATCTCTATACCTCTGTCTGACCAACCTGTAGAGATCATTTTCTCCTTCTTTCATGTCCAACCTGGTGTACATGTCATATCAGAATCAGAATCAGCTTTATTGGCCAAGTGTGTAAAAACACTTCCCTCTTGTTTAGCCTTCGCCACCTCTACCTTTGCTCTACGTTGCATCTCAATGTATTCCTTTCGCCTCTCCTCAATCCTCTCATTGTCCCAGTTCTTCATGTATGTTCCTATTATTTTGGGGTTCAACCACCAAGTCTCCTTCTCCCCTTTCCTACCAGAAGACACACCAAGTACTCTACTGCTTGTCTCTCTGATCACCTGGGCTGTAGTAGTCCAGTCTTCCAGGAGCTCCTCCTGTCCATCGAGAGCCACCAGTCTCATCTCGTTCCGAAAGGCCACACAACATTCTTCTTTCTCAGCTTCCAGCACATGGTTCTCTGCTTTACCTTTGTCCTCTTAATCTTCCTCCCCACCACTACTCATTCTACACAGCACCATCATATGCTGTCGAGCTACACTCTCCCCTACTACTACCTTACAGTCAGTAACCTCCTTCAGATGACATCGTCTGATCACAACATATAATCCACCGTGCTTCTAACTCCAATCGTGTAGGTCAGTCTATGTTTCTGCCTCTTCTGGAAAAAAAAAGTGTTCACTACAGCCATTTCCATCCTTTTTGCAAAGTCCACCACCATCTGTCCCTCTAAGTTCCTTTCCTGGATGCTGTACTTACCCATCACTTCTTCATCGCCCCTGTTTCCTTCACCAACATGGCCATTACAATCTGCACCAATCACAACTCTCTCTCTGTCTGGGATGCTCAAAACTACTTCTTCTAGTCCCTTCCAGAATTTCTCTTTCAACTCTAGGTCACACCCTACCTGTGGGGCATATTAATGATAACTTTATACATAACACCCTCAATTCCAAGTTTCAACCTCATCACTTGATCTGATATTCTTTCTAAGACACTCTTATCCAGGTCTTCTTTTAAAATAGCCCCCACCTACATTTTTCTTGCTATCTACTCCATGGTAAAATAATTTAAACCCTGCCCCTAGAACTCTTGCCTTCAGGGCCTTCTACCACCTCCTTTCCTTGATGCACAATATATCAACTTTTCCCCTAATCATCATGTCAACCAATTCCTGAGCTTTTCCTGTCATAGTCCCAACATTCAAAGTCCCTACACTCTGTTGTAGGGTCTGTGCATTCATTTTCTTCTGCCACCAAATCCGCTTTCCTCCTCTTCTTTGTCTTGGACCCACCGATGCCCTGCAAGTTAATGATGCAGGAGGCAGCTGTTGTTAACCCGGCCACAACCGATCCGGTATGGGATTCTTTAGATGAAAGCTTCTATTTGTTTGGCACAGATTTACGCCGGAAACCCTTCCTGACGCAACCCTCTGCATTCATCTGAGCTTGGGACCGGCCTACAGATTCCACTGGCTTGTGCCCCCACAGGGCTACATTGAGTGTTTTCATGAAGTAAGATTCAAAACAAACAAACAAACAAACAAAAACACATCATTAATGGTACTGTAATGATCTTTTTTTTTTCTTTAGGGTTTCTTTTTTTTTTTTCAGTTTGTCCCAGTTAAGTTGAAAGCTGCAAGGATGACTTCCACATTGACGGAGACCGTGGAATCCTGCAATTGTATTTCCAGGTTGTTTTAGGGGCACCTGTAATACCATCTCAGTCAAACGCAGATTTTTTTTTTTTTAGAATATAATTGTTTCTTTTTGATGCAAGTCTATTCCTTGTGTTATCTGGATAGATAATAAAAGTACTGTTTCTTTTGTCTTGAGATTATTTCTTCATCATTGTTTTTTCCCTCTAAATAATAAACTACATCATATAAACACCATTGAATTTGAAGACACTAGTACAGTGACTTCATGCAGCAAATGTGCTGATCTCAGGACTAAACTGGTATATTGTAAGGTGAAGGGTAAAAAAGTACTGTAATTTCAATATTCTTAATTCAAACACATACATCGGTTGCACATGATTAAAACATGATAAACTAACATTATTGTATTATTTTCAAAGAGGGTAGAGTTTTGCTGGTTCATCGCATTGTCGTCGTGTGCCGCCGAAAATGAACTACCGTTACTTTATTTTTCTGTGGAGCAAACCTCCATTATGTCATTGTTTTTATGACCACCAGATGGTAGTCTTTGCCCACAAATGAAAGCCTGCTATTTTTCCCACGTGGCTCCTCGAATAGTACTGTTTCCAGCAGTATTGTTTTGTCCATGTTTTATTCATTAGTAGTATAATTAGTAGTAGTAAGTTATAATATTAATAACATTAATAGCAACATCAGTAATAATAGCATTAACAGCAATATTAATAGTGAGTTGCTTTATTTACAAGTCATAATATCTATGCAAAAAAGCTGTTCCTGTGTTTATGTATTATTATTATTTTCTATTGATGTTTATTGTGATTTAAATCTGAAATGTGTGCATGTATTAGTGGGAAGCTCTGGTCGTCTTGGAGACGAACGTTTGGAGAGACGCATAAATTATTGATGGATTCCTTTGCGGAGAAGAGGATGTTGTTGGAGGGAAAATCCACTCCTGCTCATTTGGTTTCCATAGCACCGCCCTTGGGGGCTGCAGCTCTCAAATAGGGGATTTCTACCATTGTACGTTTGTTTATTCGTTGTTGCAATTTGGTGTTTGGGTGTTTTTACAGTCAAAAATCATCCTAAGAAAATTGCACCATCCAGCTGTTTAGAAAACGGGTAATATTATACTGAACGTATGCTCTACAATGGCCGCAAAGGCTACATAAACACATGAACGACTATTGCAAATGTGCCTTTTTGACTGTCGAGTTTTCGGTGTTGCTCTTGTTTGCTGCTGCACATGTGTCCAGATGTGGAAGCTGTCACTGACCTCGGTCCTGAACGCGCTTTCAGAGCAAGCTGCGCTCAGCACAGGAGACACCAGAGGCTCACTCCCTCTTAGATTTTACACACACAACCTCAAACCGCTGTCATCGCCAACATCAATTTCGTGGCGTTTTCTCCCCTTTTCCCCACTCGTTCTCAGCGTCTCGTCGTTCCGACTCTCGGGCGTCGTCCGTCTCCTCTTTTTCCGCCTTTTGCTACTCGCGTGCTCGCCAGGCAGGAGAGGATGAATGAATGCGCTCGCGTCGTGTTAGTCCTTTGACGAGAAGAAGAGAAGGTGTTTTCATCATCATCTGGACTGGACCGTCGCCTGTCTCAACGCGGGTTCGCGCTCACAGCTTGGCTGGTAATTTGCAGTGCGGCCGCCCGAGTCGGCTCTCCTGCTATCAGGAAGATGACGGCCAAACAGTGAAGACCACACTGCAACGATAACGACAGCACAGGCCTGCACGTAGACACTGGACATGGAGTCCGTGAAGACCAGGGCCACGGTGGGGATGAAGGAGTTGGCGGGGAAGACCCTGGGCCGCATGCACAGGTAAGGACGGCATGACACCTGAGAATGTTTGAATGTCACATTTTTATTGGGAATGAGAGATTTACACACTGACAATATATTTACAACGGACAGAGATTTCTAGGCACGCCTCTAGAAGTCAGAAGAATTATGCAATGGAGTGCGTGTGCGCGCGCGCACTTGGTCGCATTGGCAGGGGTCAGTCCATTGATACAGGGCCGCTGTCTCGCTGAAACTCACCTTACTTGCATGAGTTTGGACATTTTTTTCTATTTTATAATCAATATGGAGGCACGCTGAATGACTTTTATAAAGATACGACCATATTTAGGCATCCCCACAAGCATTCTACGCATCTTTTCATTTTCGTGGCTCTGTGGGTCGGAATATTTCCCACGACACTCTGCACCATTCATTAAAATACGCCGTGAATAATATTTAATTGACATCTTGTTTTTATTTTTTTAAATAACGCAGATATGAAATTAGTCCTGAGTAAAGGGTTGGCCAGCCGTCTTTTAACCATTCAAAAACACTTCAGCAGAATAGCTTAAAATTGCACTGAAACGTAGTGAGAATGCTGTACGAATGCGCGTGCGTGTGTGCGCGTGTGTGTGACGGAAGACATTTGAGGGAAGCCCACAGATGTGCGTGGGGAGCTGATCAATCCATTGAATGCCAATGAGCATAAAAGTCATGCTGCAATGCGGTGCAAGGACATATTTCCATTTTTTTTTCACTCTACTCGAGAATGTCGGACTTGGTGACATTAAGCATCTCGTTAAAAAAAATTAAATGAAATTCTGAGTCATGTCTGTGTTGAGACCCATGAGGCCTTGATGACCTCCCTCTTTCCATATTTATTGGTTGTAGATTTTAAAAAAAGGAATTACGACCCCGCGTTACGATGCGTGTAAAACTGGCGGCTCGGTATGTGCACATGGTGTCCATATTGGTGCGGTCGGGTCCCAATTGGTGTTCTGGCTGGAATCTTCGCAGGGCGATGGAGAAGAGACAAAGGGGCGGTGAGGTGATGGAGCTGACCGAGGACGGGCGGCCGCGTGAGGCCGCGGAGAGGAAGCCCCCCTTGTGCGACTGCAAATGCTTCGGCCTGCCGCGCCGCTACATCATCGCCATCATGAGCGGCCTGGGATTCTGCATCTCCTTCGGCATCCGGTGCAACCTGGGCGTGGCCATCGTAGGCATGGTCAACAACAGTACGATCCACCAGAACGGGAAGATCATCATTAAGGAGGTGTGTCTCACGCCGAACACGCCAGCAGGATGGACAGTGTAGCCCCAACCCGCCCCGCTTCTTCTCCCTCCCCAGCAATTGAATATAGGAACGGGGGAAATGAGATTGTGAAAGAAAAGCACTGACACACAAGAAGGCCCTCGTCTCCAAATGCGTGAAAAACCGTTTCCCATTTTTTTGAAAACCATACACATAATTAGAAAAGTTAATCTAAAAATCATCCAATGTCTTTCATCTGGATAAACACGTAAACGTGCCAACAAAAATATTTTACGTTTTATGGTAAGATAACAGGCCTAATTTTAAAGGCCCAGTTTTCTGGGTTCAACGTTTTTGTTTAATCCATTCATTGTTTTCATCCTACCTTAATGCAAGTAGGAGTTCCATCATAATAAGAGGCATTAATGCCCGCTAAAATATAAACACAAAATGCCTCAGTAGGGTTTTATTTATGATACAAATGTATAAAGCGAAGCTATTTGGTAGATCAGCGGTATGAAATTCAAATCAAACATTTGTTTTCTGCAATTGCAAGGTTAAATGCCTTTAAATCACAACACATCAAATACACGAGCGATTAAAAAAAAACACCATTCCGTAAATGTAAAGGTTTTTTTTTTCTTTCAAGGACGTCATCCCAAATGCTTCGCCTAAAAAGAAGGTTTGAAAAAACCTATATAACCCTGTTGCCCCCCACCCTTCCCCCGAACATTTTCCCAGAAAGCCAAATTCAACTGGGACCCAGAGACGGTGGGAATGATTCACGGATCCTTCTTCTGGGGCTACATCGTGACCCAAATCCCAGGAGGCTACATCTCCTCCAGACTGGCTGCAAACAGGTAAACCCCTCCCGTCCCAAAGCAGTGATTTAAAATTAATGAATTAATTAAAAAACGAGAAAAATAATGTCATCTTTTTTTCCCCTTGACATGAAATGTTCGTCAGGCTTTTTTAAAGCATGAATAATGTGTCATAAAGGACAGTCTATGGGCGGCAGGGGTCCGCCAGGCTGCGGGCATTCCCCGCCACCCGCTCCCGCCCCACCAGCCCACATGCACACCCATGTGTCCCCTGTTAATGAGCTCCCTTGGGGCCGCGGGCTCTAATCTGCAGACCCCGAATGTGTTGGCGTTAAAAGGCCTTTATTCACAGATATTTCACGACAAGATTTCACGGATAAACATTTTTAATGGACTTGATGATGAAGACAACGGATAGATTAAAATTTGTTCAATTTACGGAAAATTGAATCAAAATTAATAACGAATGAGTGACTTTGATTTTTCCTTTCAAATTCAATATTCCGATATTTTTCATTTTTTTACATTTTTTGTTTGTTGCGTGCTGTAGGGCATTTTAAAAACATTACATATTATTATTATTTTTATTATTATTATTGGGCGGGTGAAATTTCTCAGCAGCAGGTCCGACTTTGGTTGCTAAGCGACACGATTGCGATGGGGCGTGGCTGTGTTCAATATTTATCTTGGCGGCGTCTGCTATACTGTTGAACCATTGGAGGAAAACCATTGTCAATCTCGTTCAAAATTAATGAAAGATAAAGCTTTTTTTTTTTTTCAAAATGATGTTCAATTCTTGCTCTAGAACAGTTTGAATGAACATGCTACACTTGTGTTTAAATATTGAAAATAATTGTGAGCAAAATGTATTTGCTCCTTTTTTAGGGTGTTTGGCGCAGCCATTGTTCTGACATCAATCCTCAACATGCTGATTCCCTCAGCTGCTCGAGTCCATTTTGGTTGTGTCATTTTCGTTAGGATATTGCAAGGACTGGTGGAGGTAAGCGGCCTTCAATTCCAAGTCACCCCCTGGTCCATCACGGGGGCTTCTAGCTCTGAATAGGAGTGGGGAGGGCCTGCTTGAATGGCATGCAATGGAAAAGCAAAGGAGTGCAAAGTGAACCATGTTGATAATCGGTATAGAAAGAAAAGCACACAGACAATGTCAGTCCACTTGTAATTATTTGCTGTACTTCATTTTGACATGTTGAAATTTTGGATTCTGAGCAAAAAATAAAGTCACCTGATGGAAATAAGACACAAAACAAATATCCAGATTTGGAGAATGTGCCTGCCAAATTATGTCAAATGCTGTGACTGTGTAATTTTTGATATATTGCACTCTCCTTTTTACAAAAATATACATAGTATATTGTAACCAGCAACATTAAAATGGGGAAGCTTTACCCTGAACTGTATATTGTTTATTATGGCAGTACAGCTTTTTGACATTAGCATTTGATGAACATTTAATGGTTGCAAGGCTGCTTCGCTCATTAAAGAGGTTCATCAAGTGTCATTTGTTCAGGCTAATTACATGGGTGCAAATGTTAATCTTTGTTAGTTATTGTTAACCACAGCTTCGTGGAAAAGGGTATGCATTAAATAAAGTACAGTACTTAACGATAGTGCTGCCCATTAACTTGGAATATTGCTTTTGGTTTTTGGGTTGCTTGATGCATATTAACTCAAATATTTCCTTTAGGGAGTCACCTACCCCGCCTGTCATGGAATATGGAGTAAATGGGCTCCTCCGCTTGAAAGGAGTCGTCTGGCCACTATCTCTTTTTGTGGTAACTATTACGGCGATCGTCTACGGGAGGACATTTTCTCCACAAAGGCCCAACATTAACATCTATATTTTATCTTGCTTCTTTTCAGGCTCCTATGCTGGCGCAGTGATTGCAATGCCTCTGGCTGGGATACTGGTTCAGTACACAGGATGGTCTTCAGTGTTCTATGTCTACGGTACAGTGAACGACTCCATTCAATACGTCTAATACGATTCTGGGGGCCGTAGCTTGGTTATGCAGGCGAGCTTGGAAAAGACTGATCATCAGTGCATCCAGTGAAAGTCAAATGGATTTTTACCCAGGCAGACCAAGTATCGATTTTTTTTCCCTGGCAATGTTTTGCTGTGCTAATAACTGGCCAGCAATCTTTTGCTCTATAATAGAAACAGATACAGTAGGAATCCCGCCTGTGCTGTCTTACCTCGGGCATTTTGGAAAGTCTCTTGAATGTAATGTGTGCAGGCGTAGTTAAGACCCACCCAAAAACCCACTTGCAACAATCTTGAGTCCTGATTCAATTATGTTTATGTCTTTGGCGTGTAGGATGCGTCGGCATTTTTTGGTACATGTTTTGGATATTAGTGTCTTACGAGAGCCCTGCTGAACATCCGACTATCACTGATGAGGAACGCTGTTACATCGAGGAGAGCATTGGAGAAAGCGCCATGCTAATGGGCCCTACTGAGGTGAACGACAAAGGCAACAACATTACCAGTCAACAGTAATTACAGTATCAGTCAATACTTTAGTTAGGACACACTTGTATTCATGGAGGCATACAGTTCTGTTGTACATGTCCATGTAGTGAAAAAATAAGCCAAAAAAAAAATCCCTGCAGAAATTCAAGACACCCTGGAGGAAGTTCTTCACCTCAATGCCTGTCTATGCAATCATTGTGGCCAACTTCTGCAGGAGCTGGACATTTTACTTGCTACTTATCAGCCAACCTGCATATTTTGAGGAAGTGTTTGGCTTTGAGATCAGCAAGGTAAGTCAAGATCTACATGGCATGCGTTGATATATTCAAACACTGAATGTGTGTGAAATAAGCAACACACACGCAAATGCCAGCCAAGTGTTTCGGAGTATGGAACACTTTGCTCTCAGAATAAATTACTAAATCAATGACACGCTCACTTGTGAACCACATTACATAACAAAGCCACAGCAGTTCACAAATGATGACAACAATCCAAAAAATAAGCTTGGAAAATCAGTAACAATGGCTAAAACCTACAGGACATTCTAAATAGTCAAATTTTGTTGATGTGTGGCAGGAAGGGAGTAAAAAAAAGAAAGTTCACTTGTTGGTCTCGGCCCTGGAAGGCTTCACACAACTAAAGTGTACAGTAGTTGATTTAAGAAGTCAGAAGTTGAAGTTTGGTTAGTGATGCATAAGAAAGGACAAACCCAATCAAGACTTAAAAGAAACCGTTCTGGGTATGACGTTGAGATGAGACGCAACATGGTTTTCCACACATGTTCAGTCTGCAAAACAAATGAGTGCCAAAAGCTAATGGGGATGACTGGCTTGCATGACGTCCTGTGGTTGTAGGTTGGCATCCTGTCCGCGCTGCCCCATTTGGTGATGACCATTATTGTGCCCTTTGGCGGCCAGCTGGCTGACTACCTGCGCAGCAAGAACATCCTGTCAACGACCACAGTCAGAAAAATCATGAACTGCGGAGGTGAGAAGTCCCGACAGAGGACAAAGTATCAATTTTCGCACCTCCTTCTGCACAGCTAAAGGGTGTTATGGTCACAGTGTTGAGGATGCACTGTTCATTTTTGCTCCAGTCTCAACTGTCCGGCCATCAGCGTGTTTTTGCGACGTTCAATACTTGTACTCGCGCAGTACGTGACTGTCATTGCACATTGATTTCATTTCTGGCGCTCATGTAATTGAGTGAAAATGGTCACGCTCGTTTAATTCAATTGGCAGCGTGACAGGCTTTGTGGGATTTTGTGCGCTTATGTATGAGATCTGCTGTCTCCCTCTGTTAGGATTTGGCATGGAGGCTACGCTACTGCTAGTGGTAGGATACTCTCACAGCAAAGGGGTGGCCATTTCCTTCCTGGTGCTGGCAGTTGGCTTCAGTGGATTTGCTATATCAGGTTAGTTGAAGGGAATCTCACCTTTGTGTGATGGTTAAAGTTTGATACAATTACTGACATCTCTAATGAGTGACACGTTTGACATCCATTTATTTATATCCCAATGGGTGCTTGTAGCAATTTGTTGACAGCACTGCAGATGAATGTTGAATTTCAATCCACAGCATCTTATAATAGCATTTATTTATCTCTTTATTTATGTATAAGTGATGGATGGCTTTTATTTGTTTCACATTTTATTGTTGTTGTAAAATCACCATATTATTTTAGCTTGAAAGCAATGCAAAGTTTTTGACTGTGTGTGCAAAATGTGACTGTCTGCAGTTCTTGCGCCTTCTCCTGGAATGTTAAATAATTCAGAAGCGAAAGTCTCAGGAGGTTTGTTGGGCAGACAGAATGGAGCAGCCAGTCAGAGTGGGGGGAGTGGGTAGAAACATGGCGAGTTGCATTATTCCCTCTTTCTCCTACAAGATGGACACTATTTGTGCTCCCATTACTGTTGGTTTCATGACTTGATGGATTACGATAGCCTGTTCTCTCTCAAAGACCCTTCATTATTTACATATAAATCCGACTGACTGATTCCTTCCTATTTTATTTTTAGGCTTTAATGTCAACCATTTGGACATCGCACCCCGTTATGCCAGTATCCTCATGGGCATCTCTAACGGAGTGGGTACCCTGTCTGGGATGGTGTGTCCTCTTATTGTTGGTGCTATGACAAAAAACAAGGTGAATGCAAGAAAATAATCCATCCTGTTGATTGATTTTTACAATGATTCAGAGGGTTTGATGCTCACAGTTCACATCTTGGAATGGAATATGTCTGACATCCACTTCACCAGTCCATGGCGAATGAGCATATGTCTGCCTGTGGCCAATGAAATTCAGGAAAAACAAAAAAAATAAATGTTAGACCAGCACTTTGACATGGTCTCAGCAAGCAAGCAAGCAGATATGATAAGTTAAGACTGACTTTCAGTCACCAAATTGTCACTTGAGCACACTTTCGTTGCACCGGTACTCCCAGCTGGTCACAGACTAACCTCCCGATTAAACAAAGCGAGTCTTGCGCTTGCACAAAAATCAAGATAGGCCAGTTTTTACTCATTGTGCACTGTGGGTTTCACATGGTTTTGGTTATGCTTGACTGATATTCACTGATGCTGGACTTGGGAGAGAGTCCGATTACTCGCCCTCACTGTTGTAGTTCATCCTAAGAGTCTGATGAACTCGCATGCCTTGATGGAACTCCCATTGCTCTTTGATGATTGTCCAAAGGTTCCTGGTTGGATGAAGAATTAAGGTTCTTGTTGATTAATTAAACAATTAGGAAGTGTGTCTGGAAAGTTTTCTCTATATCATGCAGTGATGGAGATTCTCCACTCACTCCACCTCATAATCTCCGCTCATGTCTTGTTGTAATTGTATAAGCACTCGACACTTTACACCAATGCAGTTTAAAAGCATGCAAGTGTGCTACGCAATCATGGGAGAAGTTCGCATTTGAAATCTGATGGTTAAAAGGGAGGACCAATGATTTGTCACTTTCTGGTTTCTACTTGTTGCAAATTCAACATAAAACATGTACTTTCCTCCTTTGCCCTCTTCAGACCAGAGAAGAGTGGCAGTACGTGTTCCTCATTGCCTCCATGGTGCACTACGGGGGCGTGGTATTCTATGGGATCTTCGCGTCGGGGGAAAAGCAACCGTGGGCCGACCCCGAGCTCACCAGCGAGGAGAAGTGCGGCTTCATCGACGAGGACGAGCTGGCAGAAGAGACGGGCGACATCACACAGAGTTACGGCGCTTACGGCGGGCCAGCCAAGTCGTACGGCGCCACCACGGAGGTGAACGGAGGCTGGGCCACCAGTTGGGAGAAGACAGAGGAGTATGTGCAAGAAGAATCTCAGGGGGGATGCTATCGGTATGGCCAGGAGGAGGGTTATTCTTAGACCAAACAGACAATGATATGTGTAGCCCTCTTGAGTGTGTGTCAATATAGTCGTGAATAATGTCATCAAATTAGAAAGCTTCAAAAAAAAAAAAAAAGAAATCCCATTCCATTGTTGTTGTTTGCACAAGAAGTAACAGCTTAATGTATACAGTAAATGAAACGCTACTAAATGATATTTGATTCAAAAGATATGTAACATATCTAATTGGCTACCTGTAATTGTATTATTATGCATATGGATAATAGATATACTTATTTGGAGTGAAATTGTGTTTTGATGTAAAAAAAATCTCATCCCATCAGCAAAGGCTTCCAAAAAAAAAAAAAAAAGACCTCAAAGAAGGCCACAGAAGGAAAGCCCTCCCTCATGATTCATGTGAGGTGCTTTTGGTTAATATACAGTATCACAGATAACAACCACACATAGAGCTTTGTCAAGAAAATCTGACCTCCGTCAATACTGATTGTACTGTCCCACTCCTAAGAGCACATTTTTGGGTTTGTTATTCTGGTATAGACATTTGCCATAGTGGATTGTCTATGGCAACACTGCATTAAGGAAACCGCTTTTCTTTGCGTGCTCCATTTTGTAACACGGTACCATTGCGGTGAAGAGTGTGACGTTCGTAGTCAAAGCAGTGTAGTGCAAGAGTCAGGTGTCAAGTTCCTATTATAAAGGTTGGTCGCCAAATAAGCAGATTGAAATATGACGCGTTGTGGTGAAGAGGTGCTTGCAATATATTTTTTTTCAAAGTCCAATGTGACTCAAATTCAATGTGAAAAGATTTATTGAAGGGTCTGTGCAATGCAGAGGTGTATTAATCTGTCAGTATCACAATATTAGAGCACAATGTTGTTGAAAAATATAGAAATATTGAAAAATATTGAAACTCTAAAATGCACACAATTAAAGCACATTTTTAGCTGACGGGAAGGTGTTATTTAATAGAGGATGGAATGAGCATTCACCCCAAGTTTATGGATGTGTACATGCAATTACATTTTGAATCAAGTTTTAAAAAATTCAACATCAGTAAAATATTGATTTTACATCTGGGCCATTTGTGAAGGTGGAGATAATACATTTTATTGGTTGTTGTGTAACATATGCAAATAGGCCACATATTTTTAAGATCAACAACAACAAAGAATAAGACAACCTAGTCCACCTTCGAATCGCTCAAGGGGCCAAAGTTCACTTCCTATGATGGCCATTCATCAGCACTTCACTATATAAATGTGTGTGGATGAGTAATTATGCATGCAATTTTGTGGTGCAACATTTCTTTTGTCCATTCTTCCCCACCCCTCTCCCCCTTTCAAATGAATGTTGTTGTTTTTTTTGTCTCAGAAACTGTTTCCATTTCTTTGCACAACGAACCAAAGGGGAAGAGCAAAAATGGGTTTTAGAAACAAAAAGTAACATTTTCTAAGTGAGCAAAGATCATCAGCAACAAAGTTGAAGTCCAAACCACCGGTGTGCAAGTGGCACTCAAACCTCTGTACTGTACAAAGCAATAAATCCATTGTGACAGTTCTGGTCCAATTCTGAACATCACTCAAAAGTTTATATGCATTCATTCTAAATTTGTGTTATTTTTTTGTGACAATAAATATGGGAAATGCACAAAGAATAAACATATATATATAAAAGCTAAGCTATAATAATCTATAATATATGATATCATCTTGAGTTTGTGATGGGGCTGTTCACCAGAAGAGAATGAAGAAAATGGCTCCATCAACAACAGCTGGTCTTTGTCTTGAAGTGGTCGTACCCCCCCCCTTCTGAACCTCGATGTACAATCTTCATCCTTTTCCCTTGTGTACTGTCCGATTTCAATGTCCAAACTATCAATGACCGTTCATAGACAGTACAGAAAATGACTGTATTTTCCAAAAAGATGATTGTGCAACAAAAAGTAGCTCCAGTTTCCTGTTTTTGTGCCTCTGAAGTTCAAGTGTAATTCTTTGCCTTTTGTTGCTGTGTATAATGAGTTTTGTCAATGTCAAAAGAAATACTTGACATCATTTTTAAAAACGAATCCAGCGAAAATTATCTCTGTCTCCTATATTTGTTTTGAGTACCATATGAACTGATCTATAATTACATATTTGCAAACATTGTGCCCAATATGCACTTTTGTCAACATTACCAGCATTGTTATATGGAAAACATGATATGACTCCAAATAAACAGTGTTCTTCCACCGACATAAAATAAATATTCCCTCGAAAGTTGAAGAAACTATAGATCAGAACTTGCACAGATGAGGCAAAAAAACACCTCAGGCCTAAATATTCTGGGCAGGGAGTCATGTTAGATCAATTGTTTGCAGTGACATTTTGAGGTTAAACTTGTCTACACCACTGTGGGTGTGTTTGCGGTTGATGCCATTGCAGCCAATCAAAATGGATCCTCTCATTACCTTGAAATACGGCACAATGGTAGTCGCGACATAGAAATCTGTGGGCAGAAGAGGATGATGCATAATTGGAAAGATTCAGATATGTAAAATTTCCATCATATTCATGACATGCATACTGGGCAATTTTCCCCACACCTCTGCATGTATTTGAGTGGGTCAGAATTGATTTTAAATGATCAGCTCATCAGCTCGATATAAGGAGCTTTAACTCACAAGAGATGGTGGATCCCAAACTTTAATAACTTTCTTCATTTTCAAAAAGTTGCTACCATCGTAAAGCTCGCTAAACACAGAACCCAACAATAGTCAATAATCATTTGAACCATTTTAATGAATTCTTAAGTGAGATTGGAGGATAGCAACAAACACGTACACAAAAATCGAAGCGCATGAGCATGAACAAACACTGGATCTGCAGTCATAATATGTGAGGACAACAAAGAGGTATTTTAGTTGCTATAGTTCATGAAATTAAGGTTGGAAGAGAAAGAAAATATATGAGCCATAATTGAACCACAGCAGAGACAGTGTGTATGCAAATCAATCAACTCAATTTACACCACATTGGCACGAGCAGAATGAATATGTAAAAAATGCATAAATCTGATTTGGGATTGGAAAGAATATTGAAGCCTTGCAAATATGTGAGCTGTCCGATCATATTTCCTCCTCATTGAGTGATGTCGTAGGCCACTCAGGTACAGTGGGAGATGCACACATAGCCTACAGGCGCCTACTCTACAAGCAATTAAAAGGAAGCAGGGAAGAAGTGATGAGTAATGTCCTTTTTGTAATTGTAAACAAAGAACAGTGTACATTCGCAAACTCCTGGTTTGTTATGCACTTTGAAATTATTATCGTTTTTATAAATTTCGAACCCTCCACACCCTGGCCACCAGCTCTTCCAGCTCCTTCCGTCAGGAAAGCGCTAGAGATCGCTGCAACTCAAAACTAGCAGGCATTGAAACATTTTTTTTCCCTCTGGCAATTAAGTCATGAAATTCTTGATCGCTGAACCTTCTATTTTCTGCCTTGTGTCGTTGTTGGGATACAGCCTCACATCCTGCTGGTCTAATCAGTATTAGTATTAGTGATTTATTCTGTAGACTATTGCACGATTCATCACTTTAAACTGCTCCCTTTGCACAATTGTCATTGCACTGGTCTATGACGGGAACCACGAACAAGTAAAGGGACTCTGTTCAAGATTTATACCATGTGAGACATCAACATAATTATTTCTTACCTTTTCTAAATGAGTGGCAGCACAGTGGGTCAGCTGGTAAAGCCTTGGCCTCACAGGTCTGAGGTCCCGGGTTCAATCCCAGACCCGCCTGTGTGGAGTTTGCATGTTCTCCCCGTGCCTGCGTGTTTCCTCCGGGCCCTCCGGTTTCCTCCCACATTCTAAAAACATGCAACATTAATTGGACACTCTAAATTGCCTCAAGGTGTGATTAAGAGTGCAGCTGTTTGTCTCGATGTGCCTTGCGATTGGCTAGCAACCAGTTCAGTGTGTATCCTGCATCCTGCCCATTGACAGCTGGGATAGGCTCCAGCACTCCCCGTGACCCTCGTGAGGATAAGCGCTGAATAAAATGGATGGATGTTCTAAATGAAGAAGACTTTACATCTTGGACATCTGACTCTTATAAGGAATAGCCTCTATAAACAGAAATGTCTCCTGTTCTTTGTTCGGAATGTCGTACCAGGGCAGCAAATTCCTTGTGTTTTTACACCCTTGGCCAATAAAGCTGATTCTGATCCACAAAACCGCATCTCCAAGGACACACCCTCACTGCACCGGAACGCCTAGGTTGGTGCAGACCGGTCTGCCGAATTGGGAAACGGGATCATTGATCCTTGAGCTTGCATTGAAACCAGGATGCACCACCCGTTGCCAATGCGCCATCTATGAAAATAGCCCACTGAGTGTCTAGATATCAGTCCTGTTGTTGCCTTGTGATCAGTCCATGTTGTACCACACCTCTCGACCAAAGTCAGCTCGGATGCAGCTCATCTGTGAACTTAAACTGGATTAAATAGATGGATGGATGGATGGATGGATGGATAGAACACTTCTAAGGTTGGGGGTTGAAATCTTGGCTCTTATTTACCTGTGTGGCATTGTCTCCCATGTCTTGCATGGATTTCTTTGGGATTTTACAGCTTCCTGACACATTTTCAAATCCTGCATATAAGTTTAATTGAAGACTCTCCCCTGTCCACAGGTGTGAATGATTCATTTTTTTCATTGTGTCCCTGCGATTGCATGGCAACCAGTTCATTTCGGGGTTGACAGCCCTCCACACATTCAGGTTTTAAGCAGGTTTCAGATGCCGCACTGCAGCTCCACCTAGAAGACCACACAACGCGTTCAGCTAATGGTCACCATTCTTGCCTTCTGGCAGCAAAATCAATAGCGTCGTTCGCCAGCGGTCGACAGGACCTATTGACAGCCCTAACCTCTTAATGGAGATGAGAGGGAGGAAGAGTGCTTATTGAGCTATCTGGGAGTGTTATTTCCATTTCGGAGACCTCTCCTGGCAAACTCTCAGTTTCAGAAAGGAGAAAAGCAAAGATTGTACCTGCGTAGGAATACATTAGTTCAATTTATCATTGAGAAGACATTTTGAAAATCAATTAAAATGTGATCCTTTTGTTTGACCTTTAGCACCAGAATTTAGTTACTGCTTTGGTCGAAATAGAAATGAGCAGAAAATTATCGAATGATAAGCAGTTTGAGTGTACACAAGTTCAGTTCAATGCATGCAACACATCAACAACAACAAGGAGAAGAACTGGTTTCACCAGGATCACGTGAATTGGTGAAAAAGTCCTCTTGTTTTAGGATGTAGTTATAAGAGCAATCATTTCATGTCCATTTCAAGAATACAAGGTGTTAGTTTGTTCAAGGGTCCAGAATCTGTAACAGTCATCCCTCTAACTTCTTTTTTTTAATATTCTATATTTAAGTTGGAGCTCTGGGAATCAACAGACACCATCCTGATCAAAGATTATCAAAAAGAAGAGGGACCAGATCTTGAGAGCAGACTGCATTTAATTTAAAGATTAAAATTACAATTCTGATTACAATCAATGACACCAGTGAGGTAGATTTCTTAACCACTTTTATAAGACATTTGCATGCATATAATTTGTGTTTCACTAAATTACAATTAAGGGGTCTTTTAAAACAAGGTTGAAAACAACGTGTAAGAATTGTACCTGCATTGACATCAAGATCGACGGGAGCGAAAAGTCGACTTTTGGAGAAAAAAAAAACAACGTGTGTGTGTGTCTGCGTATGCGTGTGTTTATGTTTGTGCACACCATATCCGCAGTTCACTGGTTTTGTTAATTTGACAGGCTCCATAGACGTGTCACCAGCCACAGCAAATGTTATTTTCTCAGAGTCAACCAACCAGAACTGACACCCTGTCCCAGTGCAAGTGAGGGAGGTGACCCATAACCTTGCGCGACCATCAATCCCCTCATTACATAAAACATGCGACTCTCCTGTCCGCCCCATTGACCACCCCAACCATCTGAGATTGATGAAGGTTAAAAGAGGAAAAGAAAAAAAAAAAAAACACAAGTGTGTGGAGCTTTGTTGTCCGTGCGTTGATGCCCACGTCACAGAGAAGTTAAACGTCACCAAATCTTTTAAAGTGTTCACTTGACATTTCAGTGTTTCCTTTTGCGACAAAATACACAAATGTAGCGCGTGGGCGTGGCATCGTGGATTCTAAATTGAATGCTGGTGTGCACATATGCTCAGCATCTTAAATGGATGCTCAATGTGGGCGGGGGCAGGTGTTGCCATAGCCTCCGGGGACCTGTGCTGTATGTGTGAGAGAGGAAATGTAGATGCCAAAATCACTCTTTAATGACTACAGGGCTGTGCTCGTGTCGCGTGAATGTCCCCGAGAGACTTACGTGGCTCATAAATAAGCTCCTGATTTGCACAGTGCGCCTCCAGTGCCAATTTGCTGGATGATGAGAGAGACTGGATTTCCTGACGATATCGATTCAGACGCAGGCCGAGAAGACGCACCAGCAAGAAAAGAACGTGTTCTCTCGTTCCAGTTCAAAACATTGAAAGCAATCTCGTTTCATATTTCATTTCTTTTCAAATAATTCAACCCGAGAACAATCAAAGTTAGGTACTCCTGATGCTTCTGCACGTGTTCTGTCCACGGACTTGCTTATCGGGGTGGGGTGGGGAAAGCTCACGTAGATGTGCAAGGACACACGCGCACACACACACACACGCACACGAGATCGAATACAACAGGACATCAAAGTATTAAAACCTGAAGTGTTGCAGAACTATGGGTTCAATTTCTGTGCGCCGGTTAGTTAATGCTCAGAAAAGAGGGTGTGGATTCGTCAGTGATTGGCTGTGAAAACGAAGACGTGAGCCTTCTCCTGCACGAGTCAGGAAGCATGATTGGATGCACATGCCAGGCTTCAGCCGTATCACCAGAGCTGATAAATTTAGCCAGCCCCACGTCTCACCCCCAACCCTCCTCCTACCACCTTGTCAGGAAGTGCGTCATAGGCTCGTCAGCAAGGAGCCTCTGGGGTGAGGTACTCTAAAATTAGGAAGTCAGAAAGTCTCTCTTCATCAGGCCATCGTTCCACAAAAGCACGTGCGTGTCGACAACAATGCGATGCAAGATGTTGGTGCATTTTGCGTGCATTTGTTCGCGCGCAGTCCTGAAGCTGACTTTGAAGGGGTGGGAGGTGAATCATCGGCACTCGGTCGCTGGGAACAATTCTGGCATGATTGAGGCATAACTATATTGGAGAAATCCTGGCGTTCCAATGGAAAGCGATCAAGTCATCTAATATTGTATCCTTTTTTCATTTGTTGTATGCATTTTACTCATCGTTATGGATCATTTTTTTTTTAAATAGACTTGAATCCAGAAACTTATAACGTCGAAGACATTTGTAGTAATTAAAAACATCTTGGCAGAAGAACAGCAAAAAAAAGTTAATATAAAATGTTCTGTATGTGCAGGTTAATTTTGCCAGCATCATATGCTTTAGACAGCAAAGAACCCAATTTAATACATTAAAACGCTTATGCCACCGGAAAAGGCCGGCGGATGTCAGCAAAAAGAACCTGTTTCATTGAAAATGTATTGAACGTAATAAAGCAAGCAGGGAATTGCTTGGGCTCACGACAAGATGCTGTATGAAGGATTGCCTCTTAACGCCACGTTACCAGATGGGAGTGTGTGCGTGGAAGGGAAGGGGAGGGGGGTCTAATACCAAATAGACACGCACCAGGCCTCCTTTTGTCCTCCTGCCACTGATGGCCTCCCAGTGGGGCGACGCGCACACGCGCCTTCCAAATCGCATTAAAAGTGAGAGGGTGAGAAGCTTTCATGTCGAATGGAACAGCAGGCAACATAAGTCCGCCTCGCTTCGAGTAAACCTTTCACAATTAAATCTGTTACTGACAGAAAATCTTTACAGGGAAATGGAATGAATCCCAAAATAAGCAACAGAAAAACAGATATTTACGTTCCAAAGTGTAACATATTTACGATGGTTATCTTGATTTCTATTGTGTTGCAGATAGATAGATAGATAGATAGATAGATAGATAGATAGATAGATTAGATAGATAGATAGATAGATAGATAGATAGATAGATAGATAGATAAATCAATGGTCCAAAGCAGCAAACGTGTGTGTTTTGCTGTCCGGTGTTCACATGCTTCCCTGCAGTGTGCCTGACCAAATTAAAGTAATTTTATTTAAATGCCGGTTGTGTTAGATAATGACAACCCTGGTTATTCTCTAAAAGGTGTTTTACTGCGTATTTACCAGAACTGCCGGTATGAATGAAACCACTCCAACAACCCCATTTATCCTCTGCAATTTACCCATTTGGGTTTGAAATTGCTCTCCAATTAAAGTCAATTGCACTTCAAAAAAGGTACAGCGGTTTTTCATTGTAAACTAACTGCTCGTCTCTTTTATGAGACCTTAATAATACACAAACGGTAAAATGGATTTTTAATTTGCGTTATTTGGGTGCTAAAATATTGAACAGCTGCCCCTTTAAGGGCAGAAACAGTGAGAGGAGAGATACGTTGGGACAGAGTGTGGGGAACATTGACGGAATATTAAAAAAAAAAAGTTTCAAATGTGATGCTGGCGAACTCTCTTTACAGCTGGACGTGAATATTTACTCTTTGTATTCATTCAAAGATTCAAGAAAAATCAACCACAAATTAAATTAACATGTGTGATTTCCTTATAGGCTGATAATACGATATCTCGATGAAATAAACCCAATTGCGAATGCGATGACAGGATAAGATCACTGGCTCTCTTTTCATCACATCAGCGTCCTCTGTCATCAGCTCCCCCTCGTCATCTTGGCTCCCTCACTCGTGCTGTCCCTCGCAGGGTGACTGCTGCATGGTGACTCACGCACTGCGGAGACGCTCCATCCCAACAACGGATCGCATGAGTCACACGCTGTCCGTTTTCAGAACTTTTTTTTTTCTTTTGCGAAGCTTCAGAGTTGCTGCCGTGACACTCGGAACTAAGCAAAACATAATTTTCTTTCGGATCTGAGTTTTCAAGGTGCTTGGATTGATTTCACACATCACTCGACGTTGCACAGTGCAGCCGTCAGTTGGTTCCAGAATGTTGCTCAGTTTCAACCTGTGCCTGTTGCCCGTGTCATAACTTACGTGATGGAAAGAAGCTCTTCGTAACACGAAGACACACACAGACCTCGTTCATTGCACCTCATCTGCAGCTCAACTTCTGGTGTTGAGGTGAGAAGAAAAAAATAGACACACATGTAGCCTAAAATAGGAAATAACGGTCTTTGGCACGTGATAAGGGAAAGGTCAGACCAATATAAAAGTGTGGGTAATCTCGTCATTCTCACCTTGGACACGCTTGAATAATTAAAAGTGTGATAGTAGACAGCTGACGTAAAAGGCTGCTTTGTTTTTAGATCATATGTAAGTGGACAGGGAACAAATTATTTCGTGTATTAAAAAGGCAGATACTTGACTATTTTTTCTCGTTTCTTTTGTCTGTCACTCTGAAACATCCACGAGTTGCTATGGAGACTGACGCTGGGAGGAAGTAAAATAGACAACTGTGGTTGTCAGGAGACAACATGACGCCCAAGGTTCAGCTTTTCCCCATATCGCTAACATCGCAATATTCAAGCTTTAACCCGTGCTTGAGGATCACTAATGTGACCGACAGTGGTCATACATCCGTTCAGCGGCACGCCCTTGTCAGTTCGAGCTTTCACAATAACGGCCGCCATGAAGGCTTCTCATCATTGGGGAGGGAGGTTGTGATCAATCACGTGTTGACAGAGGTTAAGCGACTGGACGGTGATAACACAGACATCCGAGGCACTCTATCACTTGATAATCACATTACACTGCGACTCCATTGCTTTCACTCGCTCATGGTAATCTTGTTAAAATCATCGTGATTGGAATCACTGTGACAGAGAGACAAATGGCCCACGCAGCCAGGCCGGCTCCTCATCTGACTGAAGAGCATCAAGCTTTTGTCAGGTTGCCATGGAGCCCGCGAAGGCATACAGGTACTGAAATGCACCTTAAAATGCAGGTATGTCCTTGAGGTGCCATTAAAGGGATGGCTAGCTGTCATTTGCACACATTTAATGTAGGAGGTCGTCTTTTTGTGTTTTATTTGTGAAGCCAGATGAATGAGACGACTACACAATGGTGCTACCCACTCCATTAAAAGTAGACAGCTCCTCTTGACCCCCCCCCCCCGGTTTTTGGGGCAGTGTGTGTGTGTGGGGGGGGGGGGAACACACGCGGAAGTATCTGTGCTGCACTCTGGTGGACGTAAATCAACACTGCAACGCAAACAATTACGCAACAAGATTTTTTCCCCCAGCGTTATTTTGCAGAAGAAAAAGAAAGAAGACCAAAAGAAACACATTATCTTTGCAAGACAGTGGCACAAAAAATAGCGTGCACGTGGCTCTCTCGTCTTGTTCTGCTGCAACATTCAGGTCCTCCACGTGTCAGGTACCTTAAATAAAGAAAAAGGTCCAGCCTCCAGCTACTGACTCCTGCCGAGCTAACCAGCATCCATTAGTCACGAGTCCAAGTCGCTGACACATTATTAGGCGGTCCTTCCTTTGAACGCCTCGCAGCCAGCACAGGCCCACTGGCAGCAGAATTAATCATTTGCAGGCATAATCAATTGCAATTAATATGACGCAAAAGACGGGACTTCCACGGAGAGGAAACGTGGGGGCAAACTGAAGTATTTGCTCATAACACGCAGTATTACAATTACTTGCTATGACGAATACACATCATTACATGGAAGTAATACTGAGGCTTTGTGTTGCAATTAGCTATTCAGTATCATAATGTTCAGTATTGAGTTCAAGAGTTTTTCTCACTCTATGTTCTGTGGTGAGGGCTGCATATTATAATTTATGACACATGTATTTTCTTGGTAATAACAAAAATCTATTTCAAATACAGCGGTCGGAATTTAATTTGTCCCGCTACCACCCTTGTCACTCAAATCCTTTGTATCTTAAATCAACTTTCCTCATTAAAATCCATTAAAATTGTATTAATTTTAACCCCACAACCAACCTCTCATGTCTACAACAACATTATAAAAGAAAAAGCACTCTACATACGCAATACAACCACACAGTATGAGCACATGTAAATGAAATCTAAAAGAAAAAAAGATTTATCATGCTTTCAGTCAATGCACATTGTGCCTATCCTCCTGCTATTATACTTCCCACTAGGGGGAAGTATAATACAAACAGACATCCTAGATGTATGTCATGGCCAGAACACGAGCCTGAACCCAAAATGCACAACTTGCGCAAGATCAGGTACAGCTCGGGAAGTCTTTATTCAGTCCGAGGTCGAAACACGGGCAGGCGGTTCAAAGAAGCAGCAGTACCAAAATCAGCATGCAAGAAGGCAGAGTCATGTCATGGCCCTGCTGGTCCCTGTCCTGGCAGTGCCGGTCCCCGATGCGGCACGCACCTGGCACAATCAGCGGAGGCACACACCTGTGCCTCGTCACACGTAAGCGTCCCATACATATAGGGCTACATGTACGGTCTGGCCTCTGCCAGATCGTTGTATTATGTGATGTTCCCGCAGCTCCTTGTTCATGTTCCTGCTCTCTTGTGTACCGAACCCTGCCTTCCTCCTGACCTGCATCTTACACCTGGCGATTCTATTACTGCTGCCCCCGTAGACTGCTGGTAATTTGACATCTGACTGAATGTACTTCCCGAACTGCTCCTGAGTCTTGTGAGTCGTGCATTTGGGTCCCATCCCGTGTTCTGGTCATGACAGAATGATCTGGCCATAGCATAGACCCAGCCAACTCAAATGAATACCACCATGCCCTGTATATCCAAGGAAGACACCTCGCCGAGCACGAAGCAGCTCTCCAAGCAACTAACCACCAGCTACAGGAGGTGATTGCTCGGTTGAATTTCTGGTTCGCGTCCCTGTCCAGTGAAACCAGCGCCAGTCCGAAGACAGCCATTGCCGCAGTGAGTCCGAGTTCGCCCGAGTCCACTTCTAAACCCCTGCGGACTGTGTGCCCGCCACTCTCTTGGCCGGAGCAATTTTCTGGAGACTCGGGCAATATTAAGCCCTTCCTCACCCAACGCGAACTACATATTTAATTACTTAATTATTCTTCTCTCTTTCAGGCCCATAACACCAAGCCCATAATCTTCCGTCCTTGGGACTTCTCTGTGAAAAAAACTGTTCCTATCCCTGAATCCGACGCATCAACCTCGATGACAAACTGCCTATCTGGATCGGGCAAGGTGAGAATCGGAGCTGGCCTTCAGCTTACGGAAGGCCGCCTGGCAGGCCGGATTCCAAACGAAGGATCAGCTGGTCCTTTACTGCTGAGGACAGCTCTTGAAAGAATGCCTCTAGAAGCTCCCTGTTGTTCCACTGGCTTTCGGCTGCGAGAGTGCGGAAGTCAATGATGTAGTCAGAGACCCGCCATTCGCCTTGCCGCAGCATGATCAAGGAGTCCGCCACGTCGCATTCAGGGTATACAAACTGGAACACTTGCGCCATGGACTTCACAAAGGCCCCCCAAGCCCAATAACAGAACACAACTCGGGTTCTGATCGAGGGGGCCATTCATCTCAATCATGCCCTTCCTGGTCTCACTGTCATTGCCTACGTGGGCATTGAATTCCCCCAACAGAATGATGGAGTCCCCAGAAAGAGCACTCTCCAGAACTCCCTCAAAGGACTCCAAATCAGGTGGCTAATCTGAACTGCTGTTTGGTGCATAGGCACAAATAGGACCTGTCCCCCTAGCTGAAGACGAAGGAAGGCTACCCTCTCATCCGCCAGGGTAAACCCCAATGTACAGGCCCAAGCAGAGTGCAATGAGTATACCCATACATGCTTGGCATCTCTCACCGTGGGCAACTCCAGAGTGGAACAGAGTCCAACCCCTCTATAGAGGAGTGGTACCAGAGCCCAAGTGGTGCATAGATGCGAGTCCGACTATATCTAGTCGGCACTTCTTGACCTCACACACCAACTCGGGTTCCTTCCCTGCCAAAGAGGTGACATTCCATGTCCCTTGAGCTAGTTTCTGTAGCCGGGGATCGGATCGCCAAGCCTTTGGCCACCGCCCAGCTCAGATTGCACCCGACCCCTATGGCCCCTCTCACTGGTGGTGAGCCCATGGGAAAGGGGACCCATGATACCCTATCGAGCCTTGCCCTGCCAAGTTGGCCCGGCCACCAGGTGCTTGCCTTTGAACTCCACCTCCAGGCCTGGCCCCCGAGGGGGGCCCCGGTGATCTGCGCCCAGACAAGGGAAACCAAGATCAAATTTTTGTATTCATCATAGGGGTTTTGGAGTCGGACTTTGTCTAGTCCCTCGATTAGGACCTTTTTGCCATGTGTGACCCTACCAGGGGCATGAAGCCTCTGACCACTTAGCTCCTAGGATCATCGGGACACACATACCCCTCCACCATGATAAGGTGACGGCTCAAGGAGGAAAAGCCAGAACATTTAAAGTACAAATTCTCAAGGAAGATAAGAGGAACTTCTTGCTCGTGAGGATAACGTGGGATGTGTCTCTTTCACAACTTCCAACCCGTTTTGCCCACATCTCCACGAATCCTCCTTTTTATTCCTTAGCGCGGTCCAAATCACAACAAAGCAAACATGACAAACAAAGTAACTGTGACAAAAATAGCCAATGTGAGTCTTTGGGATGTCTTCATCATCTTCTTGAGATCGTGTTGTCTGCTGCATCCCTGTCTGGTGTTTCCACGGCACCCAATGTAACTTGATTGCATCACATTGTTTAAGCACATCATAGCAAAAGTTTCCATGGTACCCAATGGGCTTCTCGATTGCATCACATTATGCAAAGAAGCATTAAAAACAACCAAGAGAGCAAATATGAGATAACTTTACTGTATGTACAATTAATCCAACAAAATGATTTTCCACTTTCACACTGTTCGCTTCCACAATCTATATACAAAAGTGGAGTGCCTGAAGCTCACGTGTATGTACAGTTTTTAATCAGAAGACAAAGCAAAAAATCTGAAAAAAAATAAGTTGGGTTACTCCAAATTCAAGTCATCTCTGCAATTTGATTTAGTTATGGATGATGTCCAATCATTTTGAATTGACACACACACACACACACATATCAGGGAGGAATTATCGAATAATATTCATCTTGCACTGAATTCTTTGCATCCAAGGACAAAAATATTAAAATCCCGCAAAAAAAATAAAATTCCGCAATTGCGCATATACAAAGAAACCACAACAATTCAATTAGACAAGAGCAGCCCACCTCGCAAATGAATCTGCTCAAATCTGACAGAAAGATTAAACACTTGTGAGTCTCTAGTAAGTGTGCACCCCATCTGATAGACCTCAGGTCCTCTTGAGCCAGGGGACCAATTTGAGTGGGACACAGCACATGGGGCCCTGTGCGCCATTATCGATCCCCCTTCACCACTGCAGTGGGGGCAAAGACGGGCTCTGTTGTCTTGGCAACTTGTGATGCCATCTGTCATGTGTGTGCTGAGCATCATCATGTTGCCGAGACATTGTTTTAATTGAATCATTTCCTTGTGGCAGAGCCTCCTGCCAAATGAGGAACCCTTCCGTTTTTTTAAAGGAAAGACAGCAATATTTGGGGATCAAAGTAATGGATGAATATTTTAAGAAGTAAAAATGGTAAAAAGGGTCTTTTCAACATGCCCTATCAATTTCAAATACAATTTATAAAAATAACAAATTAATGGAAAAGAAGGTGTCACCACACCTGTGATCCTAGTGAGGATAAGAGGTTCTGAAAATGATTTTTTTATGCTGTATAGTGACTTTCACTAACACGGTTATTGTATTTTAAAAAAAAGCATTTATCGCATTTCTGCTTGTACAATATATCCTGTATCTTCTGCTGCATGAGCTCAAAGCTTTTAATTTTGATTATATCACTGCTTCATTGTTAAAACAGCTTTAAAATATTTTCAACATACTGCAAGTGACCTTTGGCAACAACAACAAGAATTTTGTTAAAATAACTAAGGCTCACAGAACCGGAAATCTCTCAATGTTTTCCATGGAGGTTGGATTAGAGGTTGAAGGACACCCCAACTAAAATGTATTCATATTCACAACAATGCTGCTCTGCATACAGATTAGGAGGAAAGGAGCCACACTTAAGGAGGAGGGGGGGTTGGTGGGGACCTCTCCCTTGGGAGACTGACTGCAAATGAATCAGCAGTCACACCTGAGCTACACAGAACAAAGACAGACATAAGTATATATATATATATATATATATTTGTACAAACACACACACATTCACAGTACATATATATATATATATCGAGTCTCCAATTAATGCACGTTTTGGGGATGTCGGAGGATACCGGAGTGCCCGAACAAAACCCGGGTCCTGAGAACTGTGAGGCCAATGCTTTCCAGCTACTCCACTGTGCCACTGGAATAATATTATGATGATTTTATTTTTGACACTTGTTCCTATTTGTCAAAACATACTATATCACTTCACCATAAGCAAAGCAAAGCCAATGTAGTTATGTATTTCATACATAAGGTAACTTTATGCTTTACAGTGGCGCAGCTGTAAAGCGTTGGCCTCACAGTTCAGACCCGCATGTGTAGAAGTTGCATGTTCTCCCCCGTCCCTTGCGTGGGTTTTCTCCGGGTACTCCGGTATCCTCCCACATCCCCAAAACATGCATTCATTGGAGACTCGATATTGCCCTTACAGTGTAATTGGATAGATGGATGTTTCTAGCCATATTCAGATGATATGCGATCACGGACAAACCGGTGGAGATGAGCCATCACGGTCCGGCGCCGCGACAAGCCACCCAGGCCGAAAAGGCTCGCGACCTGCTCGGGCTTGGCGACATGGCCAGGAAGGCCGAACCGGCTGCCGGCCTTGTCGGCCGGGGTGGCTCATTTTCGCCGCTGAATTGGCTTGTCACTGTGCCGAGCCGGGCCGCTTCACAGCGTTGGCGTCGCACGTGGCTGAGTGAACCTTACGGGCAGCGTTGTTCATAGCCGCTGCCGTCCGCGAGCCCGACGCGGGAGCCTTCACCGAACCCATGACCAGCGGACATGGCGCCTCGGCTGGGGTGGCTCATTTTCGGCGCCGAGGTGGCTTATCACGGCGCCGAGCCGGGCTGCTTTACGGCGTTTTCGTTGCACACGGCTGAGTGCGCCATTGCAGGAAGCGTTATTCATAGCCACTGCCGTCCGTGAGCCCAATGCAGCAGTCTTTGCCGGTGAGCCTGACGCAGAAGCTGTCCGATGCGCACATCGACACATTTAGCACGCCTCTTATACGTACGTGGATCTTTTGTAACGTTATGAGAGACCGATTACGTGGTCCGCCCCAAACTATTATTTTTTTTAGTAGCTGCATACACATCTACCTGTCATTTGGAACCCACAAAGCTCTCGTCCTTTGCACCCGTGTAATCCATTTTTCACGATGAATCGGGTCTCTTGGTAAATCTATCCTGAGCAATATGTGTTCGAGCAATATCCAGCAATGCAACAAGCCGCCATTTTGGCTAACACGAAGGAACAGCGAGCTAGCTTCCCACAGGTAAAACTAATAGAAACAAACGAGTCCACTGGAGGGCGGACCTCCCCGAACGTCACTTCCTGGTTCTTCTCAAAAAAAAAAATCCCTCAAGAGGATTTTCATGGCGGGAGTTACAAAAACCCATATACGTCAAAATCATGTTTTGTGGTGAAAAAACGGATGGGTCCATACCTGCTGCCAGTTTATTCATTACATAACATACTAAAAATCATCCATTTCATGACACTTGACCTTTAAAAACACTGATACTTGGTCCTGACTTCACGACTGTTCTCAACTTATTGCATATCCATGCAACGTAGCAGCTAAAAACTGCTGCACCATGTTTGCTTTGGACTGTGCACTATTACTTGTTTCGACACTGCATAACTCAGGACCCTACTGGCCTTATATTATGTTAGAGGAGGGAAATGTTAGAATTATCATTAATATATTTATTATGGGCTTGCAACAAAGCCAAAGTATCATCCTTGTTTCAAAGATTCTTTGCACACAGGAATACAGCCAGACAAAGTATCATCCTTGCTTCGAAGAGTCTTGTTCACAGGACGAGCCCCCACACACAGGTCACGGAGCGGACGGCCACAGCAGTACGTCTTGCAGGAAAGGGGGACACGTGGTTCCACACCTCGTCTACACGACCTGCCAGATCCACCTCTGGCTCAGCGATCCCTCCACCTGACAACAACTGGAAAACCACATCTTTTCCAGTCCTGGTTGTCACCCATGGATGACATCATTCGACAAGGAAGCCGACTGCGCCCCAGCTCGACTCATCCCAGAGGAAAAGGCCCCATGCCCGATGCACTACCCACTTCGGTCGATTACACCGCTGGCACCTTTCTTTAATGTTGTTCATTTCAGGTGTCGGACTCTTTCGAGTCCAAAAGGGGGATTGAAGTGTGTCTTATGCCCAAGCCAAAGTATCATCCTTGTTTCAAAGATTCTTTGCACACAGGAATACAGCCAGACAAAGTATCATCCTTGCTTCGAAGAGTCTTGTTCACAGGACGAGCCCCCACACACAGGTCACGGAGCGGACGGCCACAGCAGTACGTCTTGCAGGAAAGGGGGACACGTGGTTCCACACCTCGTCTACACGACCTGCCAGATCCACCTCTGGCTCAGCGATCCCTCCACCTGACAACAACTGGAAAACCACATCTTTTCCAGTCCTGGTTGTCACCCATGGATGACATCATTCGACAAGGAAGCCGACTGCGCCCCAGCTCGACTCATCCCAGAGGAAAAGGCCCCATGCCCGATGCACTACCCACTTCGGTCGATTACACCGCTGGCACCTTTCTTTAATGTTGTTCATTTCAGGTGTCGGACTCTTTCGAGTCCAAAAGGGGGATTGAAGTGTGTCTTATGCCCATATTTAGTCATGAGTGCATAACTTCCTCATGTCCTCAGTGGAGCTCTGTTCTGTGGTCAGATGTGTCCTTGAGTGATGTCGTGCATCTCTGCACGTTGGCTAACCTTCCTGAATTGTATACCAGAAACTTTGTAATAATACATTGCCAGCTAGAACCGGCTTAGACAGAAAGCCTTTGTCTTAGTAGAAGGACCTCATGTTGTGCAATAGGTAAGATACTGTCCAATGTTCAATATGAAGACAAGATGAAAGATGTGTGCTCTCTCGGTCCTTTGCACTTGTGAGCTCCAACTGCCATTGTCTGTAACTCATAAGTGCCTGCAATATTCTGTAAGTAAAAAGCTTCAAAGAAACTGTTCACCGCCTCCAGCCTTTATTTGGATAACCAACATTTTCACTACCCGAAATTAAATGAACACATGGAGGAAAAAAAGCGTCCTCCAGCAGTTCCCATCACTGGCAGCGAGTCGTATTTGTTTCCGGTGAGGCTTGGACTCTTACAAGGCTCCCCTTTGTCACCAATTCTGTTCATGAGTTTTATGGACAACATTTCTAGGTGCAGCCAAGGCATAGATGCTTTCCAGCTTGGTGATCTCCATATTGCATCTCTGATCTTGATCTTCATCAAACCATGATCTCCAACTCTCACTGGAGCAGTTCACAATCTTTTTGTCTTCAATTTCCTACACCTGCATAAACTATCAGTCATTGTGAACAAAAAAATGTGATAATGTGCCTGAACAAAATAAATAAAATCCCAAACTGACAAAAGACATATTGAAGAACAGTCTTGAGTTCCCACAGTAAGGAGAAAAAAATTAAGAATTTTTGTTTTATAGATAATAATAGCTGATGGAAAGCATTGGCCTCACAATTCTTAGGACCCCGGGTTCAATCCCGACCCCGCCTGTGTGAAGTTTGGATGTTTTCCCCGTGCCGGCGTGAGTTTTCTCTGGGCACTCAGGTTTCCTCCCACATCCCAAAAGTATGCAACATTAATTGGACACTTTAAATTGTCCCTAGGTGTGATAGTGAGTGCGACTGTCTGTCTCCATGTGCCCTGTAATTGGGGGTTGGACTCTGCCTCCTGCCTGATTTACAGCTGGGATAGGCTCCAGCTTTCCCGCGACCCCTGTGAGGATAATTGGCAAAGAAAATGGATGGATAGATGGATAATAGCTGATAAGAATTTCCCTGTTTGAACAGTAAATTATTACTGAGACTTGTGCAGATGGAAGCCGTGTAAGATGACACCACGAGTTGCAAGTTGAAAGTACTCTGCTGAGGGTTTCCTCCCCTCCTGTGAGAGAGAGAGTAAGGCTGTGGCCATTGGCCTGGAAGTCATGTGTGCACACTATGAGGAGAACTGGGAGCAAACTTTGATGAAGAGATAAACCTTCAATGAAATTCATCGGCAATTACTATCTGCACTTTTTGTAAGTACCTCTGTCCTTTCTTTGTAATGTTTTCATTATGTTGTCAGTTGTGATGCTTCCATTGAAAAACAAATGGCTTGAAAGGATGAATAATTTCCTTAGATTTTATACAAAAAGACAAAATAAAGGTGTCAATAAAAGTTTAAAAAAATTAAATGCATAATCAAATCATTGTGCTTCATAAACTAACTAGGTTGAAAAAAAATAGTCCACTTCCGTTTGTTAAAATATGTGAGTCAGGAATTTTAAATGTTCCATAAAATTGTGTTTCAATAAGAGGAACTAGGCTTGGTACTCCTTATTTTATTATTTAATGGTGGGAAAGTATGAACATGTTTTTTTTTTTTTTTTTTTTTTACCCAGTCAGACCTCCTGCTCCAGGGGGACGAGTCGCTAGAATAGAGAGCAGACTTTTATTTTCACATTATTTTAGATTTTTAAGTTTTCAGTCAAAACAACAAATATATAGGGGGCACAGTGGCTCAGCTGGTAAAGCAATGGCCCTGCCTGTGTGGAGTTTGCATATTCTCCCAGTGCCTGCGTGGTTTTCTCCAGGCACTCCAGTTTCCTCCCACATCCCAAAAACATGCAACATTAATTGGACACTCTAAATTGCCCCAAGGTGTGATTGTTAGTGCGTCTGTTTGTCTCTACGTGCCCTCCGCTTGGCTGGCAATCAGTTCAGGGTGTACTCTTCCTCCTCGCCCGTTGACAGCTGGGATAGGCTCTAGCACTCCCATGACCCTTGTGAGGATAAGCAGCAAAGAAAATTGATGGATATATAGCTATATACACATATTATATTATCTGCTTCTATTCCATTGAGGCTGAAATTCTCGAATACAAACTTTCATCAGAGCGCAGTAACAGGCTGTAGACCTTCTCAGTCCTGTGTTGATAGGTTTATTTAGTTAAATAACTCAGTGGAAGCCCTGCGGTGAAACATCAGTTGTAGGGGAATTATAGACAGTCATGTTCTTTCATTTCACAGGAAATACAGCTTGCTTATAGAATGGTGTGTAGGATGACTCTGGTAGCGGGTAGGAAGATTAAGATTAAGAAGACAATGGTGGAACAGAGAATTAGGTGGTGGAAGTTGAGAAAGGAAGAATGTTGTGTGGCCTTTCGGAAAGAGGTGAGACAGGCCCTCGATGGACAGGAAGAGCTCCCAGAAGACTGGAATACGACTGCCAAGGTACTCAGAGAGGCAGGCAGGAGAGTACTTGCGGTGCTTTCAGGTAGGAAAGAGGAGACGGAGACTTGGTGATGGAACCCCAAAATACAGGAAGTTATCCAAGGAAAGAGTTTAGCGAAGAAGAAGTGAGACATGGAGAGGACTGAGGAGAGGCAGAAGGAATACATTGAGATGCAACATAGGGCAAATGTAGAGGTGGTGAAGGCTAAACAAGAGGCATATGACAACAAGTAGACCAGGTTGGATATGAAAGAAGGAGAAAAGGATCTCTACAGGTTGGCCAGACAGAGGGATAGAGATGGGAAGGATGTGCAGCAAGTATAGTTGATTAAGGATAGCGATGGAAATATGTTGACTGGTCCCAGTAGTGTGCTAAGTAGATGGAAAGAGTACTTTGAGAAGTTAATGAATGAAGACAATGGGAAAGAAGGTAGAGGAGAACGCGCAAGTGTGAATAACCAGGAAGTGGCAATAATTAGTAAGGGGTATTACCAATTACAAAGTAAATTATGAAATAATTAATAATAATAATTAATAATATAAACAAAATTAATTATAAAAATAGTACGACTAGGGGTATTAGTAAGTTATAAAGGCACTGAACAGAATGAAAAATGGAAAGACAGTTTGTCCCGATGACATACCAGTGGAGGCATAGAAGCAATTTGAAAAGGTGGCTAAGGAGTTTTTGACCAACTTATTCAATAGAATACTAGCGGGATAGAAGATACCAGAAAAATGGAGGAAAAGTGTACTACTTCCCATTTATAAGAACAAAGGCGATGCTCAGAACTGTGGAAACTATAGAGGAATAAAGATGATGAGCCACACAATGATCTTATGGAAAGGAGTAGTGGAGGCTAGACTCAGGAGAGAAGTAAGTATCTGCGAGCAAAATTATGGTTTCAAGCCTAGAAAGAGTATAACAGATGTATTATTTGCCTTGACGATGCTCGTGGAAGAGTACAGAGAAGGTCAGGAGGAGCTTCATTGTGTCTTTGTAGACCTAGAGAAAGCCTATGACAGAGTACCAAGAGGGGAACTGTAGTACTCCATACGCAAGTCTGGTGTGGCGGAGAAATATGTTAGAATAGTACAAGACATGCATGAGGGCAGCAGAACAGCGGTGAGATGTGCCGTAGGTGTGTCAGAAGAATTTAAGGTGGAGGTGGGACTGCAATAGAGATCCGCGCCGAGCCCCTTCCTGTTTGCGGTAGTAATGGATAGGGAGCCAGATGAGCTTAGACTGGAATCCCCTCGGACAATGATGTTCGCAGATGATATTGTTATCTGCAGTGAAACCAGAAAGCCGGTGGAGAAACAATTGGAAAGATGGAGGCACGCACTGGAAAGGAGAGGAATGAAGATTAGAATGTGAGGGGCGGAGAAGGAAGAGTGACGCTCCAGGAGAAGAGATAGCGAGGGTGGACAACTTCAAATACTTGGGGTCAACGATACAGAGCAATGGAGAGTGTGGTAAGGAAGTGAAGAAACATGTCCGACCGAGGTGTAAGAGTTGGTGGAAAGTGTCTGTTGTTGACAGAAGAGTATCCACTCAGATGAGGGGCAAAGTTTATAACACAGTGGTGAGGCCAGCCATGATGTACGGATGACAGACGGTGGCACTGAAAAGACAACAGGAAGCAGAACTGGAGGTAGAAGAGAAGAGCAGATGAAGATGCTGAGGTTCTCGCTTGGAGTGAACAGGTTGGATAGGATTAGAAATAAACTCATCAGAGGAACAACCAAAGTTGGATGTTTTGGAGACAAGGTTAGAGAGACCAGACTTAGATGGTTTGGACATGTTCCGAGGCGAGAGAGTGAATATATTGGTAGAAGGGTGCTGAGGATGGAGATGCCAGGCAAAAGAGCGAGAGGAAGACCAAAGAACAGGTTTATGGAAGCTATGCGATGGATGACAAGCCGAAAGGAAAAGAAGAAGAAATATAATTTTGTTCCTGATGCACAGGTATGTGTTGGTTTCCAATAAAACAACAGCACCAACAATTTATTATTCATATTATTTCAGCTGTTTTATTTTTTTTTTCTTCAAAAACAGATGTTTGTCCAAATTTTGAGACAGTCCTTGGACTGTAAGGAATTGCTCGCTGGACCCAGAGATTGAGAATCCTTCTTCTGTGCGGTGGAGCAGCTGGTTAAAGGCCTCACAGTTCTTAGAATTGTGGTTCAAATCCCAACACGCCTGTGTGGAGTTTGCATGTTATCCCCGTGCCTGCATGGGTTTTCTCCAGGCACTACGCTTCCCTTGCACTTCCCAAAAACATGCATTAATTGGAGACTCTAAATTGCCCTTAGATGTGATTGTGCGTCCAGCTGTTTGTCTCCATGAGCCCTGCGATTGGCTGGCAACCAGTTCAGCTATCCAGTGCTCCTGCGACCCTTGTGAGGATGAGCGCCTGAGAAAATGGATGGATGGATGTTCTGAACAGTCAAATAATAATGTCCAGAGAAGAAGGGTGACATTTTCATGAGGAAAATCTATATGGAATTGTGTTAGCAAAGGCTAAAGTAACTAAGTGCTAAATAAATGACCAAACAGCATCCAGTAGATAACGATGTTGCTCATTTTTCTCTTTTGTGCTAAAAATTCCTCCTCCTGTTTATTGTTATAGTTCTTTCAAAATCTACAAATATTTCTACGACATTCGCACATTCAGCAAAACCCTCAGCATGTGTACTATGCAGATAATCAATAATCACATTGACAGCATTTTACACTCACACGTGATCTCTGCTCATTGATGAGTTAATGACAAACACCTCTCTTTTCTATGAGCAGCTCATGATCTAAGTTAAGCTAAAAAACTTTAAAGGCTTTAAAGTTACACACACTATCCTTGTTGACAAGTCCTCACTTACTTTCTTCTCATCTGCCATCCACCAGCCAGACTGACTTCTTCGATGTCAATATGTATGCTTAAAGAGCAGCACGCAGACACGCACGCACACGCGCACACACACACCCAAACGTATACTGTAGTGTTTCCTCGAACCACTAAAGACATTCCAAAAAGGAGCTGTTAGATGTGGGGCGAAGAATCGGATACAAAGACAAAAAAAGATGAAAAAGAAAGTAAGCTTTACACTGTTAACTTAAAACCAAAGCAAAGGCAATTCTTGGAAATGGAACATATACTATACTACGTTAGTCTCATGTATTGATACAATCCCTTTATTAGTTTTTAAAATGATTGGGATTGCTATTTTTGCATTCATAAGGCCAATTTGCAGAGCACAGGTTCATCAAGTTGGATTGTTTGAATATAAATCGACAATAAATTAATCATTACACCACTAGTCACTAGACATGCAATAATGATGTTTTACACATTCAACTGGCTGACGTTAAAGATGAAATGTTGTTACTTTATGATCCTTTTTTTTCACATTTTTAGTACGGGTAGCACGTACTGCAATTGTCACTGTTTCCATTTAATGTTTGTGGCGCATTGACCAAAAGAACATTTATAGGTGAGGAAATGTCACTCAAGCATAAATTCTACAAAGTAATCTGTAAAAGAAACACAAATACATGCAAGAGCCTGTGTGTATGTACAGTATGTGTGCTGGTGCCTGTGTTGTCTTTTCACCTTGAGCTTTGCTCGAGCATAAAGGCTGCTAGTGTCTCAGAGATAGGCCAGTGGGTGACCATTGCCATGCCTTCCCAGCAAAGCATTCCTGGTGTACAAGTGTGATTTTCTCACTTGGACGTTTTGTTAGACATTCAAGTCATACACAGCCTCCAACTTGGAAGGGTGCCGCTTCTCCTACCCAGTGTCTGTCTCAAGTCTGGACCATTTGTTTACAAAAAGGCCCCTTTCACTAAGTTCATCCTACACGGTTCACATTTGTGTTTTGGTGTGTGCCAATTTATTCTGTCTCGCATATAACTCATACATTGACACATGCACTCGGACCAGCACATGCACACATATCCACTGTTGCACTTTTTCTTGTGTGAATTGTTTTCCCTGCATCTGTTCTTGTAGTGATGTCGTTCATCAGTACAAATCTACACGGTCCTTCATGCCCAAACATATGGAAGTCGATTAGCGCCACCAGGATTTGAATTTTAAATGTAAAGTGAAATAGTTTTTGAATTTGAAATGCCACAGAAAACAGGATTTGAATTTTAAATGTAAAGTGATCTATCAAGAACGAGACTCGAAGGCGGACTCAAATGGACGACTCAGGTGACAGGTAAGCAGTGAGGAATAAGCGTTTATTCGTTCTAGCGTCAGTTACCAGGGAGTGAGTCCAAACAAGCAACAGGATAAGGATCAGTAACGGCAGGCTTACGGGGTAGGTCGGGAGACAGGCGTCAGTACGGAGGTGCGGGACTGAGGCATGCGAGGCAACGATCTGGTGAAGACCAGTCCTCCCCAGGGTCCTATAAATACTGGGGTTAATCAGCCAGGATGAGGCGCAGGTGTGCGCCTCCTAATCAGCGCCGGTGTGCTGGGCCACGCCTAGCCAGGACTGGAAGGCAGGATCATGACATGATCACATTTTCAATAGTTGTATTTCAGTGTAACTTTTCAGTGTTAACAATTCAACTGGTTACGATTCGCTGTCTCAAATTCACCGTCTGTGCCACCAGGCAGGTTTACTTCAGGTCAGAACCGTACACCCAGCCAATCGTTTTTTTCCACGAGGCCAATCGCAGTTACGCTTTCTTAGTCCCGTGACGTAAGACACCGTAACTGCGATTGGCTGGGTGTTCGGCTCTGACCTAAAGTAACCCTGCCTGGTGGCACAGACGGTGAGTTTCAGACAGCGAATTGTAGCAACCATTGAAAATGTGATCCTTTACATTTCAAACTCAAATCCTGTTTTCTGTGGCATTTCAAATTAAAATCTTGGTGCCACTAATCTACTTCCAGACAAACACCAGAGGTCTAAATTATGACTGTGATAAAAACACCACACCGCTTGTCTGGGCTCCAATCATCTCCATTCCACCTGTTCTCCAACCTGATAATTCTATTTATCGACAATGATGTCTGAATTTTACTTAGAAAAAGAGACGCTACGCAAATGCTCTTTGGTGAATGTACTTCAACAAATCGACCGTCTTTTTTTTTCCTGATCCTGTGTGATAAGCAAGCTGTCATTATTTGTCTTTATGACGTAAACTATGACGTACACTCTCTATGACGTACGCTCTGGATGCATCACCTGCCGCGGAAACTTTGTTGAACGTTCTGAAAGAGTGGACTTTATTACGTTGCCGGAAGCGGATCTTTGTGGAATGTTCAAGAAGTATATAAAAACGGGATGTTTTTTTTTCCACGAGGCTAACAACCAGTCGATGCTACGGACAAGAAAAGAGTCGCCCTCGCCCTCCACCACCCTACTTACTGCATCACGTCCTTTGGACTTTTTCCGGATTCATTACTCCATCGCAAGAAGCCGCCTGCGCCAGCTGGAACGAGTAACATTCGCCTACAAGGACATTCGTTTGGACTGTGGTGATTGTACGTCGTTAGCTCGTGTTACACGTAACTAAACTGCCTTTGTAGTTCGGTTTTGTGTTAGTTTGATCTCATTGTATTATGTGTGATTAAATTGCCTGAAACTTAATACAACTGATTTGTTACATTTTGCTGGTTTAAACAAGGGAATTTCATTATACTAAAATCACATGTAACAAAATTGGGGGCTCGTCCGGGATCGAATTCATTCGACATTTGAGACTTTTTTTTTTTTTTTTAAATTTGTTAACTTTCTGCATATTTACAATTTAACTGTCAATCCAGCTAAATGGTGTGTATTTAAACTTGAGGGTTATCTTGTATCCACTACTCCCGAAGCAGCCCAGTGCCCTGTGAAAATCTGATCTTCTGCAAATTGCTCGTCATTTAAAACTGGATGCCAAACTTGCTCTGAGGAAATTCCACATTTTGAAAATTGTTCTGAATCGTTTCAATGATGAGGAAATTTTTGAAACTGGTAGGCCCATTTTTAAACGGGAACCTTCAGACTTTATGGTATTAAAGAAACTGGAATTAAAGTAAAAGAAATAGAATTTAGGAAATTTGAAATTGAGGCTCCAAAGAGAATTTAAAAAAACTTGAAAGTTCCTCTGCTTCCTCCGTCAGTTCCTTAAATTTTTACATTATATGGCATGGCAGACTCATTCCTCCTTTCAATGAGAGACATTGATAAGTACTTTAAGAAAGTGACAGAAAAGCTCAAGTGGTCAAAAGAGTCATGGAGTGATATTGCAAACTGTTTTAAAGTGTAAAGGTCAGGATGCATATTTGCTCTTTCTGTAGAGCAGAATTCTGATTATAATTCTGTTAAAAAGATTGAGTTAGTGCCTGAAGGCTGGGACTAAGCGATTTGTAGAGTTTGTTCGGGGAAAAAGAAACTTAGTTTAATAATAGGTGGTGTAGTTCAAAGAAGTTTCACATTTTGACGGTTCGAGGGAGTTACTTTTGATGGAGGATTTTAAGCAGTGTGTTCATTCCGATCTCTAAACTTATTTGGATGAACAGAAGGTTAATTCCTTATGATCCAGAAGTGCTCGCAGATGATTCGTTCTTGACTCATATTCTTTTAGGTCTCCCAGCGATTCCAAGTTTTCTGTATTCAGTTTTCATTAGGTAAGACTTATCTTAAGGGTCAAGTGGTGATGAGGCAGGTTCCAATTCTTCTGACAAGCAGTCACATTCTCAGTCTAAACCCAAGACTTCTAGTGACTCTTGTTACTCTGGTCCTGTCTGTGCTTAATGTAAGAAGAATGATCACTTCATTTCTGCTTGCCAAAAATCAGTCCACTGGTTCCCCAAAAGCTTTTGCGTATATGGCACCTAAACCTTTTTTTTCCAGGTGGTTCTTAGAGTTTTATTTATGACCATAAACCCGTCAGATTCTTAAATTCCAAAGGAGTATTTGCCTTTTATTCACACTGGTTCAGTTTCACTTATGGGAGATAATTCTACCTCACGGCCCAATAGTATTCTGAGGGACACTGGAGCTCTGCAATCTCTGATTTTGACGGATGTTTTGCCTTTTTCTGTAGAGTCTTCAGCTAACTCAGATCTTATTCTTCAGGGTATAAGTGGCCATTCTCTTGTTCTTTTGCATTTTGTGAACTTGAGTTCAGATCTGATTTCTGACACCATCAAAGTTGGTATTCTTGACTCTTCCAGTTGCCGGTGTTGATTTGTCAATCAGCAACAATCTTATGGGAGTTTGAGTTGGCGCTGCCACTGTTTCTCTAAAGTGTTCCAGTGTGACTTTCCAGATATTTTTCCGTCTTGTGCAGTGACTCATTCAATGTCGAAAGACATTTCTTCCAAGACTTCTTTGCCGAATAATTCCATTTATGATTTGTCAGATACACTGATGGTTCATTCTTTTGTCGCAGAGGCTGATGACTTATCTTCATGTATCACTTATAAGTCTGACAAAGTGAAACTAAATTAAGACAACATCTCAAAAGAATAAAGTCTTTTTTCCTGGTGAAAGAATGTTAGTCTTACTTCCCATTCTTGCCCAACCACTCAGAGCTAGATATCAGGGGCAATTTCTGATAAACCAAAAGGTTAGCGACACAGACTATATCGTCCTGACTCCTGGCCATCGTAGACACAAAAGGTTATGTCACGTGAACATGATAAAGAAATGTTATGATGGAGTAGAAACCAAACAAATAAGTTGTATTGCTATACTCTCCCCAGTTACTGTTTGTAATGTTGATGATGATGTACATGTCAATGACAATGTTGATGATGTTGTTAGCAATGTGAAGTTGGAGAGACTCTTAGGAAAATCTCTTGCGAAGTGCGAATTTGGAAAGGCACAACTTATATTTTTCGGGCATGTTGTAGGAGACGGCCTGGTATCTGCAGTAATGTGTTTTTTGTATTTCCGTGTCGGTGTTTTTGTATGTAATTTTCTTTTCTTTAATGAGTGTCTATACAGGGAGTCCTTGGGTTACGAACAAATTCCGTTCCTATGTTGGTAATGTAACTCGAAATTTGTTTTAAATTGGATTTCAGAAATAAAGTCAGAATTTATGTCAAAATGCATACATAAACATACATTGGTGTAATTATCATTAATGGTGAGAGGTAGATGGAGAAGAAGAGGAGGCTCTACTTAGCTTTTTGTTTTCAATTTCTTACACCTGCCTAAATTACCACTCAGTGTGAACAAAAAAATGTGATGATGTGCCTGAACAATAAATAAAATCCCACACTGCCAAAAGACATATTGAAGAACAGTGAGTTCCCACAGTAAGGAGAAAAACAATGAAGGGTAGCAAAATAAAGCGCATATTTAAAACTATTGGGATTGTGGCGTACTTAAATTGATTTCAATGGATCAAAACTAAAAACGACTGACCTCAACTTTTCTGTGATGACACGCGCATGATCAATGAAAAATAGATTCAAACTGAAAATTTCTTTTGCAGGACTTGTCAATGCTGATCCGAGGAGAAGTATGGATGTTGAAGTGGAATTTGAGATTCCTCTGAGCCAGCGAACAGGTTTGGGGATGACTTGTGTGCTGGGTCAGAAGTTTCAGCACAGCGGTCCGGGCCTTGCCAGTCCTGAGGAGTACAACCAGTGGTTGCCGTGCCGCCATGACACCAGCCTGATGCCTATGAAAGAAGACCTGGCTCTTTGGCTCAACACCATCATGGGTAAGATGAGTTACCTTTTAACCCTTGACCCTGCTAAGGCTTGAACAAAGGCAGTCCTGCCTTACAATTCACAATTTTGAACTTGATTTATCCTGAAACCTTCCTGCTTTGAGCTCATATAGGGACTCGATTTATTTTTTTCAATTACGTCAAATACAAAGCGACACTGCGACAGTGGTTGGCAATGCAAATCAGAATCAGCTTTAATCAAGTAAGTAATAAACTACACACAGAGAATTTGTCTCCAGCAGTCGGTGACGCCCTTGTACGACATTCAGAACAAACAAGAACATAGAACACTAGACATTCAACTAATAGGGAACTATTTCTTAGAAGAGTCACAGTTGTGCAAAGATGCCCTATATATTTCTTTTTCATTGACAAAAGAATGCTTTCATTTTAGAGGACTACTGCACTGATGATATGGTGTTGTACCTGTCAAATGTGTTTTTCTGATCAAGGCACTGATGATTTGGTGTTGTACCTGTCAAATGTGTTTTTCTGATCAAGGCAAGTTTAATCCATCAAGTATCAATTTTATGAACCACTTATCCTCACAAGGGTCGCAGGGTTGCTCGAGCCTATCGAAGCTGTCATCGGGCAGTAGGCGGGGTACAACACCCTGAACTGGTTGTCAGCCAATCACAGGGCACATAAAGACAGACAACAGTCACGCTCTCAATCACACCTAACAGCAATTGAGTCGCCAATGAATACATGTTTTGGGGATATGAGAGGAAACCGGAGTAGCTAAAGAAAACCCACACAGACACGGGCAGAACATACAAACTCCACACGGGGAGGTTGGGATTTGAACCCCATCCCCGAGAACTGTAAGGCCAATGATTTAACCAGATGTTCCACCCAAGGGTAGTAATTTCTTTTAATATCTCTCTGCAATATCATGATGGAGACCGTAGTGTGCAAGACATCTGAGACTATTCAGGCATTCAACTTGTTTCACCAAGTACCACCATGCAAATTTCTTGGTTCTCCAGGTACCACCATCATGACCACTAATAAAATACAATAACTGGTGGGCCTAAATTATAATCAAAACCAAATTAGTTGGGTTTCATTCCTGAAAGAAAAATAATTTGAATATCAACACTTGGTTGAATACCAAAAGAGGAAGAAAAAAACCTAGTCTCAAATACTGTAATTATTTAGATTTAATGCATTGTACATCAAGTGAATACCTTTTTATTTACTCGAGTAAATGTAGAAAAACAAATAGATTAAATGCAAATGTAGCATAAGGTATATTGTACCGATACTTAAAAGTAGAATATAACTGAACTGTATTGTGAGTGCGACTGTTGTCTGTCAATATGCCCTGCAATTGGCTGGCAACTATTCAGGGTGTACCCTGACTCAGCAACTGGGATAGGCTCCTGGTGAGGATAAGCGGCCCAGAATATGGATTGATGCAACTTTATTGGGAGTCTAAACATTAAGGGTTGCAGATGGCTGAACCTGGTTGAAAAATGACAAGTTGCAACAAGGTAAATAAACAATAAATACACACTGTAAATGTTGCCGTCCTTTTTCTATCAAGGTTTCCCATGAAACAGGTCAACAGAAGATGTTTGTTTCTACCATAAGTCTTGACATTGTTTACATACTTACATATGCCTGCATGAATATGAAGCAGTAGGGTTCTGTGGGGGTTGTACTTTATTTTCCTTGCAGTCATAATTTTTCCATTTGGTTGCTTTGTAATAACAGTATGATTTGATCATGTTACATTTGATCGATTCAGAGGATTTTATCCTCGAGTGTTTTTACACTTGTGAAAGATTTGTTCAAAATAACAGATCTTTACAGTCAACTAAGAGAACAGAGTCAGTTTATGAAATGATTCTCTCTTTTTGGTTGGCCGGCGTGAGGCTAGAGAGTCGCCTGGGAGTGGAAAGGGAACTGTAGAAGCATTCTGAATATTTGTCAAATGACCAATGAGCAGTCTCCCTGCAGGCGCCGCCACGGCTGGTTTGGGACATGCCAGCGATGTCACTCACTTTGGTTGAATGAACAATGAGCAGGCAGAATGAGGAGGGACTTAAGTAAACGGAGTGATTCGTTCACTGAACTGGTGTACTGAGCAACTGAAGAGTGATTCGTTGGTTAATGATCCGCTTTTGTTTGCCAGAGGAATGACATACTATGCAGTGAGCGTACTCATGAGTGATTTTTAACAGAGTCCTTCGCGGGGCTAACTTTCACTTGCGGCCGTTTCTTCAAGCTAACTGCTAATTTTGAAGCAGTCAACCACATTAACCCTAGAGAATGGGGTCACAATTTTTAAAAAGAGGATTTGGACAGCTTGTATTCTCTAGGGTTAAAAACAAGCTGACTTTTAAAATAACTGTAAATAAATGTATATACATAGTGTGTGTGTATATATATATATATATATATATATATATATATATATATATATATATCATTCCTAATACCATTGTCTCTAATGCGATTATAGCCTTTCCACTAATCAGACGACAAAAACAGTAAGGTACAGAAAACTCAGGTGGGAGATGTTGCTGTCAGGGATGTTGTGCACCTGAATGCAGAAAAGTCACACCAGCTGGAGGGAGCTCAGCTGGACGTAAGCAAACGTGGAAGGATGGTGGGAAGCTGAGCTCACAGCACTCGGTTTCAAAAGGCTTTTTTTTTTTTTTTTTTTTTTGATCTCCTCACGTCTGCTACTTCAAAATACCAAGCACGTAAATTATTTTATGTAAAAAGTGAATGATTCGGTGAATTAAACTTTTGAAGGAATCGTTTTCCTCATGTTTAGTGATTTGTGGATATCACTATCAGGTTGATCTCTCAATCACACTTTCAACAATTTCCGACAGGAATATTTATAATGTGTTTTCTGTGTGCGTGTTTGTGTCGAGGTGTGGACATCACCGCTGACAGTCTGATGGACAGACTGGACAATGGCGTTGTTCTTTGTCAGCTGGCCCAATTTCTTCAGGATAAGATGAGCCACAATAGTCTTGGCAAGGTGAGGTTAAAAAAATATCATTATTTCTTGGGATTGTTTCCTCTTACAACCCACCTCAATATCAGTCTTTTCCAGTGAGAGATATGTAAAGTAGAATTATGCCAATGCAAATTAAGGCATACAAAATCAGATAGCTTCTCCTATTTTCCTTATCGTCACTTCATTCTACGTACGGTACTCTTGGTTACGTTATGTTATTTTTGTCCTTAAAACACAAGTAGGTTCACCTCAATTGGGAGCAAAATAACATTCATCTGGCACTGAGATTGTTTGCCAGAATACTTGGAAGGAGCACGGTGTTTGGACCGCATGACTAAAAAACACAAAATGATGCAGATAGTCAGAAATAGTTGCGTTTTCTGAAAATACTGTACTGTAGTTTATGATCGATAGAAAACATTGACTTAACCAGTCTCGAATAGCCAATAGTTTGTTACTCGTATTCAGTTTCACAGATTCTACGAGATGTATTAGCTATATCACACATTCACTAAAAAAATATGCAAATTTTACATCTCAACATGCTGTCGCGGAGAGACGAACAAAAAAAATATAAAAATTATGGAATGTATAGTTTGTTTCAGAACATGAGTTATTGCTGAATTTTGACGTTAAATGAGAAACTCTGGATTGCTAACTCCTCCCTAAAACACACTCATATTAATAGACACGTCGACACACGTGTACATTTGGCAGAAAAATGACCAACCCACCTCTTTGTTGAACGTGTGTGTTCACCCCAAATGTGTTTGTGTGTGCAGCCCTTTACCAGGAGAGTGATCCACTGGCGAGCTGATGCAACTTCCGGATCATTTTTTGCCAGAGACAACACTGCTAACTTCCTCTACTGGTGCCACAAGATTGGCATTGACCGGGCCCACCTCTTTGAATCTGAGGATTTGGGTGAGAAAATGCTGCTTTAATTGCCGTTAACAATGAAGGGTTCCTGCTTTGATTTGTGGCTACTGAGCAATCTACTGACTCCTAATCCCGCATCATGAATATATAAACTCAGTATTATTCACATCCATATTAGTTGGAATGAAAAAGTGCTGTTGGACATAGTAAATGTGGCCCATTTATCATTCACCGCAATGTACTCCCTGTTGCTATTCTGAGACAATTCCAAATTTGGGCTTGATGAATAATTTTGAGGAGCTTTTCATAATGTGCATTGATATTTGTGACTGGTACAACTCTCTGACATTGATCGAATGCAATTCTTTTTTGAAATGTTGGCTTCAATGACAATGTGATAGTATGCAGGCTAAAAACCTTTTCTTGATGAATGAGATATAGGCATTTGAGTGGAAATGCACTGGCAGCCACCACCTTTTTTTTTTTTTTTCCAATTGTCTTATATCTGCTCCAGATGTTATTGAGTGTTATCCGAAAAGGTCCTAACCTACGTCAATGAGTGCACATTGATATTGTTTCCAACAGTAGATCTTGTTGTGCCGGACCGCCTTATACAGAATGCTTTTAGCTTTGTTGAGAGCAGATAGGCACTTTGTTTGATGTGGAAGTAGCGGACTGGTGAAAGGAGATGAAGCATTTGTGTCCTCATGCCCTCAGATACACATTCAAAGGGCACCGGAATTATAGCTCTGCCTCAAAAAATAGAGATGAACAACAGGGAGAGACAAAGCACTTGCCACAATATGCCCCTTTTGCTGTAGATATAGTTACCTCTTGTTTTTTGGGGGGGAGGTCAAAACAAGCTTGTTTATTCTAGCTTTATTCCTATCACTATCTTTATCTAACCACCCTTTTTGTTTGTGTTCTGGGCATGTGCTGTGGACAGTTCTTCATAAACAACCACGGGAGGTGTGCTTGTGCCTGTTGGAGCTGGGTCGCATGGCTGCCAGGTAAGCTACTTTAACTACTACTAGTTCTACTAATCACTACTTTTAGTCACTGTTAAGCTCCTCCGAAGTGACAACATCCATCAGTCCATTTTCTGAGCCCCTTATCCTCACAAGGGTCGTGGGAGTGCTGGAGCCTATCTCAGCTGTCAACGGGGAGGAGGCAGGGTACACCCTTTACTGGTTCCCATCCAATTGCAGGGCACGTGGAGACAGACAACAATCACACTCAAGGGAAATTTAAGGTCACCAATTAATGATTTAATAAATTTTTGGGATGTAGGAGGAAACCGGAGTGCCTGGGGGGGGAAAAAAAAAAAAAAACGATGCTGGCACAGGGTGAACATGCACACCCCACACAGGCAGGGCTGGGATTTGAAACCCCGTCCCTCAAAATGGTGAGGCCAACACTTAAAACAGTTCCTACACCGTGTAGCCAAGTGACAACATAGAATGAATTGAATGGGGGGGAAAGTGTAACGTAACTATTGGATTAAAAAAGCTGGCAAAATAAAATCAGAATCCGAATGCTATTTAATTACTAGGGATTGTTTTCAAACTTTCAGTATACCCTACTTCTTCACTATTGTTTTTATAATGATATATGTTTGATATCGGACCTTTAAAAATATGTCAAGATGCTCTTTTTCAATTCCTGATTGTTATTTGAATCACATCATGATTAATATTTTTGCCATTTCAGGTATGGTGTTGAGCCTCCAGGCCTGGTGAAGTTGGAGAGAGACATTGAGAGGGAGGAAGCAGGGAGCACCTCTCCATTGTCCTCGCTACCTTTCCCCTTTTTTCCCTCCCCCGAGATTTTGCCTCCAAGCCCTCCTCCTCCATCGCCCTGCACTCCAAGCACAACCTGCCTCTCTGGACCCCACGTCACACCCCTTATGTCTGATTATCCTTCAGCCGCAGGGGACGCAATGACCACATGTTTATTGCAGTCCTTCCTCTCAGCTCCAAAACTGTACACTAGCACAGCTTCAACACAAACCCCTTTGTGCCGTTGTATCCCGTCTCCAGCCTCAAAAGGCCAAAAGCAGGTGCCCATTGGAGGAAGCAAACCCTCGCCACCACTAAACCAGATCCATTGCTGCAGTAAAGCTGCTAGCCGAGAGAACTCTGGTATCAGCATCAATTTGGATGACACTGTATGCCTCTTTCATGAAATACGTTTTATTTGACTCTGCTTGCATTGTGTACATTTGCACATCTGCAGTACATTAACATTCTGTCTGTTTCATCTCTATCAGGTGAGAAGCATCATTAAGAATCCGCCATGCAGTTGTCCAAACAAATTCCACGTTGAAAAGCAGCCGAAAAGCTGTTATCGTATGGGGGATAAAGTTCTATACATACGGGTAAGTGTTGGATGACTATGCTAACATTTCTAGCCTGTCCTTTATCTGGATGCACAGTACAATGCACTACAAATACAGAAATGAAGCACATCCTGCAGTGCGGGTAATTTAGCTTGTGATGACCAACCAATCAGTGGCTAGGGATAGAAAAATACTGATGTCATTATGTGCCAGGTAATTGGCCCGTTCAGTCTAATTTGCAATATGATTGGTTAAACAAACGGTCCCTCTGCGAAAAGATTTTTACATCACTCAGCCTTAATGAGTCCAAAGGCCCTGGACTGATTACACGGCACCGCAACGAAGCTGAAATAATGAGTGGACAAAAAAAAAAAAAATCTGACATATACCATCACATACTGAAAGTACTGAAATCAAAAGACACAATATGAAATTGACCAAAAAAATTGCCTCTTGGAAATAAATGAATGCAATTTCATGGAACCGTTGTATTAGAATTTAGGTTTTACAGTAAATCTCAGTTACTGTATCTGATTGTTTAGGGCAGCCAGAGGAGACCTAGCTGGCAACCACTGAGATACGCATAATTGGCCAGTAGTTACGTTTAGGCTAAGTAGTCATGAGCAGAAGAACTAGCAAAGATGTAAAAAATACTGGTGTTCGGTACTTTAGTAAATTTAGAAGCCAAAGTACTGAAGCCACTCCCTTTACTTAAGGAAAAAATACAAAACTCCAGTCTTCTGAATGTATTGTAGCGTATATGGGTTGGGTGAAAATGTAATTTATTAAGTAAATAAATTAGGCCAAGTTGAACACTTGCATCCAACTTTCGGCTTAGCATTTGTCTCCAAAAAGGGGCACTATCTCCCCTTTTTTCATTGTGCTACATTTAGGAAAAAGGAACGACAAAACCTTTATTCATCAGTGAGGTGTGTCTCGTCGCTCATCCTCAAAAGAAAGTTAAAAGGGTGGGTGTGGCCTCAGAGGTTTTTGTTTTGAAGGACAGTCAATAGCGATGCTCATTATAAACCCGTTATTACGTGTTTTCATCGCTTATTTCGTGAAAAGTGCTACATATTTATTACTAATAGAATTTTCAAAGAGTGTTACTTGTACTGTGCAAGCTGCGGCACAATTTGCAAATGTAAACATATTGGATTGACATTAGGGCTCACATGATCACTTTCCTTTTACACTCAACCTTTGGACATTTGCGGTAAACATTCTGTTTATGTAACTACATTTTGTGAGTTTGAAAATATGTGCTTTATCTTTAATTTGAAGGAGTTTTGTAATGTTTCTGATGAAATTGTTTTACAATGTGCGCATTTGAACGTCATACGAAACACTAGAGAATTATTCAGCTAAAAACGTAAAAATGGCACTACATTTCATGCCAGACGTATCACCCCAAAGTATATCTGATAAGTGTTGGGTGTAGTGTGATTTTTGTTTCATTTTACGGGTAATTAGTTCATCATTGTGTCAGCAACTTGAATCACTGCTTTATTTGCCATTGCTGTATCTGGGATTGAGATGTTCGTGCCTTTCAGCCCCTTCTGAGTCATTCACTACCTGTATGTTTCAGTACAAAGGCTCAAGGAAAGGCCTTTTGGGAGTCAGGGTTGCCTAGCAACGAATGGTTCGGATAAGACTGGGCTGACAATGATTTTATTCAGTACACAGACCTTCAGCTAAGAGTTCCAATCTGATGGGAAAACAAATGTACCTCTTTCAGGTTGATTTTGGCAAAGATATGGCTGTTGTGTGCAGTGCAAATGGCAGCTCCCTTGGGAGTCAATGTCCTTCCATGCGGGAAGACGTCTCATTGTAAACTGGATGATTTATTTCACTTGCACTAAGCTCCATCAAACTGTATGACTGCTCCACCCTCATGGGTCATGACATCCAGAAAATAAAAATTTTATTATACAAGAGGAAAAGAGTATGAGGGAACAATAACATACTAGGGCTCAGATGTAGGCTGAAACAAATATATAATGCTGATGTAGATTCTGTACATGTATGTGCATGATCTAGATGGTTTCCTACAATGGTAGCCTTGATCGTCATATTATTGATCTCTGAAGGTGAATTGGTAGACAGGTGATGTGTAACTTAAAACCATTTCATCGATAAATCCATTTCTATAATACTTGTCCTCGTTTTGGACTCGTGGGTGAGTGGGAGTATCCCAGGTGAGTTTGGCCACAAGGCAGGGCACCCCGTGAACTGGTTGCCAGCAAACCAGAGGGCACATATTGACAAGCAACCATTCACCCCAAAGAAAATGTTCTCTTTAATCAGCCAAATGTGCATGTTTTTGGAATGTGGGAGAAATCTGGCATTCCAGGTCAAAATATAAATATTTCTGCTTATGGCCCCATGAAGGTACTGCACTTACTGTAACTGTGCAAAGGTAGTGGCTAATTGGTCACTAGTTGAAAGCCATTTAGTGCTGTATTCATCTTGTGGAAAGAACCGTTGACAGAACACATTTTAACTGGTAATCAATGCTGTAGCCTCATTTTGTTAACAATAGAGATACAACTAAACCGAGTCTGGGTGTCTCGCTATGAATGTGTGGGAGAAAGTGACAGGGATCACTGTCAAAGCCACTAGAGGGGGGGGGCTCTTAAAGTATAACAAAGAACTGTTTGTTTTCCCCTGAGCCATTTCCTTCATTTTATTAGAGTCCTGTTAAGAGGTTTTTTTTTTTTTTTTTTTTTTTTTTTTTTAGCCATAGAAGTGGAGAAAAAGGTGTGGGCTCCACTTGGGACTCGTCCCGGTCGAACCTTTATCCCTCGCCCTCGGTAACAAAAATGAAAATAATAGTCTACACGTCTTTCATTGGTAGAATCAACATAATTTAACACAACGCTGACTGTACTGATGCGGTACATTTTTAAATTGCATTGCGTGGTACACTAACCATAGCAGTGTGGCGATACAGGTTGCTTACAATGGATACCGCCGCATGATGAACCCAGCCATTGATGAATTGAGTTACAGATGTGTTCTTGTGTTTTAATGATTTGGTTTAAAAAAGAAAATCTGAATCCTGAGTCATTTGAAACCAAGTATATTAACGTAGTTGAATTAAATATAACTTCTGAGGTCTTTGGATTAGATCTTTCAGTTTTTCTATTGACTAATCCTGTAGAACATCAGCTCTGTCCCCATCTGTCAGCGTTTGTAACTTCTGCTGCAGACATGACTTGCGCTACATTTTCCTCCAGCTTTTGACAACCCAAACACTGCGGCGCTGGCCTGCTGCAGCCCGTTGACCTCGACTCCATCTATCACCTTGTAATGCACAGCTGCCATAATGTGTGGAAACAAACAAGCCACAAACCTCAATTACCCTCCACCATGATGACCCCCAGGTGTGGACACACCTTTGAAACAAGCACAGACTATTGACTTGCACGACAAAGTCATTAGTGAGGGGTTTAATCGGACAGCTTGTTAATGAGCGACTGACCATGACGGTCCCTCCTCATGTGTAAACATTCAGCCCGCCGCCCTCCCCATCCTGTCCATTCCCTTTGGGGACTATTCAATCACGGTGGCCTTGGAGTGCTTCAGCCATTCTTTGGTGTTGAAAAAGACGAAAGCGTTCTTTTCTTCCCCCCTCCCAATTAGGCTCTCCTTAAGCTTTTGTAGCCATTGGACTGTGTCATTGGGAGGAGAGATTCACAAGATCATGCCACATCCATTATGCGCTCATCACATCATCTGCTAATAAGATAACCCTAGGTAATGGAGGAAAGACTTTTGAACAATTAAACACTATTGTATTTTACATTTCGGCCTCACCTTAATATCAGAAAGTACCTCATCTCACTCTCTTTCTGCTCGACTTACCTGTGATGCAAAATAATTCCTAATATATGGGCTCAACTGTTGCAAAGGTAGTAACACAAAAACCAGAAAATTATTTATCGATTTTACACAGCCTTAGCTAATTAAAAGCTGCGTCTATAGCAACTGGGATGAATTCTAATTTGATGAGGATGAATAGTCAGAGGTGCTTCAACTGTTGTTTTCTGTTTTTCACTTTTTGCTAAAATTTGTTCAGAATGTCAACCTCAAGGTGGCACTAAATACTTTCTGGATTGGATTTTATGTTCACATGATGAGTCATCCTGTAGTCTTTAGATGTGGACAAACTGGTTGAAAAGGATATGGAAATCATCATATTCCATTTTGCCCATGGTCACTAGATAATTAGAATTTGAGTTTTGTATATTTGAGGCCACTGTTCCTCCTGGTTTCAGAAGATGTGGGTTTGGCTCAAGTCTGACTCCTACTGGCTGATGTTTAAATCCCTTCTCTGTCATGTGAGCGCATGAATTTTTCAGTCATGAATTTTTCAGTCGGACAAGATGAGTCAGTGGGCCGGACTGGGTGGATGGTTTATTGGTTTCCAGACATGGCAGAAGGTGTAGGGGGATTTGTAGGGGGAAGGGGTATTATTGCTGATTAAAGCTGCCTGTGTGAGAATTCTGAAAAATATATTTGTGTTTTTATCAACTCTGGGTTCATTTTAACATCTGTTAATAAATCAGACGAATAAATTTGTACATGTTAGATCTAGATCAGATGAGTTTCAGAAGAAGCAATTGTAGGGTTATTAAAATAAACAAATGTTAAGAGTAACCAATGTTGGTTCTGGCTATACTAAGTTGGCACATGCACTGAGTGTGCAAGTACAAAGGCAAGGAGCAGAGTTATCTCACCCATTAGGCAATAAGACAAGAAAATGGTTCAATGAGGATGTCAGACTTGACCTCTGTCAACCTTAACATTTTAATCCTGAGGATGTCAGGTGAGCTCGACGGCGCCTGCACGGGTGCCATTGATTTTTCATCCCACGCTTTTCCCAAATTGAGGGAAGGTTGAGGTGGTGGCCCGTTCGACATATCAGCTTGTGTGATCACAATCTTAATACTTCCTTAATAAAGGGTTTAGAGGCAATAAACCAAGAAGGGGGGTGGGCCAGTGCTGACAGGACAATAGCCTGCTTTGCAAGGCCTCCCGGGAACATGAAAGTCTCCTGGGAGTTGTGAGCGTGCAACGGCTTCATCTCAATCCCCCCTTTAATTTTTGTTCTGGCTAGATATTGAGGCAGCAGTTGCCATGGCAGCAGTTGGTTTTCATCTCGAAGGCTTCTTGTCTGTGAAGGGTGTGTTGAATCGAAGACAGCGTGGCCCTTTCAGCAACAGCTGTCTGCACACACCAAGGCAGTATTTTTGTTGTCTTTTTTTTCCCCCTTCTTTGTGCGTCACTGCCTGTGTGCGCCTGCATGTTCATATACGGATTAGTCTTGTCTGTTGTGTGAGCTCAGCTGGTGGCACGAGGTGCTCTTTCATTTGCTTTAATGAGATTTTGACAAAGCTATAGGAGAGATCATTTGACTTTTGTGGTGACAGCTTCATATGCAAGGGAAGCTTGTAAATATTACATTGATCTCTGTGCCTAGGTTTTTTTAATGTATTTTTATTTTTTTACATAATTGATTATCAATAAACGTGGCAACAACATTCCTTTTTTTTCTGTGGCAGATGCTGAATGAGCGTCACGTGATGGTACGTGTTGGTGGAGGCTGGGAGACTTTTTCAAGCTACCTCCAGAAACACGACCCCTGCAGAGCGAGACCAGGGGGAAGATCTAAAGTCCGGGGCAGTCAAGACAAAGCAAAGCCACTGACTTTGAGCACGTCGCCTGAGAACTACATGGTAGTCAGCGCCCATTACCGTGCAAAGAAATAGACTCTTCTACAGCTGAATTTTTTTTTTTTTTTTTTTGCTCTGCCCTATATCCCAAGCAAATTGTACAAAATGTATAGTTCAATATTACATATTCCAAACAGGAAATACTGTATATCACTTTTTGTGCTATTTCCGTACCTATTATAGAAATATTTTGCATAGATCATCAAATGATTATCGTTAATATGTATTTGTTCACAGACTTAGACTAGTCGGATGGGTTTAGTAGGGTTTCATTTACATGTTGTACATACAAACTTATTTTTGTGTTAACTGGAATATTTCACACTTTTCTTCACAAGTTCTGTTTTCCTTCTAACTCAAAAGTGTCCAAATAAAGTAATGTGCATTTCTTAGTTGACTCTTTAGATATTTTATGTCTAATTTCTTGCACTTATACTTCACTTTGTGACGTTTAGTCTGCTGTGACATTAGAATTCACAGACATCAACATCGGTTTCTCCCTCTAGATGGCACCATGTGCTCAGTGACAAAAACGCTGCCTCAGTGACATCTGCAGGATTCCTGGCATTCCAGTACGTGGAAAAAACAGTATTGTACACAAAGCAAGATTCCTGTCATTTTAAATCAAAACAAATTATAGAAACCAGAAAGCTAGTAATCACATCTTTTATTCCCATAAAATAAGGAGAACATTGACAGTTTAATACTGAAATGAATTGAAATTAGTTCATGCACGTCTGTTATGTCTTTTCAGTCCCCAAAAAACACCAGCAGTGAATTGTACTGGTAAAAAAGTAAAGTATAAATAAATAAGTAAATTATTAAAATTGCTGTGCTACTGAAATACGTGTCATTTACATGGCCGCTGTTTTAACTGAATACAGGCAGGTCGAGTGTTGAGATATGTATTCAATTCTGTATCATAACACTGCTGTCGAAATCATCAGCAGATTCAACATTGTTTTGACTTGCAGGTGAGTGCTCATGATTTTAGATTAAAAATCACTTGATAACACCATTAAAAATCCAGATCTGGCATTCGATATGTGGCAAATGTCACAAATTGACATAGGGGATAGAAAGATGTGCTTAATAATCCCCATCTGATGTAAAGTTGTAGCACATCAAATAAAAGAAAGAAAGAAAGGGGGCAGACTGCGAACCACAAAGTATGCGAAAAAATGTGTGCAGTATTGCTTCCATCATCTCAAGGTGTTCACATTACGAGTAAGTCCTCCTTGTAGACATCTATTACCAGCACGTTTTAGTGGTGATCTTGATTGACTCAAGGGACTGACGAGAAATGTTCATGATTCACGCGCTTGCTACTGCCATCATATTTTCACAATACTAGTTTGAACTGACTTTTCATGACAACACAATGTGGTGGTATACAGTGGAAAGAATGAGTATTTGAAGACCCTGCTATGTTGCAAGTTCTCCCACTTAGAAATCATGGAGGGGTCTGAAATATTCATCGTAAGTACATCTCTACTGTGAGAGAGATAATCTAAAAAGGAAAGTCCAGAAATCACAATGTAGGATTTTTTTTAACGATTTATTTGTATGATACAGCTGCAAATACGTATTTGAACACCAGTCTATCAGCTAGAACTCTGACCCTCAAAGACCTGTTAGTCCGCCTTGAAAAGTCCACCTCCACTTCATGTATTATCCTGAATCACCTGATGTTCCTGTGTGAAGTTGTTAGCTGCATAGAGACACCTGTCCAATACAATCAATAAGACTCAAACTTGTAATATTGCCAAGACCAAAGAGCTGTCCAAAGACACCAGAGACAAAATTGTACAACTGCACACGGTTTGTAAGGGCTACGGAGAAATTGCCAATCAGCTTGGTGAAAAAAGGTCCACTGTTGGAGCAATCATTAGAAAATGGAAGACGCTAAACATGACGCTCAATTTCAATCAGAGTGGAGCCCCATGCAAGATATCACCTCGTGGGGTCTCAATGATCCTTAGAGAGGTGAGGCATCAGCCCAGGACTACACGACAGGACTTGGTCAATGACCTGAAAAGAGCTGGGAGCACCATTTCCAAGGTGACTGTTGGTAATACACGAAGACGTCATGGTTTGAAATCATGCATGCCATGGAAGGTTCTCTTGCTTAAACCAGCACATGTCAAGGCCCGTCTTAAGTTTGCCAATGACCATTTGTATGATACAGAGGAGTAATGGGAGAAAGTTTTACTGTCAGATGAGACCAAAATGGAACGTTTTGGTCATATTTCTACTAACCGTGTTTGGAAGAAGATGAATGATGAGTTCCATCCCAAGAACACCATCCCTATTGTGAAGCATGGGGGCGGTAGCCTCATAGTTTGGGGGTGTTTTCTGCACATGGGACAGGACGACTGCATTGTATTAAGGAGAGGATAACCGCGGCCATGTATTGGGAGATTTTGGGGAACAACCTCTTTCCCTCAGTCAGAGCATTGAAGATGGGTCGTGGCTGGGTCTTTCAACATGACAGTGACCCGGAGCACACAGCCAGGAAAACCAAGGTGTGGCTCTGTAAGAAGCATGTCAAGGCTCTGGCGTGGCCTAGCCAGTCTCTAGACGCAAACCAAATAGAAAATATTTGGAGGGAGCTGAAATTCCGTGTTTCTCAGCGATAGACCAGAAACCTGTCTGATCTACAGAAGATCTGTGTGGAGGAGTGGGCCAAAATCCCTCCTGCAGTGTGTGCAAACCTGGTGACCAACTACAGGAAACGTTTGACCTCTGTAATTGCAAACAAAGGCTGCTGTACCAAATATTAACATTGGTTTTCTCAGGTGTTCAAATACTTATTTGCACCTGTATCACACAAATAAATCGTTAAAAAAAATCATACACTGACTTCTGGATTTTTCTTTTTAGATTATCTCTCTCACAGCGGACATGCACCTACGATGAAAATTTCAGACCCCTCCATGATTTCTAAGTGGGAGAAGCTCCAATATAGCAGGGTGTTCAAATATGTATTTCCTTCACTGTAAACCTAGAATGTTAAAGACACAACGCAGTGTGCATCACATGCTCTTAACCTTTTTGATGTCATTCGTCACCTTGCAAAAACGTACTTTGTCAGTCTGTCCACGTCGACTTTTAATAGAACCAACAATGTGCAAAGATTGAACAAGACATGGTTATCGATCATGCTTCAGTTGAGATCTGAATTCTTGTCGTGGTTTGGCAATGTGAAAAGGACTGAACATCACATTTAGTGTCAACACACATTATAATACCTTTTTTTTTTTTAAGTTAACTGACATATCTGATAATATATCATATGACTCATCTCACTACATTTTTAAACTTGAGTATTTTGGTGACCGGGAGCAAAGTTTAAATGTTTGCACCACAAAAAAATGGTACTGAATCTCCTTTATACACAAGTCTGCTATTCAATTCTGTGAATGTCAAGTTGGTCTTGTGCAATAGGAAATTTGCAACTCATATACTTATGAAAGAATTGTTCCTTAACTGTTCCATCACTTTTTTAATGTAACTTGTTTTGCACAAGAAAATAATGCATATAAAATACTCAGATGCATCTTTTTCTCGTTAGAGATGTGTTTGCCAAACTTTGGGTCGGGGCCTGCATAAGTTTGGTTCAAGTCAACATTCTGTAAGGTATTTAGTTTAATATCAAGTAGGCACACATTTTTGTTTTAAATTGGCCTGTACAGTTTTGATCAAATTCGAATGTATCGCCACCCAGAATTATGCCACTGCCGTCCTAAAATTGACAGCACTGACATTTACCAAAATCTTTGCTTATTTAGTTAATGCACAGGTGTCAAACTCAAGGGTCGGGGTCCAGATGCGGCCCACTACATGATTTTATGTGGCCGGTGAAGGCAAAACATGTACATCAACTTCCATGATTTTTGATCCAATTTGAACTAAAATTTCAAACTATTATATCTTAAATGATGACGTTGAGATATTGCAAGCATTTTTGTCTTACCAAACATCAACAATAGTTGAAAAACCCATTACATTTGACTTCTGATTCTAAAACTAGTTGGTAAATATAATGTCTAAATATGATGGGTCAATTAAATATTTTCATGGTTTCAGTCACAATAGTCCTCTGACAGAAACCGTAACTACAGCGTGGCCCACGATGAAAATGAGTTTGATACCCCTGATTTAATGGTTAATGCAGCATCATGTAGAGACTATCCAACCAAAATTTGAGTTTTTAATGATAAAATTGGATTATGATTGATATCCATAAATTAAACATTTAAAAAAATATCTAATTTCAGTTTGAAATTCCTCATTGCTGTTGAAGCTTGGAAAACACATCCTTATTTTCTCATAAAATATCATGACTATGAACAATGTCATAGTGATACAAATATTTACTGATGCAAACATTATTTAGGCATTGTAGATGTCAACGTTATTGTTCATTTTGTTTTGCAAATGTGGGCATTAGGAAGAAATGTATCCATTGGGTCTTGGGTCAAAGTTGGAATTATGCATGAAAGAAGTGATGGAACAAATCCTAGGATTCCAGCATCTGATGACAAATGATTACATGTGCAACAGTACATTTAAAATTGTACTTTTGTGTAAAAAAAAAAAAAAGACTGTTGCTGGCTCCACTTTTTTTCAGGTGTCAGGGAGCATGTTTTGGGTCAAGGCAGTAGGAGACAGGCCAATGTTTTCATTTTTTTTTTAAATCTAGTGGCAACACTAAAATACCGCTACACTATTTCCTCAAGAAAAGTACTCTAAAAAGGATGACCAATCGTGAGTGTAAACAACGCAACTCCAGTTTCTCAATCTGCAATCTGCCTTCTTATTGGTCTCATGTCACGTTACCATTCAGCTGTCAGCAAACAACTGGCTTGGTCAAGAAATGTAAGAGCACAGCAGCATGAAGTCATAGCTCACCAGTTACACATTTCGGTTCCTCCTCACCACAACAAATTCGAAATGCCATCATTGTGGCTAAACCCTACCGCAGAATCATCCCTCGAGCGAAAATTTTTACCGCCATCTCGCTGAGCATGCGCTTCCATACTGTCAGGCATCCTTGTTTCAATACAAACAGACATAAACAACCTTATTCAACATCTACTTTATATAAATAATGTACCTTAGTCTACAAAGAGATGCAATTGTACACACATACACTACTTACTCACACAAATCTTTTAAGAGATGATCAAATGGTCTGCTTTTTGATGCAAATTTAGTCATGTGCATTTTTTGGTGCTGCCTACACCACTTGGTTCATCCAGCAAAGAACGCAGACATCGGCCACGGTCAGGGCCAAGGTTTGATATCATTGTGCTACATTAACAGGAAGCAATGAGCACTCATTGCCAGATTTCGCTCCCCCCCCCAACAATAACAGCGCACATCACTTTATTCAAAAAAGAGCAGGGCTGACGGGGATGTTCTAGCCTCAATTTACAGTATGTGATTTTCTGCATTTGGATGGTTTTCCTCATGATTCAACAGCTGACAACGTGGAAAAGCTGCATGGGTTTGAACGTGCCTGTCGGACTGTGTGTAGCAAATGGATTCAGGAGAGCACCATTGGAAAACAGTCACCTTCAGATTGCCATAAAATCAGCATGTCAAAAAGAGAGGATCCTAAAAAAAAAAAAAAAAAAAAAAAAAAACATTGTGTAACGAGAGCCAAAGCGCCTCTCAGACGTTAGGTTGCACTCTTGGTGTCCCCGGAGTTCATTTTGGAGGGGTTCAAGAAATTGTGTTACAAGTCTGTTAGTTCTTTGTTCCAGAATGTGTGTTCTCACAACTCAGGCACTATGAACACTGAGAGGGTTGGCAATATTGAGGGTGTGGTGAGAAGGTGAGCAGACAAAAATGGTTGTCAATTTCAACATCAAAGTTTTGAAGGGTTCAGTTTGTGCGCTCAATGGGTTAGTGGCCCGGCGCTGTCACACGGTTCCATTCTCATGGCGCGGCTTGTGAGGCGTCGTGCGGACCGGCGTGCTCAGGGAGGGGGCCAAGGTGCAGAGGAACCCAGCCAGCAAAGTAAGGCCGAGGCCGCCCCAGGCACAAAACATGGACCAGCCATAGCCGTGGCTAATGTCCTCGGGAAGGCTGTACATGTAGCGAGGGTAGCGGGATAACTCAAAGTTGATTCCGGCCACACATGTGCACAAGGAGATGATGCAGCATGTTCCTGTGTGAGGAGAAGAAACATTCACTGGTTGTATACATGGACCAAGTACATTGTTGTCAAGTTCATGAATACAGTGATACGTGTCTTTTTGGAAATTGATGTGATGCAAACACACAAAATCATCCTGTGTCTGGATAGCTCCATGGTCAGAATGGCCAAAAGTTGGACATTCTGGAATGGCCTCAAAAGTAAAAAAAAAATCTGTCATTAAATCCCTCATCAGGCACAACATGATGAGACATAAGCAAATCTAGTGCGACTTCAACTGAGTGAACATCTCCACAAGTCTGTTTGCCTCTCTGTAGGAGTGTTTTGTGACGTCCTAACAGAAGGAGAACCTTAATGGTAGAGGTAACGTGTAATTATAACCATGCAAATAGAACTGGAAGTTACCGCTACATAGAAAATTTGGATGCAGCCCGATTATAACGACTGAGGTATTTATATGGAGCATTTTTTTGGGTTAAGACGTCTAACCCGAATCAAGTCACAAGGCGCCATTAAAACGGGCTAGCGTTCCTTAGCATCAAGATGCCACAATATGGGAGTGAAGCACGAGTTTGATCTAAATGAAAGTCCTCAACTCACCTTTAGAGAGAAAAAATAAATTAAAAACAACTGTGCGCAACATTCTTCATGCCACCCCATACAGTGCATATTAAATTAGATAAGGTCAGGGCAGGGTACACCCTGAACTGGTTGCCAGCCAAACAGTCGCACTCACAATCACTCCTAGGGGCAATTTAGAATCTCCAATTAATGCATGTTTTTGGGATGCGGGAGGAAACAGGAGTGTCCAGAGGAAACCCATGCAGGCACGGTTCATTGCAGATGTTAAATTACCCGTTGATACGAATGTGAGTGTGTATGGCTGTGTGTTTATTTGTTTCAGTGGCATTGTCTTTTGTTTTTCATTTTGCACTTTCAAGCCACCGTAATTTGTTCCCTGCAATTGGCTGGCAACGAGTTCTGGGTGTACAGTACCTAGACAAGGGGTCGGGAACCTATGGCTCATGAGCCATACCTGGCTCTTTTGGTGGTAGCATATGGCTCGCGGAGCCCTCATCAAAACATACTGCACATGCGTTTTCTGTCGTGCAGAGAAGGTATGTCCGAGTGGAGTTGCCGTAGTTTGGTGTGGTATTCAGCGCAAATGACGCAGAGAGAGTTTGGCCTAGTGGGGTTGCCATAGTTTTTGCATGGTAGTTGAAGTTCACAGATGAAGAAGGGTCTAAAGCCGATCGTGTCGGAACAACTAATTATGGAAAAGCTTTTGACAAAGGTCGCTCAGGGAAAAAATATGAGCACTGAAGTTTCAAGAAGAATGGACAACCTTCGTGGAGATGGGAGGATTCTGCTGTGTGTTTAAATTGGGGAGTATGACAAACCATTCGTACTCGACGTTACCAAATAACATTTTGCCAACTTCGCATAAAGACAAGATAATCAAACGAATAAAAGACATGCCTTTGTCTGCAAGAACTCTTCACCAGCATGATGGCAAATTGAATTGAATTATGTTCACGATTAACAGATGGAAGTCTTAATGTCTGTATGCATGAAGCGTAATCTAACAACGTACAAAACAAACTAAAAAGCCATCAGCAAAACCGTGCAGCACGAGAAGTCGCATTAAATGGTGAAAAGTGCTTTGTCATCATTGGTTAGCTTGAGACTTATTGTACTCTAAAAGTGTTGGTCTTATATAAATGTGCAAATAGACACGTACTTAGTTTTTAAAATACTGTATTGCTCTTTTGAAATTACATTTTACAATATTTGGCCTTTATGGCTCTCTCAGTTGAAAAGGTTCCCAAACCCTGACCTAGACTCTCGCGCAAAGTCAGCTGACTTAGGCGCCAGCACACCCACGACACTAGTGAGGATAAGCAGTTCAGAGAATGGACAGATGGATCACTTTGGAGTGTTTTTGGTGTCCTCATCAGAATCACTTAGTCATCATGAAACTGTAGCATAATAATGAAACGCCAAGGTCGTTTTATAAGTGGCCAAACATTTGCACACGTAGCAATACAATAAGTATCTTCAAATTTGTTTCCTTCCTTTTTTTCTGCATTGGGCGAACACAATTTTGGTATAGCCCACAGACTGCTCCGTTAACTAAAAGCATCCGTAATAAGTGGCTGAAGGATACTAAGTAAAAGAATGACACCAATTTATTCCCCAGAATCTGTTATCTGATAAAATGAGCGATTTTGAAGAATATGTTATCTGATAAAATGAGCGATTTTGATCAACTATATTCTATTTCCACAGTCAATGGGAATGTGACTGTTATTGGTTGTTGGTGGTGCTTCTTCTGGTCTGCAAATGGTTGGCGACCAGTTTACGGTCTATGACGCCGCCTCCTCCAAAGTCATCTGGGAGGCCCCAGCACACTCGAGGGAGGATAAGCAGTAAAGGATGAATGGATGTCTCTGACGTGTGCACCCATGCGCAGCGCACGTAGAGAGGTTGCTGTGGACGACCGCAATGTTGTAGGGGTGAGGAGGCAAAAAAAATCATGCAGGGGGTCCAGTGCATCGTGCTACTGTGGTTGTGTTGTGCTGTCCAATTTTTGATTCAATTAATTTCATCCATCCATCCATTTTGTTTGTCACTTATCCTCACTAGGGTCGCGGGGAGTGCTGGAGCCTATACCAGCTGTCAACAGGCAGGAGGCAGGTTACACCCTGAACTGGTTGCCAGCCAATCGCAGGGCACATAGAGACAAATAGTCACACTCACAATCACACCTAGTGGCAATTTAGAGTGTACAATTAATGTTGCATGTTTTTGGGATGTGGGAGGAAACCGGAGTGCCCGGAGAAAACCCACGGAGGCACGGGGAGAACATGCAAATTCCACACAGGCTGGTCCAGGATTGAACCCGGGACATCAGAACTGTGAGGCCAACGCTTTACCAGCAGAACCACCGTGCCGCCCCAATTAATTAAAATTTATTGTAATTCAATTTCAACATGGGCAAATGAGGTGGAACCTATCCAGACATGGCTTCAGGTCATTGTGCTCAGATGCTTTTTTTTTTTTTTTTTTTTTTTTTAGTGTTGAGACTTCACCAGTATTCATTTTTTTCAGCATAGGATCAACTTAAAACAACAGAGTAAATGTGAGGTTAAATTAAAAATCTCTTTTTGGGGGGGAGTGGGAGGGGAGCCTGAAATGGGAATGTCTCAAACCTCGTTACTGAGTCACAGAAAAAGGAACACCTATTAATATCATGCAGTACAGTTGGACACCAATATATATTACAATCACAATAATGAAAATATGGTGAAATACATTTCTCTGAAAATGTGAATCAAAACTGAACATTATAAACATTTTAACGGCTGCTTATTTGGGATGTCATTATATTGAGCATGTGGTCATAATATTCTGGCTGGTTGGTATTTGTGTGAATGTGGGCAAATATTTCCACGCTACCTCCCATGAGAAAAAGTAGGCCGGCCACATATTGCATGAGGTCATGCTGTTGGTAGCATCCCAGCACTCCAATTATCCAGCCAAAAAGAATTATGGAGACAGCCATGCCAACGAAGCCAGCCGTCATTCTTCTTAGATCTGCAAGAAGACATGAACATGTTACAAACATTTAAACAACCGCGATTACTCCAATTATAGTTACATCCGATAAGAACACCAATGCAAATTGTGTACCTCAGAAATATTACGATTTTCCCCTGAAAAACAACAAACATAAAATGGCATTTCTTTGGTTTTTTTTTTCATTATGTTTATAAATAAAAACACTCCACAACTGTGGGAATACATAGTTTTTTAGGGCAGGAATGATACAACTTTGGTGGTTGTTTAACACTGAGATGTCTCAGCTTGACAGTTACCTCTTTTCTGCGATCAACAGGCAACTGTATATTCCCGTAGTAGACTACTGTAATGGCCTCAGAAGTGGTCGAGTAAGAAGGGAGTCGCCACTGCATTTTCAGTTACTTTATTAAACTCGCGGAAACTCAAGAACAAGAAAATTTACAAGGTGCCATAAACCAAAACTTATGCCAACAGTGTCTTATCCAAGACTGACTTTTCAGTACATTTTGGTCACACTACACCCGACTGCCCTTAAATGTGTACACATATTATTGCAGATGCAGTATTAAACTCAATCAAGTAAGGTGGGCTGGCAGTGAATGGGTTAAATAAGTGGATCCCCAAGGCAGAGAAAATCCCTCAAACAATTTTTGCATTTGAAGTACTTGGAAAGATTTGAGTGTTCGTTGCAGCCCTACATGACACAATCAATGATTGTTGTGCTTTGGTCTGGTGTCCTCACCGCTAGCACTGGCTAGCTGCTAATGCTACCTGTGCTGGCAGTAATGAGGCAGTTCTCCATGCAGTCGCATGTTTATGCCTTCCACATAATCTCTGGGACGGTAATTCTTCAACTGAATAAACAGTGTCTTCAGACATCCCTCACAAATTAACTATATAATAGCATCGTTATATGACACTTTGGAGCCACCGCCACACAAACAATGTTGGGAACGTGCATTCCGGAGTGGGGGCAAGGAGTGGTCGCTGCCTATGCAGCCTGCTCCGTGTCAGGATGTCTGAGTCCAATGGGGAGTCTCAAGCTTGCTATGGGATGCGCCAACTGGATTCTGTTTACTCCCTAGAATTGCAAACAGAAGTAGAGCAGGAAATGATTGGCTGTTGTCTGGCAGATTTCTGCCATCTTACAGTGGGGCAGAAAAGTAGAAAAGTAGGCCACCAATTGTACATGTTCTCCGACTTAGAAAGATGAGAGAGGCCTGGAATTTTCAACATAGGTATACGTCTCCTGACCACTAACCACTGAGCTACAGGGCCTCTCTATCTCCTATAAGAGATAAAATTAGGAAAAAGAATCCAGAAAATTACGGTGTGATTTTTAACAAATTTTGGTGCAAAATAAGAATTTGCTCAATAACTTGACAGACAATGACTGAGGTCAAACGTTTTCTCTTAGTGTTCATGAGGTTTTCAAATGGTGGCTGGTATTTTGGCCCATTCCTCCATGTAGATCTCCTCTAAAGCAGTGATGTTTTAGGGCTGTTGCTTGGCAACACAGATTTTCAATTCCACGCAAAGAATTTCTATGGGGTTGAGTTCTGGAGACTGGCTAAGCGACTGCAGGACCTTGGGAGGATTTTTACAAATCCACTCCTCTGTTGCCCAGGCCCTGTGTTTGGATCACAGTCATGTTGAAAGAACCAGCCATGTTTCGGTTTCAATGCCCTTGCTGATGGAAAGAGGTTTTTACTCAAACTCTCACAATACAAGGCCCAGTTATTACTTTCCTTGACAAAGATCCGTCGCCATGGTCCCTTTGCAGAAAAACTGCCCCAGAGCATGATGTTTCCACCCTTCACCCTTCACAGAAGATCAGGTGTTCTTTGGATGCAACACTCAATTTTTCCTCCAAACGCTTTTGTTGCCAAAAAGTTACATTTTGGTTTCATCTGACCCATGACATTCTACCAGTTTTCTTCTAAATCATTCAAATGCTCTCTAGCAAGCCACTACATGTCCAGGCCCATCAGGGGGGCATGTCTGGCACTGCAGAATTTGATTTCCTGGTGGGTTGATGGGTTATTGATGGAAACCTTTGTTACTTTGGTACCAGCTCTTTGCAGGTCATTCACAAGGGTTCCCATGTGATTCTGGGAATTTTGCTGACCGTTCTTGTGCTCATTTTGACCCCACGGGGTGAGAGCATAGGAAAAACATGAATGGATACAGCATTTTTTTTCATTTGGTTAAGGATAACATGGGCAAAGAGAAAAAAAAAACTTTAAACTCCTTAATGTCAGAGAAACAAAAAAAAAATATTGTTTCAATTCAAAGGAGGCATTGGTCATCACATTCTATGGTACAACATGCTCAAAGCCAAATAAAAATGCATATGAAAGAACACAAGTGTCAATCCCACAACTTTACATCGAAATACAACTAATTTTTACTCACGAAGAGCATGCCATTCATCCTGTCGTATGGTCTTTGTAATGTTGATGGGTACATTTCGTGGAAGGCTCGACGAAGTGTAGTGGTAGTTTACTGGAGTACATCTTTGTATTATTCCTGGTGAAACAAGAAAAAAGTGATAAACGGGTCATGAATATACCCAGAATTCATAAGAATAAAAAGTGTTCCAAATAGTTACAACTTTTCTACATCTTTTGCACGTGTCATTACAGACAACCGATACATTGGTGCTCCGCTATTTATGGAAGATAAGGACCAGTCCTGACAGCCAATACCAAAAATTGACACTGAATATAATTCCCATTAACTCCTCCCTGACCCCCAAAAAGGTCATTTAGAAAAAAAATGATAAGCAGGCGTTCAGATTTAAAAAAAAATGCAAATACTGTAAGCATGGGAAAGAAAAAAAATACCACCATTAAACATTGGAGTCTACTGTACAATAGAAAATGGGTAAAAAATGTTTTAATACCTGTGCTTGTACCGTTTAAAATTTTGCAGAAAAACAAAATATATTTTCAACATGTTAGGGATTACAATAACAACACACAAACACTGGGTTTTACATAACCAGGATGTTTTAGGCCGATCAGCAAGTTTTAAAAAAAGATAACTCATCACCGACTTGTGTACTTAATAGCGAAAAACAAAATACAATAAACATTATCTTTGTTCATCTATTTATGCCAGTAAGGTATAGTGACAGACAGAACAACTAAATGGTCTTTTACTAGATGGCAGGAAGTACATACATAATTAATGGATCCACTATTTGTGACATTTTTGCTTGTTGGCGTGCCGTTTCAATTGTAAAATATGTACCTTGGCTCCATAAAGGTTGGAAATCGCTGCTCTGGTCAGATTACGTATTCTTATCACTAAGGTCACACCAACACTCAACATGACAGGAATAATGGGTGCTGATTTACTGTAATTAAATTACTTTATTCTAATTAAATAACTGCGATTGGCTGGGAACCAGTTCAGGAAGTACCCTTCCTCCTGCCCCATGACAGCTGGGATTGGCTCCAGCACTCCCGCAACCCTGGTAAGGATAAGTGGCTCTGAAAATGGATCGATGGATAATTAAATAACTTCATACGCACCAAAACTTTAGAGCATTATTTGAGAACGCCTGCATGTTCGTTTATAACTACTAGTGCTAGCATTAGCTTGCTAGGATACGAAACATTTTGTCATCATCTTAAAGCGTTATCATATTAAAAGTCTGTGAACATTTCTGAAGCAAGCCTTAAACGGACGTCCTCTCCCGAGCACCAGTGACCATCAACACCCATTTTCCCCATTTTGGACTTATAAACAGGGGGCAATTCATTATTGTTGTTGTTGTGAGGATCACAAATGTATACGGTTGGGTTTGAGTGGACAAGATGAAGCCCAATGATTGTAAAAAATAATAATAATAACGGGATGCGGTGGTATACAAAATTTTATTGCAATGGTCAGAAATAGTGCAATCGTGAAAGACCAAATTTGTCTTGTGGTCTGATTCAGCCATTACTTGTTGTCGTTGCCAAGATATGTTGTCTGTCCCACATTGCCAATGTTTTTTTAAAAAATAACTTTGTTGGTGGTCAGATATAAACAGTACTATGTCAAAGGTCATACAAACAAGCCGAAAAAGAGTAGCTTTGGGATTCAAATATATTGTACATGAAGGAAACGCTGAGTAGATGTTTTTTGCAGAGCTGATCAATGACGTCATTGACTAGACTGCACCAATCTTATTGGCCTGAATAATATTGGCAGGTATTTTTCACGATCACTGGGCTTCATCTTATCAACTCAAATGCAACCAATACACTCGTTACTGCGGCGATGACAACAAGAGTGTATTTTAGGAACAAAATGGAGTAAAACGTGTTGTGGTCACCGGTGTTCGGGAGAGGACTTTAATTCAAAGCTTGCTTGCGGTATGTTCACCTACTTTTAATACTATATGAAACAAAACATTATCTATCTTTGCTAGCTAGTGCTAGCACTGATGGTTATACATAAACATGTTGACATTATTTGTACATCATTATTTTTGCCATGAGCAAATATAAAATATCTGTATGGTATGCAAAACATTGACAAATACAAACTACTACAGTACATCACTTTCCCCACTCTCCGATTACAATGAATACCTCGATTTTCATAAGAATGCGTTGTAATGATATCCCAAAAAAATACCCAAAATTTTATTTCAAGAGTTGCTGTGGCAGCTCAGTGACCACAAAGCCATTGAGGATTACAATCTTGTCCACAATATAATTTTAATTATCATTGCACTTGAGGGAAAACATGATCATAAATCACGCCGTGATGATTTAATATTTACAATTAATTTGTTGGACAAGTTTTCCCTAATCCCAAATACGCATCCCTGTATAATCATGGAGACCAAGTAAAAATACTGAATACAACAAAATGTGACTTTTTCTTGCTATGTGATCTTACTTCCTAGTTGGTCCCAGTGTTTGAATACAGATGAGAAAATAGTGATGTAAGAACTGAAAGTTTGCATGCCCCATGTTAGTTCTGAAACCAGCTTTGCCATTATCTTGTTCACCTTTCGATATTTGCGTATCTCTTTGCATGTCATTGACTTTTGTACAAACATACACAATGATGTGTTTCGGGGAATGGATTGGAAACCTAATGCTGTCTTTCATTAAGGTTTACAGTCACGAGAGTCAACACACTGTCTATTGTTGAAAGCAACATTTCCATATGAGCTAATGCAAAAATGCAGTGTGAATAGTGAGACTAAGCACTTGACATGACTATCAAATACATGCAACAACACAAAGTAAAATCCTTTTCTACGATATAACAGTGTACAGTGGTTGTTTATGTGGATCCAAGACACCACTTTTAATCCAATCGTTAATCGTTCAGTGGTGTTCAAAGTGGGGGGTTCACCGGGCATTATGAGTTGGGGGGGGGGGGGTCTTACCTTAAACACTTTTCATTATTAAGTTACACCCAGCAGATGGAGCTAATTTTACTACCAAGCACAGAAGCCCACACCAGCCACTCAGATGACTGGAGGAAATCAAGCCTGATAAATTAATGAGGGAAAAAAATGATTAGGTTTTTGTTTATTTTTGGTGGCTTGCTTGGTCACCTCGCCAGTGTAATTTTTTTCAACCGTAAAAGTGACCATTGCAGTGATTATTGGAGTTACGTTTGTTGTTCATGTTTTAGTTTATTCCCAAGGAATAATGTTCGCAAGCTATTTATTTAAAAACCTATTGTGTGTGTGTGTATGGGGGCGAGGGGGGTAAATAAAATAATGAAACAAATAATTTCATCTAAAAAAGGGGGCACTGCAAAAAATGTTTGGAAACCACTGCATTAGTTAATGAGATAACACCCTGTATCCGATTGAAATACAGTATATTTGCAATTTTATTGTATGTATGCAACAGAGGAGTCATTCTCAATGAGTGATACTAATTCCACTTGTAGTACATTATATGGACCCCTCTGATAGTACGTGAAATAAACAGTGCCTATACAGTTCAGTTGTATTTACCTCTTTAGTACAACACAATTCCATTTAATTATTTAGAACCATTTTCAAATTTTTAGCTGTTTCGAATTTCTATCAAAATTTTAATATAAAATACATTTTAAATCAAATTGTTGTTTTAGTAAAGCTTTAATATATTTAAACGGTATTAATGCTCTAGCTTTGCATCGATTGTAAAACTTGCGCCTAGCATTTGCGTTCAGGTGAACGTTACCTTGGTATATTGCAGTTCGAGAGAAAAGTTTCCCCTCTCAAAAACAACAAAAAAAAAAAAAAAAAACCACAATTCTGGACAAAAAAAAGAACATTTCACAAATTGGGTAGCTGACATGAGGAACCAGACATTTTATGAATGATAACAAAATATATATTGTATTGAAACAAGGGCTTATCTATACTACTGCATTTTAATGTAAAACTAAAAACTAAGGGTTATTTTAATTTAATTTTATGTGTGTGTTTTTTTTTTTTAATAGGTGGCACTGGGTTTAAAAAGTTGGGGAACCACTGCTACGGAGGCTCGCCTCCATGGAATTTAATGAATGCACAGTATGCGGTCGACATTCCATTAGGGGAAAAAAGCCTTTTTTGAGTCAACCTGGTCACTGAAGTGCAAGTAAAAGGTAGAATTTGTACAATTGTCACTGGTCAAGTTCAGCGTGATGTCATAATAACATGGCTGCTGTATGGTTTATTTCAATATTTTAAGAAGAACCCTCTAGAGAAGGTTTGAAGTAATTCCATCTATTCTATTCTTGCTACTCCACAGAAAATAGACGAGTTAATGCACCGTGATTGTTTTTGAGAGTTTACAGTACTATGACCTTTGTCTGGACCCTGTGAGCTCGAGGTTTATTGTTTTTCTTCCTCTTTTTTTTAACAACTAACAATAGATAGCCTTCATTCCAGCCTGACTTTCAAATGCGATCTTAGCATCCTAGAAAGATGAGAAATGAGATACAGAACATTTGGGGACCATAGGAATGTCCAGTGCATGCAAGACGGGCGCCCGCCTTTTACCTTTGTAAATCTGCTCCTCGGTTTCAAGGTCGAATCCCTCTCGGTGGCATTTCCTCCAAAGGCCGGACACCGTGGAGTTGAACTGTCGACTGCAGTGACTCTCCATCCCGGAGGCTGCGGCCACAAAGTGTCGCTTGCCCCTCGAGAGAGGAGCAGCCTCCGGGCCGCCTCCTCTCCTCTTGGGAGGCATACGGAGGGGGAGGTTGTGATTGGAGATGTAGATGTAGCCCGGGTCGTTGCGCTTGTTGGCGTAGTTTTTACACCTCTCGCGGTGCCTCCTCGCGTCCGTCTCGTACCAGTAGTCGGTGCAAATGGCCATAGCGAGAAGCCCCAGCGCGCACAGCGCCAGGAAGAGCCCTCCGCTGGTTAACATTTTCATAGCGGCCATCTTCCCCGCTCGACGGAGACAGCTAGGCGAGAAGCTTCCTCCGGTGGCCGTCACAGCCTCCCGCGGTCCTGCCCTCCGAGCATGCTGAGGGACAAAAGGTCCGAGGTGTACGGACGGGATGCTGCGGTCTGTTGTTGATGTAATGTTATTGTCACCATCTGTTGTGTTGTGGTACCGGAGGAGCTGATGGATGGCGACGAGCGCTGCGAGGAGGAGGAGGCTGGGCCACGGCATGTAGTAGCGCTCTCTCTCCTCCAGGCTGGCGAGCAGACAGGAATCCGTGGACGCTCAATTGGTGATTTGGATCTACTGGATCGTGCTTGAAAGGTCTTGAATTACTTTTACATTCAAGAAGTCAGTTGCTGTCCTACAACCTGACAGAGAATCACCCCCTCCCCCCCAAAAAAAAGTGACCAACACCTGTGCACAAACAAAGGGTTAAGTCAACTATGGGAAACAACCAGAGTGGAAATGTAAAAGCATTTGTATTGAGTGACACATACAGGAAAAGGTGTCTGAAGTCAGTGTCAATGTGTATTCTTTATAGTAAATTAATACCTTCTCCTGACTTTGGTAAAGGCAGGGAGGGTTACTTTCCTACTCAATGATAATATGAATGGTCATCTTTCTTGATGTGTTCAATGAGATTGACTGATGACCAATTTAAGGTGCAGCCATCCCCAACCCTGGACAGGCAAACGTATGAAAAATGTTTGGCTCAATAGATGGGATAAATCAAGTGCAGTAGGGTTAACCTAATAGCCTGCCTCACAGTTCTGAGGTTTGGAACCCTCCTGTTTGGAGTTTTCATTTTCGTGGATGTGTATGTCTTCTCTGGGTACTTCAGTTTCCTCCACATTACAAAAACGTGTTTGTTAGCTTCACTGGAGACTCTAAATTGTCCACAAGTGTGAATGTTTAGCTATTGGAGCACTGCAATTGGCTGGTGACCCCTCCACGGTGCCTTTCCCAATGGCGGTTAGGATAATCTGACGCTTACCCACAACCCTGAGGAAGACAAATGTTTGCAATCAAATAGGATTAGGTCAGTTAGATCAATATATGGTGTCTTGAATATAAAATGTTGAAGATTTGCTTCAACTCATCTAATATTTAATTAATTGTTTCGTGTTAATAAATAACATTCTGTAAATTGTGGACTACATTACCAAGTAATGGGTACAGGGAATCTCATGTTTGTTTCTTTTTCCCCTCAATGTGGATAAGTGATAATCCAGCCTTTGAAAGTAATTTAAACTTTAAAGTGACTTTTTTTTCAACCCTCCCTGTGTTCTTGAACATCCTTTAACACAGAAGTGTCAAACTCAATTTACCTCGGGGCTACCGGAGGTAGAGACCGGCTGAGGCTGGGCCGCAGCCAAGGTGCACATGCACTCACGGCCAATTTCAATTAGAAATTTAAAAGAAAATTCAATCTTCTCAAACATCTTTTTTTTTTTTTCAAGTTAAACACATTAAGATAAAGTCGGAGGCAGCATGGTGGTGCAACTGGTTAGATCGTTGGGCTCACAGTTCTGAGGTGCGGGACTTAAAGCCTGTGTGGAGTTTGCATGTTCTCACACTGCCTGCGTGGGTTTTCTCCAGGCACTCCGGTTCCTCCCACATCCCCAAAAACATGCATTAATTCGGGAGTCTAAATTGCCGCGACTTTTGTTTGACTCTGGGTGCCCTGCAATTGGCTGGCAACCAGTTCAGTGTGTACCCCACCTCTTTCCTGATGATACCTGGGACTGGCGCCAGCACCACTGTGACCCTTGTGAGGATAAACGGCTCATAAAATGAATGAATGAAAAAAGATGAACAAAGATGCTTGTGTCAACAAGTTGTGTACAAAACTACTAGTAAAACGCTCCATGGCAACGCTACTGTAATTTTCATTCATAAAAATATTTCTCTACTTGCACGTGCTCAACAGCCATATGCCCTACCATGATTGGTTGGCTTTTTACACAACACTCTAAAAGTCTGTTCATGTAAAACTCACGAACATTAAACTTTCATATTAAGGTAGGGGTTACAAAATATTTTCAACCGCCAGATTGAGATCCTGCTTTAACAGGATTACATTTCCTTGTTTGACAATTGGTTGATTTTCAGTCCTTTTTGTGCGTTTCTGCAAGTTCGACAAATGTTCTCCTTTCAACCTTGTCCAAAACAGGTCCACTAAGCTGTTTCATCTGTCAATGGACATTGCTTTCAATGAGTTCAATGTTCACTTGCTATCGTATATAAGAAAATAACAGCACGTTTGTTCAACACACATGTAGCCATTGTCCGTCGCTCTAATCTAATCTCATTGTATTGAAGGGAAGGGTCAGGTGACACTCAGTCCGCAGGCAAATCTGCCATTTTTTTTAAATTCCATTTTCCCACACAACTTGCAGCAGGTGATACAATTATGTATCGCGATTATATGAGCTGCTTACCTCGAACTACTCAGAAGCCAGCTCTCCCATTGGCTCCGTGTTGTCCATAATGATCTGAGTGTTTGTGCAAGTGTCTTATAAGGAGTGTAGCGATGTGGTTGCTGAAAGGGATAATTAGGGTTTTTTTTTCTAGCTGATAGGTGTTTAAATACTTATTTGCAGCTGTATCACACAAACAAATCGTTAAAAAAATCATACATTGTGATTTCTGGATTTTTCTTTATAGATGATGTCTCTCACAGTGGACATGCACCTACGATGAAAATTTCAGACACCTCCATGATTTCAAATAGGGAGAACTTGCAATATTGCAGGGTGTTCAAATACTTATTTTCTTCACTGTACATGTAGAATATTTTTGAAGTACTGTATTGTGTATCCTAACGCAATATGAATGTCAATGAAAAACATAACGTTGTCTATTTCATGTCCAGTTCATCTCTGATTAACTTGTACATTTCTACTGCTAGTGCGGGGGCACAAAATAATAGCTGTGTGGAGGACACAGTGCTAGTTTGGACTTTCCCATCATGAGACCCCTATGGTACTGACCTTGTTTTTTTTGAAGAACGTAGGTACACTACTCAATGTATAGCTATAGTAGATGAAAGAAAGCAAACACAAACCTCATGACTTGCCATATCACTGAACAAACATGAACTATAGTACATTTTGATTGATCCTGTTATCATGATTTGCTGAGGCATGACACTGTAGTCCACTTTTACTGAAATGGTTTTTGGACACGGCTCAAAAAAAGTTGTGCGCTCATTGTCTAACAGAGTGGCTCCCAAACTTTTTTTTTGCAACACCCTCTTTTTGGCGCGATATGGCACAATACAGTAGTCGGCAGATGAAGAAGAGAAAGGCACAGACAATACAGCAGTGTGTAGGGTCTTTGAATGTTGGGACTGTGACAGGAAAAGCTCAGGAGTTAGTTGACATGATGATTAGGAGAAAGGTTGATATATTGTGCCTCCAAGAGAGCAAGTGGAAATGGAGTAAGGCTAGAAGTTTCGGTGCACGGTTCAAATTATTTTATCATGGAGTAGATAGGAAGAGAAATGGACTAGGGGTTATTTTAAAGGAAGAACTGGCTAAGAATGTCTTTGATGTGAAAAGAGTATTAGATTGAGGGATGAGGATGAAATTTGAAATAGAGGGTATTATGTACAATGTGTTTAGCGGCTATGCCCCACAGGTAGGATAAGACCTGGAGGTGAAAGAGAAATTCGGGAAGGAACTAGACAAAGTAGTCCTCACCATCCCAGACAGAGAGAGAGTTGTGATTGGTGCAGATTTCAATGGACATGTTGGCGAATGAAACAGGGGTGATGAAGAAGTCATGGGTAAGTATGGCATTTAGCAAAGGAACCTTGAGAGTCAGATGGTGGTGGACTTCACAAAAAGGATGGAAATGGCAGTGGTGAAGACTTATTTCCAGAAGAGACAGGAACATAGAGTGACCTACAAGAGCAGAGGTGTAAGCACGCAGGTGGATTATATTTTGTGTTGACGATGTAATCTGAAGGAGGTTACTGATTGTAAGGTAGAGGTGGGGGAGAGTGTAGCGCGACAGCATAATTTTTTGCATTATTTATGTTTGTATTTTTTTTCCCTGCCACAATCTTAAGAATGATTTGCAAGATGTAAGGAGATGCACAGAATGGGGATCTTCTCTTCTTGACACTTTGCATGCAGTCCTGAACTCTGTGGGGGCGGAACTTTTTTACTCCTTACTAATCTCTTTGGGACCTCCTGGCGGGCATTGGTGGATGACTTGCACATATTCCGGAGGTGGTGGAGTTGTGTAAAACTGGCGTTCTCCTCAGCCCTGCTTCTCTCCATTGCTTGTCTCCCACTGCTGTCGTCTCCTTTTTTGTGGGGAGGGGTCCCCCGCTGTCCGTAGGGCCTGCTGTGGTATTTTTTTTTTTCCCCTGCCTGATTTCAGGAGGAGGTTTAGGGGTGTCCACCTTCTACATCCTACACTTGGGAGCAGGTAGCGGGTGCAGGGTGGAATGTGGGTGGGATTCCCGGGGTCGTTGCCACAGAGCTGAGATTTTTTCAGGCACCTTAGTGGGGTCGGTCAATCATCCTGCATCCCTTGGTAGGCCTGACCCCGCCTCTCGATTGGGTGCGTTGGGTTCTCAGCCCCCATGGTGCAGGTGCAGCAATTACTGAAGACTTCTCACGGTCACTGTGCATGTGTAACGTCAATCCACTTGCATGTGTCAGCAGACATACACTTCTTGGAGTTATTTGGTGGGTGAGGGCCATTTCACATTGGGATCACGTATGACTATGCAAATTTCTTGGGTATCCCTTCACTCACAATGTGGTCCAATAAGACTTATAATTTGCATAGCCACTCTCACCACACTTGATGTGTACTGCTGGGTTCACAACCCTTGTCCTGCACGTTACCCCTCCTCACAGGGTGTAGAACTACAGCCCCATACAACATACATATATAAATGTCAGTGGTCGAGATATATGAATTACTTTCCTCATCTTGTTTACAGCAAGTCCTTTTGTTGTCTTTTCTTTACTCCCATCTTGAAACCATGTTCTGATCGACTTTCATTTGCAAGATATAACCATTGAAATATTATTAAAACCATAGCGGCAGCTTAAAAAGTCCAGTGACGATACAGATCCTTCTTTCTGCTTGACCTAACAGCCGAAAAGGACAAAGAGTGCGATGTAACCACTAGAACGGCCTGCCAGCAGCAGTCTAGACCGGTTTCCCTCCTGACAACGTGTGGTGCATTATAAAGCACAAAATACGATACTGGAGACCCCAGACTATTGAGCAACGCAAGTTGTACGTCAAGCAAGAATGGGAAAGAATTCTATTTACCTCAGTCAATTATTGTTAAAAGGAAAGGTGATGTTACACAGTGCTAAACATGACCAAGCTTTTTTAGAACATGTTTCAGGCATCAAATGGTATTTGGAAGGGGGGAAAAAAAATCAAAAAGTTAAAAAAAAAAAAAAAACATCACTTTGAGCATGAAATATTTTGTCTTTTTAATCTCTTCGGCGGCAAGTTGGAAAGCGTCACAGATCTGAGGTCCCGGGTTCAATCCGCCTGTGTGGAGTTTGCATGTTCTCCCCGTGCCTGTGTGGATTTTCTCCGGGCACTCCAGTTTCCTCCAACATCCCAACACTCTGGATACTCTCAACTGCCCCAAGTTGTGATTGTGAGTGTGGCTGTTTGTCTCGATGTGCCCTACGATTGGCTGGCAACCAGTTCAGGGTGTACCGTGGCTCCTGCCTGTTGACAGCTGGGATAGGCTCCAGCACCCCGTGACCCTCATGAGGATAAGTAGCTAAGAAAATGGATGGATGGGTATAATCTATTCATTTGAATATCGGTTGAAAAGTACTTTTAAATAATTTATTTACATTTTACACAACCCAACTTAATTGGAATTGGGGTTTGTTTTATGTATTTACATTTGATCATTCTGTGATCAATGTATTATTTGTGTAAAGAACAAAAATGTAGGTAATTCCTATCGATCAAATTTTTAATCCACTTTTTTTAAATTACATGATTACATGCTCAATGGGTTATAATTTTAACAACTACATTCCCGATGTAATCTTCCCAACTGTTGATTATATTGTCAGTATGTTTTGTTTTTCAATTTGTCTGTCCCACTGATATTTCAGTGGAAAATAAAGAGTTGCTGAACTAAATACTGTATATAATTAGACTACCTGTAGTTGGAATACATAAGGTTGGAAGTCTTGTACTTTACTTAGTTAGTTTGTTTCCCTAATTGCGAGTGACTGTGTATTGATAATTCCACTGTCTGAATTTTAATCAATGTAGCATGCATTCATAATTTCCTTATTTTATAGTTGCAAACTTTATTCACGCTCAGCATTATGTGCCACCACCAAATTACCCCCTGTCTCAACCTGGCCACCACTAAACATTCTTTAGCTCCTCCCCCAAGTCAAACTTTAATTAGGTCGTAAATATATTGAAAAACATTGGCTTTTGATGACATGGGACTTTTGGGAGTAGAAAAAAAAAATCATTTCCTAGACACAGCATGGATCTAACTTTATTCTGACCAGTCAAAGAAAATATTTAAATAGAATAAGGTCATCCATTTACGACTGAGGGCAAAATTACACAATTTTAAAAATAATAAGCATTGAGACAATGCTAAACAATGCTTAGGGACAATCATGTTGTAATACAGATAAGGTAGTAACAAAATATTCTGACATCATTTGGTGAGAAAATACATGAGTGCATGATGGGAACAAAAGAGATGGTCATTGCTTATCACTGCTATTATTTTTCCATGCTATTTTGGCACCATAGTGAGCTCTCACATGTTAAGTGTTTGTTTGTTGTCTTCGCGTACCGTGACTGAAAACCCTTCCACAGACAACCAGCACCTCGTAGGCTGATGATTGAAGTAGACAACCTGCGGTAGGGTTATTGCAACACGTTTGCCAAACATGCGGAAGGAAAGGGACCAGAGTGAACACACCATCTCAATGACTCCTCCCTCCATTTCCGTAGGACAATTTAAACATAGGATTTTAGGAGCATTGACACAAGATGGACTGGATTTTCCACAGCAAACCAGAGTGAATTTAGCTATCAGCTTCTTCAACCTTGTGAGCCACAAACTTAATACAGCTTTACACATACTGTAGGTGGGTGCATATCATAACTGTTTCCAAACAGTTAATGCCAGTGTTTTTTCAACATAGCATTATGTTACAAATCAATATTTTCATAAAGATCTGAGAAATTGACAATTTATCACCTTCAAGAACAAATGGGGAGTCAGGAGAGTTGGGTGGACCATGAAATCCCAGATTCATCCATTTTCTACACATTTTTAACAAACAAGCATTCACACTCACATTCAATTTAGTGTCTTCAGTGGACCTAACACACATTTTTGGAACGTGGGAAGAGGCCAAAGTGCTCGGAGAAAACCAATGGAAGCTAGGGAGGAACATGCAACCGACACACAGGAAGACCAGAGCTTGTATTTTAACTCTCAGTCTCTGAACTGAGAAAAAAAACACAAAAATAAAATCCTCATAAATAGCCTTTTTAGAAGACTGATAAGTGATGATTAAAATATGCAACAACAGTCTTAATATTATGAAATTATGTCTGCATGTAAACATATTTTCTTGGGTTAATTACAATTTAAACAAGGCAGGCTACCGGATTAGACTGTAGCACCAACATTTTATGTGCAAAACAGTATCTGATAGATGAATATTAGATGACAACTTGGTAACAGAAATCCTTATAAATCAACATTCCCTTGAGAATTAAAGCTGACACACTGTCCAAAATTTTAAAATAAAAATGTCCCGTCTCAAAACTGAGTTCATTACTTTGTGCAATTAAAGTGCAATTTTTGTCAGATATTCATTGAGTGTACTGTGACACACAAGAATATCCAGAGGGTGTAATCTGGGTATCAAGATGGATTGTAAGCATTCATGAAGGTCTCTGTTTGGTACTACTGCAAGAAAAACAGCCCCTCAATTTTCAAAAAGCAATCGTTGACAGGAGAGCCATGACTGCCACACCACAGAAAATGAGCAGGGTTTGAAGTAGGGCGTGCCTGCAAAACAAAAGCTTTAACACTCAAAGGCAATCCATAAATATTGTACTCATGATCAAAGTTGTATGGAGCTTGCCTCAAATTGGATTCCTCGAGTAGGTCAGGAACTACATTCACCAAGGCAATGTATAGAAAGCCTCCAGAGGTGAACGGAAGTATCCAGGAAGTTGCATTTTCTGGAAACAGTAGATCACTGCTGTAGTTCACGGGATGTTTGAGAATATGTATTCAGGAACCAGAAAAAAAAAATTACCTGTGCCTTTTGGTGTCTGCGCACACAAAGCAAAGCAAGCCCCCAGCACACCAACCAATGCAGTGGACAGCTGCAGACGAGCAGCACTCCAACGGTCGAAGCCGGCTCGCAGCAAAATGGCAAAGTCACCCACCTGTGAACAATGACGTTGCATATCATGGTCAGTGACTTCACATTGCAGTTTGGGGACTTTAAATGCTCCCTCCAAACCGAAGGCTCATGTGAGATAACAGACAAGACATTCATTTGTCAAATATATTTAGGTCTGAGAATTTCACCTCGTGTGGGATTTCATGAAGCAAGATGGCAAAAGTGGTAAGAAACCCAACCTGTAAGCAAAGTATCATTATAAGTAAAATGCCATTCATCAATTGGTATGTAACAAAAAGTAACAAAACATTTAGTGTAAGCCCCATACCATTAATATATTTATCATACTGAAATAGTTTGCACAAGCACAATGGTAAATTGGCATGTGCATGCTCGTGCGTGTGTTTGTGACATCTAGCTAACTTCCTCTCTGGCAAGTACGTCCACAGTTCCCGCTGGTAGCCTTATGTCACACCAGCTGGACTATTCTTCTTCCAGCTATGATACAGTATATCGTGTCAAGGATGGAAGGTGGATTATTTCCATTGTGTAATTTCAAACAAATAAGGTATAAGAAGGAATCTGCATTAAAACAGAGTTTAACTTCTTTTCCAAAACTTTTGTTTTGTCTCTGTGTGCATCTTCTCTCCAGCATGTGTGTGTTTGTGTGTTCCGCCTCTGCGTCTCCCGATGTCAAGCTATCAAAATGAGCAAATCTGTTTTTTAAATTAATCTTATATATACAACGCAGTTCACTTTACATGGGCTTGCTGTTACACAGATTTTTTGTGTGTGTGTAATTTTTTACAGCGTACAGGTAGCATTTTTTTTAAACAGCATATGAACATGCATTGTGTTTTGCATATTGAGTCGCTCAGGGAAAGCTTATAGTGTGTTCTGCATCCGAATTTGCTAAGGGACTGTAAACCATTGTTAATCAATCTTCTCCATGCCAAATGTCATGTACAGTACAGAATGTGTTCATCTTGCCTAATTTATATAATAGTTCTTGAGTAGCAGTGGGTCTGCTTCCGGTCGCCAACCTGGTGGCAGCGAAAACGAGGAGGCTGCGGCAAACCCGGTTGTACAATAAATAAATCCTGCTGAATTTGGACCAAATGTTATGAATATTCGACGTGGGACGCCTTTGGTGACGACATCAGTGGACTAAGAATCATCATCTGTGAAAACCTAGTACCCAAATTGGAGCCGTATTCGGTCTCATTTGAAGCAGCGCAGCCTAGCTTAGCCTTGCCTAGCTTGCTAACAACAAGACGCATCAATAACCAAAAATTTGGCGAGGAAGAAAACATCAATCGCTAATACCTACAAGACCTGCAAAACCTACGTATCAGATCCAACGAGGTCCGTGAGTACTAGTATTGAGGAAATTGGACAAGTAGAAAGGCCGACTTAAACACAACAACACAATATTGTGCGACCTGTAGGCCGGTCCCAAGCCCGGATAAATGCAGAGGGTTGCGTCAGGAAGGGCATCTGGCGTAAAACTGTGCCAAACATACATGAGCATTCATCAAACGAATTCCATAAGGGATAGGTCGTGGCATGGGCTAAATATGCCCGCCCCCAGCACGATTAATCTGCAAGGCGTAGGTAGAAATTCAGATAATGAAGGTCGAAAGCAAAAAAGAGGAGGAAAGCGGCTTAGTCGGCAGAAAAAGAAGCAAAATTCACAGACCCTCCACCTGTGTGTAGGGACTTTGAATGTTGGGACTATGACAGCAAAAGCTCAGGAGTTAGTTGACATGATGCTTCGGAGAAAGGTTGATATATTGTGCATCCAGGAGAGCAAGTGGAAAGGGAGTAAGGTTAGAAGTTTAGGAGCAGGTTTTAAATTATTTTACCATGGAGAAGAAAAATGGAGTAGGGGTTATTTTAAAGGACGAGCTGGCTAAGAATGTCTTGGTGGTGAAAAGAGTATCAAATCAAGTGATGAGGCTGAAATATGAAATTGAGGGTATTGTGTATAATGTGATTCGAGGCTATGCCCCACAGGTTGGATGTGAGCTTGAGTTGAAAGAGAAATTCTGGAAGGAACTATACGAAGTAGTCCTGACCATCCCAGACAGAGAGAGAGTTGTGATTGGTGCAGATTTTAATGGACATGTTGGCGAAGGAAACAGGGGCGATGAAGAAGTCATGGGTAAGTATGGCATTCAGCAAAGGAACTTTGAGGGTCAGATGGTGGTGGACTTCACAAAAAGGATGGAATTGGCAGTGGTGAAGACTTATTTCCAGAAGAGACAGGAACATAGAGTGAGAGAGCAGAGGTGTAAGCACGCAGGTGGATTATATTTTGTGACTGACTGTAAGGTAGTGGTGGGGGAGCTGTAGCTGGACAGCATAGGATGGTGGTGTGTAGGATGACTCTATAGCAGGTAGGAAGATTAAGAAGTCAAATTTAGGTAGAGCAGAGAATCAGGTGGTGGCAGCTGAGAAACAAAGAATGTTTTATGGCCTTTCGGAAAGTAGGGAGACAGACTCTAGATGGACAGAAAGAGCTCCCAGAAGACTGCCAAGGTTTTCAGAGAGGCAGGCAGCAGAGTACTTGGGGTGTCTTCTGGTAGGAAAGGGGAGAAGGAAACTCGGTGGTGGAACCATAAAATACAGGAAGTCACTCAAGGAAAGATATAAGTAAAGAAGAAGTGGGACACAGAGAGGACTGAGGAGAGGCGAAAGGAGTACATTGAGATGTGACGTCGGGAAAAGGTAGTTGGCGAAGTGGAAGCAGAACTGGAGGTAGCAGAAATGAAGATGCTGAGGCTCTTGCTTGGTGTGAACAGGCTGGACGTGAAGCTCATTAGAGGGACAGCGAAAGTTGGATGTTTTGGAGACAAGGTAAGAGAGAGCAGACTTCGATGGTCTGGACATGTCCAGAGGCGAGAGAGTGAGTATATTGGTAGAAGGGTGCTGAGGATGGAGCTACCAGGCAAAAGAGAGAGGCGAAGACCAAAGAAAAGATTGATGGATGTGGTGAGGGAGGACATGAGGACAGTGGGTGTTAGAGTGGAAGATACACGAGATAGGCTTAGATGGAAAAAGATGACACGCTGTGGCGACCCCTAATGGGACAAGCCGAAAGGAAAAGAAGTTCAAGACTAGCAGTGTGGCTCTTTAGTGCTGTACGTTTGCAAGTTTTCTCCCCATCAAAGGTAAAAAGGTTTACAAAACACACTGCACTTGCAGTTGCAGCCAAAAGGCAGCGGGAGATGTTAACAATTCCTATTGTTCATTACAGTTCTCAAATATAATTCAAGATGGCATGTCTATTCATAAGAATCATGAAAGCAGTTAACCTTCTTATTTTTGGATAATATGCACACAGTTCTTTACCTTTTTGCTGACAAGGAAGCTCCCTGCGACAGCCAGTCCATGTGTAAAGTTGTCAATGCAATTGGCTAGTAGGTTAAGGTAGCCACTTGTCTGAAACATAGTACAGGTATTTCGGTCATATCACAGGATCAGGCTATTAATTTTTTAAATGAGAATTTCTCTTTCAATTAAGATGAACTGCTGACAGTTCTTTGTTAGCTATTGTGATGGTTAAGCCATGTATTAAAGGTGACTGGTAGACTATAGCTTGGACAGCAGCGGCTTTAGTTATAATGAGATGGATTCCACTACTGAAGTGATCGGTGGCCTGTATCTAACTTCAATCTCGTTTTAATTTATTTTTTCATTAGGCATGTGTGTTAGACTAAACGCCTGTACTATTTATGATTTAACATTTAATTTGTAAATGAGTGCACTCTGGGTGGCACGGTGTACGACTGGATAGCAGATCCGCCTCGCAGTTCTTAGGACCCAGGTTCAAATCCGGCCTTCCTGTGTGGCTTTGTATCATCTTTCCATGCCTGCATGGGTTTTCTCCAGGTCCTCTGGTTTCCTCCCACATTCCATAAACATGCATATGGTAGATTAACTGACGACTCTAAATTGCCAAGGCGTGAATGTGGGTGCAAATTGATTGTTTAAACGTATGTGGCCTGTGATTGTCAAGCAACTAGTTCAGGGTGTAACCTACCTCCCCAAGATAGCTGGGATAGGTTCCAGCATGTTCGGGATTCTAGTGAAGATAAGTAGTAGGGGAAATTAATGAACGGGTGGACTCTGATTAATACTTAGTTGTAGAATGAGAAAAGCGAAGTAGTCTTAACCAGCACCTTGTAAAATAAGATGAACTTGGTTTTTAATGTACTTAAGACCAGGTCTTTGCTAGCTTACCGTGTCAAGACGCAAGCATTTTTGGCTATAACATAGAAGGGTGATGACTATGCCTCATTAAATCATCAGCACACCCACAGGTGTGTATTTAAATGATGGCAAGAAATAACTGGGCGAGGCAGAGAAGAGCACTCATTGCTTGCATTTTAAAATGATACCCACTGAACAGTTTGGAACTTGGCGTCCTTTCTTGACTTTTGTGGCCAATGTAGAATCTGGCGAATTGGAAATTGCTACACTGTATTTGTCAAATGGTAATTTTGTGTCTGAACTTTTTAGAAGGTGATCTCCTCACCAGGAAGAACACACTTTTTCAGTTATCATATTTTACCCACAGAAAATCAAGTCATGATGCATGACATCACCGGAAATATCAGTATCAATGTACGAAACCTCAGTTGAAATCAAAGGAATAATTGGGGCCATTTCTTTTGCTTTTTCAACAATTCTATTAAGATGGACCTCCAACAACATGTAAGACATAAAAATAATGTGTAGCTCTCAGTGTACATTAAGGGAGCTTTCACAGAAAAACAACATGAGAAGGATAAACAGTACATTGGAATGTGTGTAAAATAAGTAGACTCCTTGTGAGCAAAGTAAATAAAAGTGGTATAAAACATTCCCAGCACAGTGAATAGAGGTTTTATGATGCTGACAGTTTGACCCTGAAACCAATTATTTCATTTTGATAATTTCCATGATTTTTGTCTTAAAAATATTAGCAAATTAGACACCGATTATGTCCCAGGCCAGATTGTGTCTGACATTTAAAAGTTCAATCATATATATATAGTATATTAAATCCATCCATTTTCTTGGCCGCTTATCTGCACAAGGTTTCGCGGGAGTGCTGGAGCCTACCCCAGCTGTCAACGGGGAGGAGGCAGGGTACACCCTGAATTGGTTGCTACCCAATCGCAGGGCATATGGAGACAAACAGACGCACTCACAATAACACCTAGGGTCAATTTAGAGTATCCAATAAATGTGAAAAACTGTGAGGCCAACGCTTTACCAGCTGATCCACCGTGCCGCCTCATACAGTATGTCAGACCTAGTTAACTGTAACATATTATGATGCAGCATTTGTTCACCTATTGTTTATAAAACAGGTTTATAAAACACAGGCTTCATAAGCTTCATCATCATCATCATTTGTTTTAAATGTATTTGTTTGCAAACGTTTGGTTCTCAGAAATGCATACCTCGACTGTTCCATGCAGATTCTGATGGGTAGATGATTTCTGTGGCTCAGTATGGTGCCCATTTCCATTTAACGCAACACCCTTTCCACTGCAAAGAGAACTTGACTGTGTAGGTGTGTGTGTGCAAGTGGGGGGGAGGGGGGGTTGGAATGATAAAAGATCACACCACAATTTGTCACAACATTCACCATTAATTACTGACTAGTGGGCGAAAATGTCTTTCCCAAATAGCAAATGTTTGTGTACTTTTTCATTTATGATTTGTACTGAAATAATTTCACAGGTAATACAGATTTAATACTCAAATCAGCTGAACTGCAAAATGGCATTTCCTGATTTTAAAAGAGCGAGTCTCAGCTGCTGACAAGCAGGAGTTTATAGAAAAAATATCAACTCAATGACTTTCTCTCATCAGATGGAGTGGGTGACTGCTTTCAAATGAGTGTACTGATGACCAATGCATTCAGGGAGTCTCTAGAACTTACCGTACAATTAAAATTTAGGTCTGAATGTGATGGTGAATCTTTGTGTCCACTTTGGTCTGAGAATATCTTCTCTAGGAGAAGGAATGCAAGTAGGCCAGTGATTACCCACAAGCCCTGCGTTATGTAGTGTTTTTCTTTGCTGGCTGCAGAAAGAGATGAGAAAGTTTATTTTTCATAAAAGATTAGCTACAGGTATACACAAGTGCGACAACAACAATACCAAAGCTAGGAATAACAAACTCGCTATTTGAGAATATCAAATTACAACTTTTACATTCAATTAGAAGTAAACAGACTCAGAATATATAGTCAACAGGCCACTTCCTTATTAACCTCTGGTGCGTTGTGATTTATTCCATGCAGTTTTGCAGTAGCACATATGTAATGTAACACGGGAGGATAATCTATTTGGAACAAAGGGTCCAATGAGAATCTGCATGAATGTTCATGGCAGAAAAGATAAGAAAGAAAACTGTGGCAGATGAATTGCATAGTTATGCAAGATTCATTCAACACATCAGGGCAGATGATTGATGAGTACTACCGCTAATTAGCATCCAAGCTAAACAGCCGGTAGTAGAAAATGTGGCTAGACCGCGTTTTAGTATGCACAGCGAGTGATAATGATGATTAAACAAGGAATGCTGAGGGATTAGTGTGTCATGTGATGCACTCTGTGGTCAAATGATTTAAAAATAATAATAATTAAAAAACTTAAAAGTCTTAATGTTTTTTTTTTTTAACAAGAACTCTCATATTATATGAACATATTTAAATTAGTACAGTATATGTAGAAAGTCAGTCAACCAAGTCACGATCATCCGCAAAGATGGAACTGAAGCAACTGGACTGTTCTTATTTGTTGATGAAGATATTTTACCTTTAAATCCAAAAGACTTCTTCTGTCATAAATTTTCATCTTAGAGTCATTCTATTTAGGCTTCAGTTTGAATATTCCACAGGGGTGGTCCACAATAGGGTGTTGTTGTTTTTGCCCAGTGTGGTTTTTGGAACGACCATCCTGAAAACTTATCAGCCGACACGTCAACTACACTTTACACAATCAGGATTTTTGGGCCCGATCAGCAAGTTTAAAAACCCAATAACCAATCATGGATCCTATCGCAAGATGTTAATTTACCGTCCATACTTGTGTACTATATAAAGATAATCTTAAAGTATGCTCTAGTATAAAGTATTCTCAATTTAGATGAAAGTTAAAATATCAATAACCTCTAGGGGGATTCAAGTATTGGCCACTGATGTATGTTCAGGTCAAATAATCATTATAACATAACAGAAATAATGTGTGCTAACTTCCTGAAGCTAAATTATTTTAACAAATACTGTTAAAGACATGCTTATTCTAACTTTCTAATTGTATGTACTATTTGAACAGGAGTTGTCCTGAGTTAGCATCAATTTCCCCCGTTTTTTTTCTCCCCATGTTGTGTTGCTTCAACTTGGCATGCGCCTCCTTGTGTACATTCCTCAGGTGCCAGATCAATTTTGTTGTTTTGAAGCATATGTATGACGTTTCCAATGACGTACTTCAGTTGTGCACTGACTGCAAATAACATACATTGTATGTCTGAGATACCGCAAAATAGTCCCACACTGACATGTTTTTTTACGGAAAAGATTGAAAAAAACTTTGTTGGCCGTCAGTTACTGTACTATTCCACAAGATATGACAAGAATAAAAATAAACTAGCTTTTGGATTCATATGCGATAGGGACACGGATTAAATGTCTTTGGCGAATCTGATCCATGACATCATTGTTCAAATCGGCGAATTATGACATGAAAGTCCATCACCATAAATTGGTAATTATCGGCCAATCAGATCGGTGTAAGGCCTAAAGTTAACACGTTTTTTCTCTCCATTATTTATAATTTATTACTTTAAGGCAGTGATTCATAGACAGTGTGCCAGGGCACATTAGTGGGGCATGAGTGTTCTTAAATTGTGCTGTGGGAAATAATTACATTTTATGTAATTGTTCAAAGAATTATTCATTTACAAGCATTATCTTTGTTCATATAATTATACCAGTGAGGTATAGTGACAAACAGAACAAATACTACTTCTTCTTTTCCTTTCAACTTGTCCCGTTAAGAGTTCACCACAGTGTGTCATCTTTATCCATCTAAGCTTTTCTCGTGCATCTTCCTCTCTAACACCCACTGCTCTCATGTCTTCCCTCACAACATCCATCAACCTTTTCTTTGGTCTTCCTTTTGGTTGTTCGCCTGGGAGCTCTATCCTCAGCACCCTACTACCAATATACTCACTCTCTCGCCTCTAGACATGTCCAAACCATCGAAGTCTGCACTCTCGAACCCTGTCTCCAAAACACCAAACATTGGCTGTCCCTCTAATGAGCCAATTTTTAATCCTATCCAACCTGCTCACTCCGAGCGAGAACCTCAACATCATTTCTGCTAACTCTAGTTCTGCTTCCTGCTGTCTCTTCAGTGCCACCGTCTCTAATCCATACATCATGGCTGGCCTCACCACAGTTTTATAAACTTTGCCCTTCATCCAAGCAAAGCCTCTTCTGTCACATAACACACACGACACCTTCCGCCAGCTGTTCCAACCTGCTCCGACCGCTTGTACCCGTTTCTTCACTTGCTCTGGATTGTTGATCCCAAGTATTTGAAGTCATCCACCCTCGCTAGCTCTTCTCCCTGTAGCCTCACTCTTCCCCCTCGACCCCTCTCATTCACCCAGATATATTGTGTTTTACTTCGGATAATATTAATTCCTCTCCTTTCCAGTGCATGCCTCCATCTTTCAAATTGTTCCTCCACCTGCTCCCTGCATATCACAATATCATCTGCAAACATCATGGTCCAAGGGGATTCCAGTCTTAACCTCATCTGTCAGCCTTTCCATTACCCCAGGGAAAAGGAAGGGGCTCAAGAGCTGATCCCTGATGCAATTCCACCTTCACCTTAAATTCTTCTGTTATGCCTATGGCACACCTCACCACTGTACACAGACAGAATAAATCAATGACCTTATTAAATGGATGGAAGTACATACAGTAAATAATGTAACCACTTTTTGTTTGTTGATGTGCCGTGAGATTTTTCTGTTGTAAAATATGTGCTTTGGCTCCATTACAGTTGGAACTCATTGATTTAAAGGACTCTGGGATTTTCTCACAGAAAAATGTTTATGCACTTAGTGCACTGACAATTAGAAATGTGTTGTTTTTGAGTAACGGGATGGAAATTAAAAAAGTTTTAACCTGATTCTTTTATTTATTTAGCCATTTCATTAGCCATTGTCATATGTTAGAAGACACTGAAATTAACTTAATATTTCGGCATATTATGGTTGATAATAATTCCACTCAATATTAGGCATGAAAGAATGTGTTAAATAGTGGACATATAGGTACTGAAGGAAAGTTGACTCACCTGCAGAACCAGACACCGCCCATGCTTCAGGGAGAAGGTGAAGAAAAACATCTCCAAGAAGACCACCGATAGCGAAGCTCAAAAGCCTCTTTAGCTTCTGGCGTCCAGCTGAGAACAACAAAAGTGTGAGACTGCTGTGTTATACAGCAAGATGGAAGGAAAATAATTTCAATCCTTTACGTTTATTCTCATTATTTTTCTTTTGAATTGAATCATTATTTTAACGAATAAAATGTGAAAAGCTTTAAAAAATGAAAATGAATGAATGGAAATGGTATTAAATTTTTATCTGCGCAAGGCTACAACAAGTTACAAGACCACTGGTCAGAAGCTTGATTAGAAAATCTCAAAAGCAAATGTTCACGTTTGTAAGTGGAATACAAAATCACCATTCTCTTGCATCACCTGAGGAGAGGAAAAATGAGGGAATAGCAGCAGAGAAAACAGGTTAGGACTATAATAAATAAGTCATCAACATCTTTCAGAATGACATTTGGCCAGGGCTGCAAAGGAGTTGATGAGTGAGAACAATCCAACAAAACACCTTTGGATGGAAGTGAAACATAAATGCACTAAGTGACAGCCTTTAAAACATGAAGGATTGATAGAGCTGTGCTTGAGGCTTGAAATACATACTGTAGTTCCCCCGATCTTCTTCTTCTTTTCCTTTTGGCTTGTCCCGTTAGGGGTCGCCACAGCGTGTCATCTTTTTCCAACTAAGCCTATCTCCTGCATCTTCCTCTCCAATACCCACTGTCCTCATGTCCTCCCTCACAAAATCCATCAACCTTTTCTTTGGTCTTCCTCTTGCTTGTTTGCCTGGCAGCTCCATCCGCAGCACCCTTCCCCCAATATACTCATTCTCTTGCCTCTGGTCATGTCCAAACCATTGAAATCTGCTCTCTCAAACCTTGTCTCCAAAACATCGAACTTGGACCCGTTTCTTCACTTCCTTACCACTCACCATTGCTCTGGGTTGTTGAGCCTAAATATTTGAAGTTGTCCACCCTTGCTATCTCTTCTCCCTGGAGCCTCACTCTTCCCAATCCACCCCTCTCATTCACACATATATATTCGGCTAATCTTCATTCCTCTCCTTTCCACTGCATGTCTCCATCTTTGTAATTGTTCCTCCACCTGCTCCCTGCTTTAACTGCATATTACTATATCATCTGCGAACATCATGGTTCAAGGGGATTCCAGTCTAACCTCATCTGTCATCATATCCATTACCACTGCAAACAGGAAGGGGCTCAGATCTGATCCCTGATGCAGTCTCACCCCCACCTTAAATTCTACGGCACGCCTCCCCAATGTTCTGTTGCCATCATACATGTCCTGTACTATTCCAACATATTTCTCTGCCACACCAGACTTACGCATGTATACCACAGTGCCTCTCTTGGTACACTGTCATAGGCTTTCTCTAGACCCACAAGGACACAATGTAGCACCTTCTGACCTTCTCTGTACTTTTCCAGTAGCATCCTCAAGGGAAATAATGTATCTGTGGTGTTCTTTCTAGTTGCTCGCAGATACTTATTTCTGTCCTGAGTCCAGCTCTAATTTTTTACATCTCTGAGCAAACACACTGAGGCCGTGACCGCCCCCTTTGACCACCGTGAGCAACATCAGACGTATGCACTCTGATCATATTAGTCATCCATTGAAGTTTCATGACTCATTCAAAGATTCAGATTACATCATTTACATTCCCATCAGAACATTTTTAAGAACAATTTTGTGTTTTTGCAAACTTACAATGTACATGTCAACAAACAAAAAAAATACATTGCTAACCAAACCAAGCAAACTATGAACTGTAAATTTCAAATGTCGCATCCAACTTTGTTTCATTTATTTATTTTTAACCCACAATGACATCCCCGTCTGTTTTTCTTGGTGTAAAACTGAATTATTGCTTACGGAATTTCTTTAGCAATGCATGTTGAAAGATGAATGATGCCACCAACCGGTTTTAACCCATTCATGGGCAGCGTCCCATTTTTGGGACATCATGATTTTCACGCATTATATCCTTCAGTATATCAAAATATTTAAGTGTTTTAATCTGATTCTGATTCTGGTTTTTGGGACGATCTACTAAGAAAACCCAAGTACCCTCTCGCATTTTACACCATCTCATCCTGTACTTTTTACTTTGGCTTCAGACCAGACTTTTTTTTACTCAAAGAGACAATCTCATCCAGTTTCACTATTTTTTCTTCTATCATTCACATACCCAGACATTCATTAAAGCAATAGCACTTCTTTTTTTTTTTTTTTTTTTTTTTACTTTTACCATTATTATTGAGAGTAAACACAAGCAGCATGTTTAACGGTGTTTGTAATTATGACTGTACCCCTTTAAGAGCCGAAGTGGGGCAGAATCAGGTGAACGATCAGCAGACCTTGTGCTTCCGTGTTGGAAAAAAAAAAAGGCAGGCTGTGGTTCACCACTCTGGATTCTTTTTCATGTGCGCTGAGAATGTCTATGTATTTCTACTCGCAACAAATTATACGGGAGGGATTTTTCGTGCTCGACTGCAGATTTGCGAGTGTGTTCGCGCACAGTGACTGAAAATCCCGTGATATTCCCTGACCCAAGCCAAATATTTTTTACTTACCGGACTTTCCAAGACCTGGAAAAGGCAACGTTTCTTCCCATGATATTCCAGAAATTCCCTGACCCGTACGAACCCTGCAAGGCTCAAAATAAGACAATTTGCAAACTGTGGGTCAAAATGTGCATTTTGCACATGGTAAGATATATTGTGGGAATAAAGTCACACATGGCGGAGCAAGGAGTGGCTGCCGATGAAAGGGCAGGGTCTGCAGTCGGGCAGCCCAGTCTCAGTCTCCCCAAGAAGCAGACTGGCTGGGCAGAGCAAGGTGAACCCACATGGGGATATGTGCTCTCCTCTGCTGTGCTGGAGGTGACACCACGGGCTGGATTAGGCATTCGACGGCACATCATCAATGCAATTATTATTTTTTTAGATCCAGCAGTACTGAGCAAAACAGTATTTTATCAGACACATCTGAACTAACAAGTGTGCTTGGAAGAACACACCACATGGGCCAAAGGAACCTTTTTCTTCCAAGAACTCAAAGTTCCCCAGGATGACTGGTGGAAAAGGTGATTATTTCAATTTAGGCCATGGGTGGTTTTAGTACGGCCCGCGGGCCACATCTGGCCCTTTGGCCATTTCTATCGGGCCCGGCAAACATTGGTACAGACATGCCCAAATCATACCAAAATGATCATTGGACCTTGTGCTGTTATCCCCACTGGTTCCACTAGTCTGGTCCAGTCTTGGGTTGACTTTGGCAGTTCTGTTTCTACTCTGCCTCAACGCTGAACACTTCAATCTCTAGGAGTGGGCCAAAAAATTAAATGCCAATAATGAGTCCTGGGCAGTGATTCTGCCACTTTAGGAAAGAAAGAAATAATGCATTCATCAAAGTTATTGGTTCATGTTAATGTAATTGTAACTTGAATGGAGTACTTTACCAAGTACAGTGGTGCCTTGGTTCTCGAACACAATACGTTCCAGAAGGCTGGTTGAAAACCAAAACGTTCAAAAACCGAAGCACTTTTTCCCATTACAATGAATGGAAAATAAAATAATGCTTTCCAAGCCTAAAAAAAATTTGTTTTTAGCTTTTCCTGATAATAAATTGCATAGTAGAAATACATGCATAGTTTAAATACTTTATATAATTAAATCATTTAAGAAATATATATTTTAATTTTATAATATATTTTTTGCTTGAAATGTATGCTTTAGCCTAGTAGAGTATGCTAGACTGGGAGTGCATTGCCGTATCTGTAGCGACCTGCCCCCCAGCCTTGTAAACCTCTTTTTATTCACAAAAGAGCAGAATAACTTTAAACAAGCAATAATGAGAGGGGAAAAAAACAAATTGATTTTGATTTGCACAGAAAGTACGTAACATAAAAAAATAAATAACTTGCAACTAGAGGTAGGGTTAATGGAACAAAAGAAAAAAGCAGTGCAAAACAACAGTTTCAGATGTCTTCGGTGGGGGTGACTCGCCCCTTTTTCACAAAGAACAAATCTAATGTTTGTTTCTGCTGTCTTTTAAGCACTTCTCTGAAGTGCCTTATAACAACATCATTAAAATTTTGCGGTGCTCTGCAACATTCAGCTTTATTCGGGTGATGAAGTTCTACAAAATTATGGATGTCATTCCATTTAGTGCAGAAAGCTTTAATATCTGCACTTGAGACATCCTTCCTGCCTTCAGCCTCATCAGACGACATTTCCTCCCTTCCTCACCAACACTATCCGAGCTAACTGCTGCTCGTTCACGAAAATAAGAAGCAACGTTTCGACTTCCTCCAAGGACTGTGGCATCTGCTTGGTCAACACGGTTGCTCCGTTCCCAACATCACTTGCTTTGAGGCCATCCTTGTGTTTCAGAATGGTGCTGATTGTTGTTTACGCCATGCCGTACTTCTTCAATAGCTCAAAAACACGCACACCAGATTGGTTCTCGGCTATCAAATCTTCTTGAAGTCAACAGTTTTACAGACCACTTTCCTTTTTTTCAGCACCAGCAGTTCCATTTGCCTTCTTTGGAGTCATGATTGGGGGTTAATGTTGCTCAATTTGAAGAAAAAAAAAAGTCACTACAGTACTGGGAAACGTCTGCGAGCAGAGGAGCGTGTGAGTCATCTGGTTGCGCCGTGTGCGGTGCGCGCGTTGTGTCTTTTCCGTTTTTTTCCGGGGGTGTGTTTGAAAGCACAATAACAAATCATCGCGGGTCAGCTGGTTGGGGTGTTCGAACACCGATTTTTGTTCGAAAACCAAAGCATAAAATACTCAAAATTTTCGTTCGAAAACCAATTTGTACGAAAACCAAGACGTTCGAAAACCGAGGTACCACTGTAATGGGTACAGTTGAGCTAATGCTTTTTTTGGTGGATATTCCTGCATCTTGACAGCTGCATTTCCGAGAATTGCCGAAACAAAACCAACACCAGACTTCGATACACTGGCAAAAAAAAAAGTAATCAACAAAACAATACAGTTCCCATTACAGTACCTCTAAGTATTAACACTACATTGACTTTTTTGTTCTTTATTTTTACATCTGCTTGTGACTTGGCCCACCTGTCGAATTTTAAACATCCATGTGGTCTCTGAACCAAAAAAATTGCCCATCCCTGACCTGGCCTATCATGTGCTGGCATACTCCCATTGTGGACGAGGAAATGTAACCAGCTGAATATCAGATGATGTTTCACAGTCAGTGTGAGTTTCCAATATTACGCATCCATGCTGACACAAAAAAATGATCTCAAAAATGTTTGGAAATACCGCATCCACAAGAAAAAAAAATCGTGGGAGACAGAATACAAATGTTCATGATGGAAATTTTTAGGCAGCTAAACATGGATAGGGAAGGAGTACAGGGTCTCTTGGGGGTTCAACTATCCTTGAGTGCAACATTATTAGGATTCTCACAGTTTCCAGGCACGACATGCCCCAGTCCAACTTGATTGGTCACCAGTCAATCGCAGACAAACGCAGTACTCACACCTAAAGACAATTTAGTTTTCAATCAACCTATCATGCATGTTTTTGGAATGTTGGAGGAAACCAGACAAACCCGAGAAAACCCATACTGCCACGGGGAGAACATCTAAACTCCACACAGGCAAGGCCTGATTTACACCTGGGTCTTCAGAATGATAAGGCAGATTAACTAACCGGTCATCCACTTTGCCTTATTAGTATTTAAAATTATTATTCAAATAATGCACATTTCCATCACAAATCCAAAAGGCAATGGTACTTGGTATTGTCGAATATTCAAATGTACCGGTAACTGTATCATGCTCTATCTAAAAAAAAAAAGTGAATTTCACTATCACAGGGCAGATGGAGAAAAGAGCTTAACATAGACAAAAGTTTGTAGTAGCGCATGACAGACCATAGAAGACCAGATTATAGAATCATCTTGCTATCTACTGAAAAATCTCATCATCAAGCAATTCAAGTTAAAGGTCCTACCTTCGGTTTTAAGGGCTGCTCCAGCTTCAATTGGAATGACGAGCAGAGGGAAAATCCCACTGAGGCCTACAACCACTGAGCCCGCAAGGGATAAGAGCCAAACATGAGTGTGCTCACTAGCTAGGAAGTCTGCTATCGCCTGAAGGCCTTGGAGGTCATCGGTCAAGTTAGGGCCTGGTCTTGCAGCCGTGGCTGTAGCATGTGCCATGGCTGTTTGAGTCATCTTCTGGCCTGATGCTCCCTTGGAGGTCAGCATCAGGAGGGTGATAAACAGAGCAGATACAGCCCAGATGGGTCTCTGACAGCTTTCAGCTTTCATCCGTCCCGTGGGTCAAAGACCACATGTAACCAGAAATCCTGTAAAAATAGGAACATATTAGCAGAATATACAGTATATTAATGAATTCATGAATGAACATCCTGCCATAATGTGATTATTAGACGGAATGCATGGAAAATGTTCAGTTTTATATATTTCGTTCATTAGTGGACAACAACTGTGCCTCACATCCCTTTGATTACCATAGTGGAAAAAAAGAAGAATTTGTTTGCAACAAGTTATGTATGCTACATTTAGTTTAAAAAAATGTAATTAAGAAAAATTTCAGCAACAGGTCAGAAAGGACAATTCTAAGGCACTCTGACCACGGTCAAGTTGGAGTAATCAAATCTGAGCGCCAGAGGCAAAAAACACACAAATCAGCACTGATCAATTGAGAACTGCTAACAGCATGTCGGCTACGTACCAACAAGGAAGGACATGGAGAAGGAGTCATGCCATTCAAACAGAAAAACTGGATTTTTGTGCCCTTCAAAAACGTGTGACACAGACTAAATTGAATGCTGTAATTGGCAGGTGTGTTGTTGAGGACATGCTCTCATTGCAACTGTTGATTCAGACTCCTTGTCCTCTTTGATAAATACCTGTGTTATGTTATTCAAGTTATCTTACAGCCCATTTGCTGAAGTGTGGACAATGCACAACAAAAGATATCTTGGTGTGGTTGTCCATTCAATAGATCCAACCACCATGGAACAAAAGAAAGCAGTCCCAGCATTTAGACATTACAAGGGACATCAGCCTTATAGTAAAATAGATACTAGACAGTACTGCAGCTGAGGTCAACAAAATCCTGACAGCAAAACCCATTAAAAAAAAACCCATCACAAATCACATATATTGGCTTGAATGTTATCAAGTTCTTCTTTAAAAAGTACCAGCCGTGGAGGCAGATTAATCTGATGACAATGAGGTGTAATTTATGGAAAACGATATATTGTAAAACAAAGGACGATGATCACGACAGTAGCGTTGTAACTACTTCCATTGAAGATGGGCATCACACATGTTAAATATGTTTTTTGTGGACTGATGTTACCAAGTGGTTACTGTCAAGACCAAGAGCAAATCACAAGAAGGGCCTCAGCAAAATACACAGGTTTATGGAACAAGGCTGGTTTCTGAACAGTGGCTGCAGAGACAGTCAAGTGTAATTGCAAGGAAGTTTGTAGTCTCTTCCACTACCAAACGGAATTTGTTATATAATAACAATAATAACACAAAATATCCACAGGTTACCGCAAATCATAGCTTTCTAAGTGTATGTAACTATATCACCGTTGTGTACGATCACGTGTGGGTAAATCGAGACAAGGGCCTTCATTATTTCAGCACTTTATTCATACATTTTGACATTTTTTTTCAGTGGTGTGCAATGATATTGTTCTTAATGTGTAACGGAAAACACTGGCTTTCATGTGGCATTTGCCTAAATGTAAGTGGTCGTTCCTCTTCGACTTTCAGTCAAAGATACATAAGCCACTGAATAATCATTCACAAATACGTACGAACAACAAATGAACATTCACATTGCGTCAAAAAAGTGTTTGTCAGCTTAGTGTCACTTTTCTGTCAGCGTCAGTTTAAACTAGCTCCTACTTAAGCACTTAAAAGTTAGCAAGCTAACACTAGCATCTCAAAAAACATAACATTTGCAAGCTAAAGTCATTTGGTCGATACACGAAATCAGTACTACCACAAGCATCACTTGCGCTAAGTTAGTGTCGTGGCATAAAGCCCATTTTATAGTTCCAGTACCTTACTTTTGAAGCAATCTTTGCACCAGTGTGTCCCTGCCATCCAGGCCAGTTTAACGGAGACTGCCTTGCGCCGCACACTGACAGACTCGCCAGCCGGCAGCCGACGACAGGAATGTTGCGGCCCGAGCTGACTTCATGGAGCACAGCTTCCCCCCACCCCTTCCTCCAAGAGCCACGTACGAGGATCTTGGAGGTGGAAAAAGATAGCAACCGTGAAAGTCAGAGACTTAGATGATCACGCCCCACAAAACAAAACACTTGAGGATATTTTTACCCAACACAGTGTGCAATTAGACAAGGCGTGTGCTACTTTTACAATACAAGTCATTATTTTATTACGCACATGGCTTTGGGTTTAAGTACAATATTGTCACGACAACAAAATGAGCAAGCAGATGTTCCGGAAGACAAAAGTATCCATGCAATAGTTGGTTACCAACTTGTACTGATTTAACATCTGTTGAACATTAGAAATGCGTGTGTAATGTTTCTTTATGAATATCTGTAGATCAATTTGGGCATTCATCCATTTTCTGGGCCGCTTCTCCTCACAAGGGTCACATGAACGCTCGAGCCGATCCCAGCTATTTTCAGACAAGAGGTGGGGTACACCCTGAACTGGTTGCCAGCCAATCGCAGGGCACACAGAAATAAACTATCAGTCGAGCTCGTGAGCGTGGTTTAGGGCAATTTAGAGTCTCCAAATAATGTATGTTTTTGGGATGAGGGAGGGAACCGGAGCACCCTGAGAAAACCCACGGCATGGGCGGAACATACAATCTCCACACAGGTGGAATTTGAATCCCGGTCTCCAGAACTGTGAGGGAGACACTATAGTTTAGTGACTAAACAGTCAGTCACCATTCCACCTTCCATTCGCACATTATTTTTTAACGTAGCTTCGGGAATGTCTCCACATTTTCCTCTACCATTTTGAAATTTTGTAATTGTGAGCCAAAATACAGAACAAAATTCATGGTTCCTTCTTCAAAATTCCCAATTACAAATCAAAGTGTTACATTTCAGATTTCCTTCCAGTTAATGGAACTCAGTGCCTTAAGGCACAACTGACACCAAAAGCATGATTTTTAGTATGTTTTTATTAAAAAGAAAAAAAAGGCAGCCGAAATGGACCCATTTGTTTTTTTTCACCACGCAACATGATTTTGACGTATATGATGCCTTTTTGTAACTCCCCCCATGAAAATCCTCTCGAGGGATTTGTTTTGGAGAAGAACCAGGAAGTGACGTTATTTGCAGACACCCACTCAGGCGGGCTCATGTGTTTGTAACAGTTTTACTTGCGGCAAGGTAGCTCTTTGTTCCTTCATATTTTATCCAAAATGCTGGCTCATTGTATTGCTGAATATTGCTTGAACACTCAGGAGGATGGATTCACTCTTCACACGTTTCCAAAAGACCTGGTTCGTTGTGAAAAATGGATTGCACAAGTGCAACGGACGAAAGCTTTGTGGGTTCCAAATGACAGGTAGGTGTGTATAGAGCTATTTAAAAAAATAATAGTTGGGGTGGATGATGGCGTCGGCGTTGTTCATCCATTGCCGCGGAGGTGGATCAGGCGGCGAGGTGGTTTGGCCGTTCATGGGTCCTCCTGAGTATGCTACTTACTGTCATACATATTGTCGGGATTCTGTTGTTAGTTAGAAGTGATCCGCATATCATCTAAATATGGCTCGAAACGATAGGGTAATAGTGTCCCGGTCACTTCACTCGATTGTGAGATGTTCTCTTCTTTGTAAAGAGCTTCCGTGTCAGAAGGGGGGTCGGAAAAATCTGAAAATCTCTGTTGTTCCTCTCCCATAGGAGGGGACACTACGTGTTTTCAATGGCAACTGTCCCAGTGTGACATCTGCAGATGACGTTGCAGGCAATATGGCTGCTACTGGGATGTCGAGTGAGACTTACGCAACCTTGCGCATGGATGACACGCGCTCCGCTATTCTTGTTTTCATATAGACATTTAAGTGAATGTTATATATATTTTATAGTACAATATCTATTTTTGAATATTTATAGGGATGTCAGTTGGGCTTTAAATAACATTTGTTCTCATAATGGACATTTCAAACAAGAACTATAAAACAAAAGTATTCAAACATATTTTATTTCCATACAAACAAATATCGTTCATCTGAGATGACACGCTGTGGTGACGGCTAAAGGGACAAGCCGAAAGGAAAAAAAAGAAGACTGTATATGCATAGCACCATTACATTTCTAAGAGGTGTGTCGATTATTCCAGTACTTGTTCGTGTCACTCCAATGTTAATCAGGCACTGTCCTTTACAAAGAAGTCACAGTTATACTGTGCTGTGGAAAAATAGGGGGCGGGCTGGATATCTATCACACAAAGTTTTCAAATCATCAAACCAATTTTAATGTCACTCAGACACAACCCAAGAAAATCCAAAATGCAGTTTTTAAATGACAATTTAATTTATTAATAAAAAACAATCCAAACCTTTTTGACCCTCTGTGAAAAAGTAATTGTCACCCCCCACAAACTTAATAACAGGTTGCGCTAACCCTGGCAGCAATAACTGAAATCAAGGGTTATAAATAATTGTTGATGAGTCTTTCACATCACTCTGGAGGAATTTTTGCCCACTCTTGTTTTCAGAATTGTTGCAACTTCACCGGATAGAGCTCGTGCACGCAACGTCACCATTTTCACGCGCCATATTGCCAGTCAAAAAGAGCTGCTCGACAGTGTGGGGGACATTGAACCGGAGCAGAATATTCACAACGCCCGAGACTTGTTGTGCTGTTAGTTCTTACAACAGACAAGACAGATATTCAAAGAGCTCATTCTATGGAATACCATCTGAAAAGAAGCGAAAAGATCGATGGATTTTGGCAATTAAACGTGATGGATGGTGCCCAACCAAATTCACACGACTGTGTAGCGATCATTTCCCAAGAAGTATTTATAATGGCAAGTTGGTTCATTTGAGAACAATGCGTTTAAAAATAATTTTTAAAAAAGACAGGGAGTCGTCTCCAACATACGCTGAAGCATCCCCGACAGACTTTTTTTTAAAAATATGCATTATTCTCAAATGAGTCCTAAGCGTATTTTAAAAAAGAAAATAAACCATCTTTAAAAAAACAGCATTACCACTACCCTTTATACCTGCTTGACACCTGTTCGTAAACCAGAAATTTGCTGGTGTTACCTCATTTAAAATGAGAATACAACTACGTTCTGTTAACCACTTTTCGTTTAATGGCAAAAAAAAAAATCCAGATGCTAGGTTCTAATAATGTCAATAATCAACATTGATTTGTTACTCAGTGACCTGATATTATAAAGAGCTAGTCTCACAGCCATACTGGAGACAATGGCTTGATAGATTCACATTTTATCCTCACTAAGTGAGTAGTTCTACTTTTATTATGCCATATCACTTTGACAAACTTTCTGTCTCATGTAATTACAGGAATGAAAAAATACCTGATCTCCATTGGGGTCGGAGTTATTCTTGAAAAGACCCAGCAAGTACCAGTCATATTTACACATAAGATTCTTTTTGGGTTGAAGAGAGGACGGTGGTTTCAGGTGAGGGGGATGGGAGGAAGATCTACGCGTGCTATCAGCTCAGCTTCAACATTAACAATAGTCTTCACCCTATCTATCAGATCTAACATTACATTCAGTCTCGACACACCAACAAACAAAAATGTCACAACAAGTAGATATATTAATTCACGTCAGGACTTAATGCCATCTAGTAGAAGATCATTAATTTGTTTTGTCTGCCACCATGCCTCAGTTACATTAATAGATGAACAAAGATACCTTATTGATTGTAAATATGTGTGTCTGGTGTTCTACGTGACACAAGAGTCTCTGCTAGGATGAAGGGCAAACTTTATAAAACAGTGGTGAGGCCGGCCATGATCTACGGATTAGAGACGGTGGCTCTCAAAAAACAACAGGATGCAGAACTGGAGGTAGCAAAAATTAAGATGCTGAGGTTCTGGCTTCGAGTGAGCAGGTTGGATAGGATTGGAAATGAGCTCATTAGAGGGACAGCCAAAGTTGGATGTTTTGGAGACAAGGTAAGAGAGAGCAGACGTCAATGGTATGGACATGTCCAGAAGTGAGAGAGTGAGTATATTGGTGGAAGGGTGCTGAGGATGGAGCTGCCAGGCAAAAGAGCGAGAGGAAGACCAAGGAAAAGGTGGATGGAAGTTTTGAGGGAGGACATGAGGACAGTGGGTGTTAGAAAGGAGGATGCACGAGATAGGCTTAGATGTAAAAAGATGATACGCTGTGGCGACCTCTAATGGGACAAGCCGAAAAAAAAAGAAAAACAAGAAGTTCACAAGCATGTACAGTAAGTGAGCAGGTCGTGCCAAGTACTGTATTGTGCAAATGGTGCAGTTTAAAGCTCCAGTGACATGAAATGCATGATTTTTAGTATGTTTTTAATTTAAAAAAAGGATTAACCAGACTTGTGGAGCCCCACAATTGTTTCGCTGATTGCCTGGCTGAATTCCCCCCCCCCCACCCCCCATGTTTCCAAACAAGTTAGGTGTTTGAGGTGTGGCCTTAAATAAAATACATCCCTTTGTGTGTCGTCAATTGACTCACATGTTTCAGTTAACCTATCAGGAGCTTCCAAAGCCATGACCTCATCATCTGTGCATCCCCGCGTTCTTTAAAGACATAGTATTTTTTGTGTACATAAATGTTTGACCTCAAACAAAAGAAATTCTCGCTTTCATTATTGTGGTATTTAACAACAAAATCATTTTGGTGATCCAGACTGACCTGAAACAGGAGCGATTTAGTCTGATTTGGCTTCAGACAGTGAGACAAAAGATAACACATTTTTGCAAAGTGTATGTATACTTCTGGCTTCAACTTTGTTGACTGTATTTATACAGGGTGTCCCAAAAAAACACTTATACACACTTTAAATAATTGTAAACTTGATGTTTATTATAATTTGAAACATTTTTAACATGTAAAAGAACTAACAAATATTATTTAAACTGTGTCTACATTTTTATATAGGAGAGTGTGGTACAGAAGTGAAGAAACGGGTCCAAGCGGGGTCAAACAGTTGATGGAAGGTGTCTGGTGTTGATTGTGACAGAAGAGTCTCCACTAGGATGAAGGGCAAATTTTATAAAACAGTGTTGAGGCTGGCCATGATGTACGTATTAGAGACAGTGGCACGAAAGAAACAACAAGAAGCAGAACTGGAGGTCAATGAAATGAAGATGCTGAGGTTCTTGCTTGGAGTGAGCAGGTTGGATAGGATTAGAAATGAGCCCATTAGAGGAACAACCAAAGTTGGATGTTTTGGAGACAAGGTTAGAGAGAGCAGACTTAGATGGTTTGGACATGTTCAGAGGAGAGAGAGTGAGTATATTGGTAGAAGGGTGCTGAGGATGGAGCCGCCAGGCAAAAGAGCGAGAGGAAGACCAAAGAAAAGGTTGATGGATGTTGTGAGGGAGGACATGAGGACAGTCGGTGTTAGAGAGGAGGATGCACAAGATAGGATTATATGGAAAAAGATGACACAGTGTGGGGACCCCCAACGGGACAAGCCGAAAGCTGAAAGGAAAGGAAGAATATATATGTACATCCATCCATTTTCTTAGTCGCTTATCCACACAAGGGTCGTAGGAGTGCCGAAGCCGATATATTTTTCAAATTGTTATACAGTATATGTTAAATGATATGCAGTCTAATCATTTATTAATGTGATGTCCTCTTCATAAGGAACAAGCTATTTTTGTGCTCATATCACACAACCATGCCTCAAACATAAATAAATAAGGGGGAAAAACAACACCTTGACATTCTGTTTATAAAATATGAACTTTCAGACTTCAACTGGTTCATATTAGAATGTTTGATTCAGAAGCACTGATTTTCTGTTGAAATATTATCCAAATTCATTTTCCCTGTAAGTCAATACACTGGGTAATTTGGCCTGGTAATTCACACCACAAAAGGGTCAAAATTGTATTTTAGAATGAAGAAAAGATCATCTCAACTAGGTAAGCACATATTGCAGAAACCCCATGATGGCCACTTCCATGGTTAATTTGTGTTTCAGTTTGTCTGGCCACTAGGTGGTGTATGCAATAGCAATTCTCTGCTCTATGAGTTCATTCGACTGCTGGCAGACAAGAAAACACATTCGTTACATGCAATTTCACTCAAATAAATCATTCAAGAAAAACAAATAATAAAAACTTTGTACAACATAAGATGCAACTAACTGTTGTTTTTTTCCACACTTATACAACTGTACTTACTACTTGTTATTATACTATAACAAAATTGAAAACATTTATTATATTCTTAATCGAACTGGTGGCATATATGTATATATATATGTGTGTGTGTGTGTGTGTGTGTGGTGTGTGTGTGTGTGTGTGGTGTGTGTGTGTTGTTTTACTTGTAAGTGTTTTTAACAAACTTCTCTTATTTTTAAAAATAGATAACTGCACCTGACTTGGTATAGTGAGATATGAAGATTCCCCCCCCCCCCCAAAAAAAAAGAAAATCATGATTAATATCCGCACTGAGTCATCCTTGTCTGGCTTAAGCAACAAGAACAAAGAGGAACTTGTCTTTCTTGGGGAGGGATAAGATCTGAAAGCCTTATATGGTATGTATTTCTAAATGTGCTCCCCCCCCCTTAGTTGTTGCAAGGTGACCATCCAAAAACAAAACTGTGTTCAAATGAGTTTTTAAAAAAATACTGAAACAGCATTCTATGGTTTTTCTCCAAACAGTTTTAATTAATTTCTTTTTGTGTTACATGTGTTACCGATTGTGTTTGTCCATGTGCCTTGTGAGTCACGCTTGTCTAATAATACCTGGTCTTGGCTGAGGGTTGGTTGTATTGGACTTCGGAGAAAATGAGGAATCAGGAAAAAGAAGTGAGAAAGCTGGATGGTCCCCGGCACGCACGTCAGGCAACTGTTCCTTGTCATTGTGAAACACACAATGGACACTGAAACCTCGGATGACTGTCAGTCAGGAAACAATGGCCTGTCCATCCATAGAAATGAAATATTGTGTAAATTCTATCAAAAAGAATCATATTTGAAATAAAAATATTTTAGTCCCTAAAACAAGTAATTGATATGGTACCATTTTGTACCAATGACTGGAAAATTTGTATACAACCTACTGGAAAATTACTCCAACTACTCTAACTAATAATAATGATACTGATTAGAATTATATTTATTTTTATTTCTGATGTATTATTAAATCATTTTTCATTTCTTTATGAGGTGGAAAATATACGCCATATCATGAAACGATCATTTGTGTTTCACCCAAAAATGTTCAAATCTTCAGCTACAAAAATACATAAACAAATGTAATATCCAGTGCATTTAAACCACGTGTGTATTACATGCAGTTTTGTTTTGGCTTAGTATATGATGCTATTTAAAAATAGAATATACTTTATCTGTATTTATCTCAAGTAATAACATTTTAAAAACAATACTACTGTCTGAGGTTCACTGTGAACGGAGAGCCTGAAAAAATCATCTGTAGGAAGTTTGTCACCTTCTTGTTTTAATAAGGAAGAAGGAGAAATAAGAGAAGAACCCTAATGGTGCTCAACCTAAATTGGCAGAATTCAGGAAGTTTTTAGTTCCCCTGAAAATACACACATATATAGAAAGCTGCATTTTTCAACCACCTTTGGCAAATTGCTTCCAGAAGTTAACAAAGTCACTTTTGTGGAACTGTATCAGCTGTCCACTGGATGATTTACACAGCAAACCGGTAAGACCAAATAACTTTTGTTCATTAAGGGAGACTGTGGGCGTTACCTTGGAGGGACAGACAGATCTTTTAGTAACACTTTTTCTATTTCACTGTAAAAGATCACAGTGACATGATACATAACCTGAATATAGAACTTATTCTCATGACAACCATGTATACTACTTTCCCTGCACAGTTTTGTTCATTCTTCATATTTTTTTTAATCATGCTTTTGTTGTCTACATACACCCTGTTCAATATTATATGGGTGACAATTTTAAGTAGAGTCAGTTTAAAGTCACTGTAGGATTTAATGTTCAGTTCCAAAGAAAGTTTAAGTTTAAACAAAAATACACCGTTTTTGCCAAATACTGAACTAGCATTCAAAGTAAAATGAGCTCTTATTTCATCTTCACACAACGTAGTGGGATAAATCCATACCAAAATGTCACTGTACATGTCACAGCGATTCTATGAAAAGTCTAATGGTAAATTAATGCTAACTAATATTTTTACATTTGCAGATGCATACAACTGACATGAGTTTGGGGTTTTTTTTTTGTGTTGTTTTTTTTTAAACTGTGTTTGTTAAGAAAAAATGTGTAGTGAAGGTGATTACGAAATATGTGCACTACCACAGGATTTACAAAGTTTAGACATCAACCAGCACTCAGTCGGGTTAAACTGATGTTCGGCAGAGGAGCAGCGCAACACTTCCTGTTGCGACGTTGCCTGTATCCTGTTTTCCACAGTCAGTGGTCATGCGTGCCATTCCCCTATGCAAACCTGTGTCGGCACAATCTCGTGATCCTGTGCTGTGAGGCTTCTGAAACTCCAGTACTTGAGACTTTGACTCTCCGTGATAAAAACTGTGGATGTCAGCAACAAGGGTTTTGCAACACAAGTTGTCAGTTGACAACTACACAGCGATTGTTTTGAGAGCCATTACTGCATATGAGGCCTTAAAGAAGTATCTAAGTGATGGAGATTAAATGTTTGTATTAGAAATGTTGGCGCTTGTTCAACGTTTTTGACAAGAAGTTTTAATTGGTCTTGCTCGAATATCATTTGACAAACCACGTCAAATACTCATCACCATTAAATTTCCACACTTGGCAGCTTTTTGTGTCATATCAACAATACAATACAGTGTATGTGGAAGTGGGACCTATAAGTCTAATTGACATTGATTAATGTCTGAACACAAATGATTTGAGAAAGGTCTCATAATGGTGTTTGAGCTTGTGTTCATCTGATACTGGTGAATTTCAGCTTTCTCTAACACTGAAACAATCCATCCATCCATTCATTATCTGAGCCGCTTATACTCAAAAGAGTCCTGGGAATGCTGGAGCCTATCGCAATTAATTTGGGCAGGAAGAAGCTCTGAACTGGTTAACAGCCAATCACATGCCATTATTTTATTTTATTTTATTTTATTTTATTTTATTTTATTTTATTTTATTAAGACTACGTATTCATAAGGTCTGCAGACATATTTATGTTTTTTTTTTGTCTGGAGCCACATCGGCCAACAGCAGTGACAATATTGTGCTTACACACAGATCGCTGCGATTATGCATTATACAGATCTAGCATGTCCCCACAGAAGACTTTCAATGTGCTTCATTTAAAAAGGAGCCTTTTTGTTTAGCCATGAATGAAGTTGGCTGTAGAGTGGTGCAGTCTGCCCAGTCTCAGTCCACTGAGGAGCTCTGGTGAACAAAATTATTACCACCAGTCCAAGCTGCCCCTGGGACACAGTTTAACCACGCCTGATATATGCCAGTCACAAAAATAGAGCCCAAAACATTTATCACTCGTCAAGATTTACATTTACTACTGTATATTTCACATTAATTTCAGTTGATAATTTCTTTCCCCAATTTCAATTTCAATCCTGTGCTGTGAAGCAATTACAATTATTCTTAAGTCTTATCATTTTTTTTTAAAGGAGGACTTTGTCGAAAAAAAAACAGGAATGGGAGCACACATTAAAAGTTAGTAGATGAGGGTTCAGTGTTTTTTTTAATGCCAAAATTATCCACAGATTTCACCTGGAAATATCTCTAATTTGGAAACTATTATCAAAATTCTTCTCTTGCTCAGACATTCTAATGATGCTGGAAAACTGACAGCCAATCAGCGTTTGCCACATCTACAGTGCTTCCTTTTCTGATGCCATTGCTTGTGGATACGTTTCACCGAACAGAGAATGTCCACTATCCAGCATTTTATTATCATTATTATTATTATTATTATTATTAAATTAAAAGATCACCAAATTTGGGTGCGTTTTCTCATTCTTGTTACAGTTTGGGGCACAACAAGTCAGCATCTTGGTGTAGTTAGAAAGAATGATCTTGAATGCTAAGCCCCGGTGACGTCACAGGGCAGGGTCAAGGACGTTTCTTCCGGGTCTGACTATAAAAGCTGAGACATATCCAGATATTGCACAGATTTAAAAAATGTTCTTTAGTTTCAATTTTTTTTCAATTAATGTCCAAAATACATTTAATAATATTACTTCAGATTGGAGGGTTTATTGTATATGGAAATCTTTGACATAGTCCTCCTTTAATGGTTATTACTCCAAATTTACCTCCTGGTTTAGTGTTTCAATATCTTCATGCTCATTTCTTTGCAGAAATTAAAACTTTGTGAAACAAATATGAATATTCATCCAAAGACTTGGCCATAGCTCAGGTTAATCACATCTGTCACCAGCATTGTCAACCTACAGGGCGCCGGTGAATATTCAGGTAGTGTGGGTCAAAGATGAACAAGCGTGGGGAAGCAGGTTCTTGGGCAGAAAGAAAAGTGGAAACGTTGTCTCTTTTTAGATCGAGAGAAAGACTATGACCAGGCACCCAGATAGGAATTGTGATACTGCATGCAGAAGCCTAGAGTGGCAGAGAAGTATGTTTGAATATTAGTGGAGCTATATGAAGGTATCAAAACACTAGTGAGGTATGCAGTAGATGTGACAGAGGAATTTAAGGTGGAGGTGAGACTGCATCAGGGATCAGCCCTGAGCCCCTAACTTTTTGCATTGGGGATGGATAGGCTGACACAAGAGGTTAGATTGAAATCCCAATGGACTATGATGTTCGCAGATGACATTGTAATCACCAGTGAAAGCAGGAAGCAGGTAGAGGAACTTTTAGAAAGGTGGAGGAATGAAGATTAGCTGGAGTAAGAGAGAATATCCACCCACCCATTTTCCATACCGCTTCTCCAAGGCCATGCTAGAGGCTATCCCAGCTCCACTTGTTGCCGGCCAACCACAATAAAACAGCATATATATGCATGGATGAGAGGAGTAGAGGGGGGAGAGTGAGGGTGGAGGGCATTAAATACTTGGAGTCAACAGTGTAATGTTGAGTGTAGTCAGAAGGTAAAGAAATAGGTCAAAGCAGGTGGTGGAAGATATGAGGTATGTTTTGTGACAAAAGAGTCAGAGTGGTGAGGCCAGTCATGATGTATGGTTTACAGACAGTGGCAATAACAGGAAGCATAGCTGGAGGTGGCAGAATTGAAGATGTTGAGGTTTTCCCTAGGAGGAGAAATGAACTCATCACACGGATGGCCAAGGTTAGATGTTTTTGAGACAAATTTAGAGAAAGCGGACTTCAATGTCCAGAAGAGAGAGACCGAGTGTATATATTTAAAAGGTGATTCGGATGGAGCTGCAAGAGAGCTAGCTTGGTAGGCCAAAGAAAAGGTTTTTAGATTTTAAAAAGGAGGATAAAGGAGAGTGACTTTCAATGAAAATGGTTAAGTACTCTGGCATCCCCTAATGGGAAAAGCCAAAAGAAAAAGAAAAAAGTATTTTATTTTCATTGTTAAAATGTGTCTTTAGCCCTTGCAAGCAAAATCAACATTTCAACATGCTACTATTCAAAAGCAATTACTTTTTCATCATTCGCTGTTGCTATGAAATACTAGAATGTGAAAATTGGGAGTTTTAAGTCTGTGTTCTGAGCATACAGTACTGGATAAGAATGCTGCCCGTCTTGTGCAAACATTCAGTTTAAATGGTTAACATTGGCAGGCACTCATTGTGGATTGCATTGCAAGTGGATTGCTTTTTAGCAACAGAGGAAAGACTCCCTAATATATTATCTAACAGGGCTGGGCTGTGTTTGTTTCTCAATACGCTGTGGCTTACTGTTGTACTGGTGGGTTAGATGTTGCAAAACTGTCTTGTTTTCCATATCTAAAGTATCTTTGTGAGATGCAGTGTTGTAGCCCAACTTGAAGACACAAAACAGATTCCTTCTCACATGCAAATGCCAACGTTACCGTTCACACCACAGCAACTGTATGTCAACAGTTGGCTGAATCTAATCAAACACAATCTATGAAGAAAAACTGTCATGTCATATTCATGCAGCAAAAGGTCTCCCTGGACACTACTTGCAAGTGGGCCACACTTTTAGAATCTTCTATTAAAAGTAACACATACCATGCATACTCTATGTAACACATTTCTTGACAGACACATGGCTTGGAATCAAAAGACACAATAAATGCACAAGACACTACATGTGAGTAGATAGATAGATAGATAGATAGATAGATAGATAGATAGATAGATAGATAGATAGATAGATAGATAGATAGATAGATAGATAGATATAGATAGATAGATAGATAGATAGATAGATAGATAGATAGATAGATAGATAGATAGATAGATAGATAGATAGAAAGATAGATAGAAAAATAAGCATCTTTACAAACCTTTACTTTTAGATACAGAAATGAAATGTAGAGTTGTACAGAGATGCAAAGCAGAGGCTAACAATGACTGAAATAGTTTGCTATATTTACCTTGTTGATGGCGCATGGGCTTGACTAGTTGATGCAGTGGGGTGAAATAGATAAATATTGTCACATTAAATGTCATTAGCTGTAACCAATGTGTGGAAGACTACCGTGGATATCTAGTTGGTAACAATTATGTTATTCTGTTGAAAATATAATAATAATATTAGTGTAACCCGGCACTTCTCAAGATAATGTAGATATAATTACATTTGATGACATTTAGATGTTATTTTTCTAATGGACTAATCAAGGATAGATGGTCCTTCTAAAATAGTGGAATAAAATAATAGATCCTTTTTTGCAATTCACTTCATATGGGCAACATAGTGCAACAGCTCCAGAGCATTGGCCTCACAGTTCTAAGGTCCGGGGTTCAAATCCCGGTCTCGCCTTTTTGGAGTTTGCATGTTCTCTCCATGTCTGCATGGGTTTTCTCCAGGCAGTCTGGTTTCCTCCAGATTCCTAAAAACATGCATTCATTGGAGACTTTAAATTGCCCCTACGTGTGATTGTGAGTGTGACTGTTATCTGTCTCTATGTGCCCTGCGATTGGGTGGCAACCACTTCAGGATGTACCATGCTTCCTGCCCAATGACGGTTGGGAATGGCTCCAGAACTCCCACAACCATTGTGAGGATTAGCGGCTCAGAAAATGGATGGATGGAATACTGCATATGTGTTCATGCAAGTAATAAACTTCATCAAATGTCAATACATAACAAAAGTTGTTTTGTGCATTACATGTGTACAGCATGTGAAAAACCACCATAGCATACCATACCATGTTAACCGAATGAAAAATGTGCTGAATTTGACTTTTTCATATAAAATAATACATCAAAAACTTACATAAGCATAAAAAGGCCAAAATTATGAAGATGAAATTGTTCAAAACTCAGTGATCTTTTGTGTTCAAAAGTGTAACTGACACAAAACCATATTATAATTAGATCAGTCACAAAGTGGCAAATTGAGGTGATATTTGGAAATTTATGACGTGTTTGAGACAACTATGAAATGGAAAACGACCACTGATGGTCAGTCATAAGTGTTGGCTTTAGAAGGAGGAATTCATATCAAAAATAAAACAAATTAAGCTTTTGCGGTGATTTTACATGTGACTAAATTTTTTAAATAGGGAAACCCCAGACTTCCATCTCCTCAGCCACTTCAACCAGCGCTTCCATGGAGATCTCAGGATGTTCCCAGGCCAGCCAGGTAACATGGTCTCTCCAATATGTCCTGGGTCATCCCCAGGGTCTTTTCTTGGTGGGACGTGCCCGAAACAGCTAAGCAGAGAGGTGTCTAGGGGGCATTCTTATCAGATGCCCAAGCCACGTCTTCTGGCTCCTCTCAATGTGGAGGAGCAGTAGCTTTACCCTGAGGTCCTCCTAGAGGATCTAACTTCACACACTCTTGCCAGGACCCCTTACGGGGGAAACTTGTTGTGACAGCTTGTATCCATGATCTTGCTCTTTCAGTCATGACCTACAACTCGTGACCATGGGTGAGGGTAGGAACTTAGATCAACTGATAAATTGAGTGCTTCATCTTTTGGTTTAGCTCCCTCTTCACCACAATGGACCGATACTAAGTACCAATCCACCTGTCGATCTCATCACTCGTGAATAACATCCCAAGATACTTTAACTTCGAAACTTGGAGCAGAAGTGGGCACTCCACCCTTTTCCGACTGAGAACCATGGCCTCAAATTTTCAGGTGCTGATTTTCATTCTAACCACTTCCCACTCAGCTCCAAACCCCTCCAGTGAGAATTGGAGGCTTCATGAAGCCAAGAGGACCACATTGTTTGCAAAAAGCAGAGATGCAATGCTGAGACCACCAAACAGCACTCCTCTATGTCTTTTCTGCACTGAGAAATTCTGTCCATAAAAGCTCTGAACACAATTAGTGACGAAGGGCAGCCTTGATGGAGTCCAACTCTAAGTGGGCATTAATCTGATTTACTTCTGTTTTCTGTTTTACTACTCTGACACCAGTCATACAGGGACCGAACAGCTCGTACCAGTGGGTTCAGTATCCCATACTCCCAAAGTACCCTCAACACCTACAGGGCTCCCCAAGGGACATGGTCGAGCACCGTCTTCAAATGCAAAATACACATGTAGACTGGTTTAATGAACTCCCATGGACCATCAAGGACCCGACTGAGGGTGTAGAGTTGGTCCACCATTTCACTGCCAGGACAAAATCCACTGTGCTCCTCCTGAATCCCAAATTTGACTTACCAATGGATCACCCTCTCCAGCCCCCTGAATAGTCCTTACCTGGGTGGCTGAGGAGTGTTTTGCCCTTGTAGTTGGAACCTTCTTAAAAAGGGAGACCACCACCGCAGTCCGCCAATCCAGAGGCACTGTCTCTGATGTTCATGCAGTGTTTCAGAAGCAACCAAACGGGACATACCCACAACATGCAGAGCCTTTAAGAACACCAGGTGGATATCATCCACCACTGAGGCCTTGTCACAGAGGAACTTTTTAACCACCTCAGTGACCTCAACCCAAGAGATAAAAGAGCCTGCTTTATCATGGGAAGGCATGTTGATGGATTTGAGGGGGTCTTCAAAGTATTTTCCCCACCCACTCACAACATCTCGAGTTGAGGTCAGCAACACCCCATCCCCTCTATATAGTCCTGATGGTGCACTGCTTTCCTCTCCTGAGATACCCAATGGTGGACCAGAATTTCTACAAAGCTGTTAGGAAGTCCTAAACGAACTTATCCTTTATCAGAGTTTTTGCCTCAGTGACGACCAAAGTTGTATTTCGCTTGGCCAGCCAGTGTCCATCAACTGCCTAGAAGCCCCGATGGGACTCTTTCTTCAGCTTGATGGCATTCCTCACCACCGGTGTTCTTTAATGGGTACCTCAGCAATGAAGGCATCGAACATGGTTCACTCTGGCTCAATGTCCCCTCCCTCCCCCAGGACATGGATGAGGTTTTGCATGAGGTGGGGGTTGAAATTCTGTCAGATATTCCCAGCAGACCCTTACATAACTTTGGGATGTTGGACCGGCATCCTCCCTCACAATCGCAGCCAACACACCACCAAGTGGTGATAAGTTGACAGATATCCAATAACAGGGCACTATTTTATTTATGATCCTCCCAGTCATGCCTTTCTGTCTCATTGTCATTCTCCTTGTGAACATTGAAGTCACCCAGTAGAACAATGGAATCCCCGTGGTCTGCCATCTGTTTTTTCAAGAGTAAAAAGCTGTCCATCGACAACACTGTGTATCGAGGGGATGCTGACCTGCTGATATCAATCTGGGACATTGTCAGTCAATGGATCAAATACTTTGAAAGTGGATGAGATCCGCTCTGTGTTTCTAAAGGCAGTGGATATTGTAGGGCTGCCCTGGTTGACATGCAACATGGCATGGTTATTGGGGACATGGCTTTCTGAAATTGCAGATTGGGTAGTAATTCTAAAGAACCAGGAGGACCAGTGGGGGTTTTCCAACTAACGGGGATCACAGTAATTACCTAATATCTATGTGAGGTTCTGAAGAGGAAGGTTAATCTGGAAGTCACATCTCCCATTCAGAAAGAGCAGTGTGGTTTTTGTGATACAGTGGATCATCTCTTCACCCCCAACAAGGTCCTCGAGGGCGGATTGGAGTTAAGTCGTTAGCCAGTCTGCGTGTCCTTTGTAGATTTGGAGAAGGATTTCGAGAAGAATATTCCCAAGAATATAGGATTCTGGGTCCCTTAAGACACCCTGATTGGTCCTTGTATAATTGGTGTCAGAGTTGAGAGAGTTTATTTTGAGTGATGGTTAGACCCTGCCAAGGTTACCCTATGTCAACAGTTCTGTCCATTACCTTTATGGACAGAATTTCTAGTTGCATCCAAGTCATTGAGGGGTTCTGGTTTGGTAACTTCAGCATTTCCATCTCTCCTTTTTGCAGATGATGCAGTTCTGTTGGCTTCATCAAGTTGTGATCTTCAATTCTTACTGAAATGATTTCCAGCCAAGTGTGAAAGAGTTGGGATAAAAATCAACAACTCCAAATCTTAAGGCCGAGTCTGCAGTTTGAAAAGCATAGAGTTTCCTCTCCAGGTTGAGGTGGAAATCCTGCTCCAAGTGAAGGAGTTCATGTATCTCGGGGTCTCGTGCACAAGTGAGGGGAGAATGAAGCACAAGATTGACAGGTGTATTGCTGTAGTATGTGTAGTGCTGCAGACACTTTAACTGTCTGTTGTGACAAAGGAGCTGATTCAAAATACAAACCAAAGACCTCGATTTATGGGTATATTTATACGTTCCTATCGTCACGTATGGTCATGAGCTGTGACTGAAAGAACACAATCGTCGCTGCAAGTGGGCAAAACGAGTTTCCTTCGATGAGTGTGTCTGGGCTATCTATTAGAAATCGGGTGAGAAGTTCACTCATCCAGGATGGGCTTAGATATGAGCCGCTGCTCCTCCACATCAAGAGGAGCCAGAGGAGGTCACTCAGACATGTGCTTTGGATGCCCCCTCGACTGGGTGGAGGCCCTGGAGATGACCCATGACATGCTGAACAGACCAGCTGGCGTAGGAATGCATCGGGATACCCCTGGAATGATCGGAGAGAGTGAAGTGTAAACTTCTTCGCTCAACCAGTTGCCAAAACCAGAAGACGACGGATGGATGAATAAGATTCTTTATACTTGTGAATCTGATTATTGTTACCTTAAATTATTTGTACGAGTTATTGACAATGAATGAAGCTCTGTTGAATGTTTCTTTTTAGAAATTCTATTTTCCTAAAATGAGAACTCGGTTAATCCTTGAATCTAGCAAAACCAAACAAAATGACGATACAATGAACCTTTATTAAAGTCAGGATTATCTAAACATTGTGACATGTACATGGATTCATTGAAGGACATTCATAGAAGCGAATCCGAAACAAAGGTTTACAGTTCCTCATTTTGCTTTTCTGCCTCTGTTGCTATGCATTGTAATCTGCGCAGCTCACACACCACATAGAAGACATAATGGAGAAACGTTTACTTTTAGATGATGCTATGGATTGCACTCTTTTGCATTAAGCTTTGAATATTTAGTGCCTGTCTGCATGTTTTTGTGAATCTATACTATGATATTGAACCATTTTCTTTCTTTCAGTGATAATTGTTCTCTTTTTTTTGTGATTATCAGCACTGTGGAATAAAAATGCATGGCTAAACTGATCTTAAACTTGAGAGGTATATCACACTCAAAATTCAACCTGTATGCTTTAAACCATGCTGGCAATTCTCCAAACAAAGTTTTCAATTCAGCTGAGTTTTGAATTGGGTCACAAGAGAGACTTGTTGACACTTTGGCGCTGCAAATTCTGTCAGAAGCCATATTGACTCACATCAGTTCATGGAACGCCAATAGAAATCTTCCATGACTAAGTTTGGTGTCATTTGATGCCCATATATGTAAAAAAATAAAGCTATTTGTTAATTTAATGTCATCTTCTTTGTACATATGTTTGCTTATTTTTACAAACAAAAGACTAGGGATAAAAAGGCTCTTCCAAAAAGAAAAAAAGAACAGTCCAATAGAAGCAGTAGATGACTGAATGATGCCACAACTGAATTAAAATACAAAGTACTTAAAGAATTTTAGACATTTGTGTTCATCAGTTATTTCACTAATATTCTTTTTTTTTTTAGTTTGTGTCTTAAACTCAACTTTTTTTTTTCATTTAGTCAAAGAAAAAACAGAATTATGTGGAGAAACAATAATTGTGCTACTTTCTCACATACCAGAATGTCTTGATGTGGCCAAAAAAATACAAATCTATTGTTTTATTCATATTAATTAGTTTGGAGATTAACAATACGGACAGTTTTGATGTAAAAACTTGATAGCAGTGGAGTGAGTCACCAAGTTTGTGGGGTAATTATCAAATCTAGAAAATGAACAGATGTTTGACATGATATCCTTACTGTATGTCCCTTATGACATTAAGCATGGTTACGGTGTATCCTCCTCTTTACCGACATTAGAAATGGTGATTTCTATGAAAAGGATTGGTATGCAAAGGAAAAAGTCAGCAGTCCCTTTAAAAGTGGTGTCTATCCAAACAAAAGGCTTTTGTGTTATATTTCACAGATAAGTTGAAAGTTGTTCATGTGAACACATCAACTTTGCCATAAAAATCTATTCAGCTGACGCTTGAGTCACGTCAACATGCTGACAAGAGTGTGATCATTGCAGTAGTGACCCATTGGACGCATTAAAATAAAACCCAGCTCTAAAATGTACAGCTCTGATTTCTGAGAAGTTGTCAGCACATCTGAGAGGCATCACAAATACAGACCACATGTAACCACACCATCCCAGGTCTGCTACACCAAACGACTTGACTTAATGCTGTTTTAATAGACTCAGAAACCTTCTTCGGGTAAGTGTTTGTTGGCTGAACAGGGGTCTTAACCTGAATCATGTGGACATACTGTAGCTTCACCCTCACTTGCCTGTGTCATTATTGAGGCGTGCTCTCTTCACAGACAAATCCAAGTACACTATACTGGACAGATGGAAGCCAGCAGGTAGGCAATTGCATTGGCAAGAAGATACGAGATACACAATTCCTGAAAAAAAAATGAAAATTTTGCTTGGGCAATATATTTACCCCAGATTACCTGCTGAGCATGTTTGCTTATCATCACATAACCAATTTCTATTAGAGAGAGTCCTCTGGCTACAAACGAGTTCTGTTCCTATACTGGTAATGTAATTGGATTTCGTTGTAAGTCGGATTTCACCATTAAAGTCAGAATTTACGTCAAAATACTTTTTGTGTAAAAACAAATACATTGAAATAAAAAGAATAAGATGCTGTACTTACTATTACTGGTCAGAGGTGAATGGAGAAGAAAAAGGGGAGGCCATGCTTAGCAATTGCAAAGGAATCTGTTCCTCAATCCAGAACGTAAGTAGCCTCTCCATCTTGACAAGTATAAAAAAAAAACGTTTTGTGATCACTGTATCAGACATGGCAATGGAACCCTTCACATGCGCTAGAATACGGGCTTTGTCAACTGACTGAAGCCAAGCTCTTCACCAATGTTCCTCGGTGTCTCTCCTATCTCCGATCTTTTTATGCTCTTGAGCTTCGTTTCCATGGTAATTAATTTTCTTTGGATTCTATAAGCATTGCTAAAAGACACAGCTTTCTTCATTGGGCCTTATGTCTCACAAGGAGGGCAAAAAATTCGAAGATACTCCCGGTGCACAAACATGGACGAGAATTATGCACGTTAGCTAGACAAGATACTGGATGGGTGTTGTAAAGTCTAAACGTTTTCCCTGTACTTTGCATAGGTGTAAAGTGTGATCTTTTCTTGTGTTCAGTTCACCTGTGTCTTGGCGACAGGTACAGTTAAGCCAAATGTAAATTAATATCCATTGAGTCGGTCTCGGCGGCACAGTGGCAGATATGTAGAGTGTTGTTCTCACAGTTCTGAGGACTGGGGTTCAAACTCCAGACTCCCCCTGTGTGGAGTTTGGATGTTCTGCCCGTGCTTGTGTGGGGTTTCTCCAGTCACTCCGGTTTCCTCGCACATCCTAAAGACATGCAACATTAATTGGACACTCTAAATTGCCCCTAGGTGTGATTCTGAGTGTGACAGACAACATGTCTGTATCCATGTGCCCTACGATTGGCTGGCAACCAGTTCAGGTTGCACTCCGCCTCCTGGCAGTTGACTGCTGGGAGAGGATCCAGCTTTTCATTTATCTTTTCATTTATCCCTGTGAGCATAAGCAGGTAAGAGAATTGATGGATGGATATTTATTAACGCATGCTGTTCTTCAAAGTGTAAGTAACTGGACCTCCCAACTAGCCAACGCCACTGCATTTTCAAAAGGCTTTTTCAGAAGTTAAAGTGCGTTTTATTTTTTTTCTCGCATTATAATGACATTTACAAGTTTCAAGACAAGTTCCACTCAGCTTACACATTCAGTCAATCACACTTTTTTGGCATTTCATTTTTGGCCTACGTGCAGTGGGTGCATCAAGAGTCTGGATGAGGAGGATAAATGAAAAGCTTGCAGAAAGGGTTTCTGCACAAACGTGACAACAGAGCCCCCTTATCCATATTAACATTCTAAATCGAGTTTTTTTAATGCTTTAGTTTGGAAGATTCTGAGGTTTGATAATACTGTATTTTTTAAGAATTGCATCAGAACTAAATGAAATGAAACATTTTCCAACTGAAAAAGGGAAGCAGTGGCAAATAGTTTTAATCATATCACTATCAAGATTTACAGTTTTTTCAAAAATATACTTTCTTGTGTCGTTTCGAGAGTGATGATACCAATTCAATAAATGAAACATTACTAAAAATGTAGCCAAAGTTTGAATAACTATAGCATCTATTTGATATGCATTTATTATTATGAATTCTGAATGATTTTTATTTGAGACAAAGTAGTCAATAATAGTTTTAATTATATTATGCAGTAAGAAATCCTACTTTCCAATTATTGCCTTGTTACAGTGCCTACTTATATGAGTTTCACAATCTTTTTTTTTTTTTGAGAACATTATACTATTCAAAACGTCTTTTTAGCACAAATTAATGTGGGACAGACATCCTTGTGGAATGTATCTGAAATGTAATGGCAAAGAAAATGTTTGTCAAATGGTGTAAGATCCTTCCAAGGCAAGGTTCGTATGTTTCTTTGTAAAAAGGAGGTAGCAACCAGGGGCTAGATCCCCTTTGGCATTTTCTGAAGCTCCTGTATCTCCTTTGTGATAATCAGAACCTCCAAAACTGATACTATAGCTTCATCTTATCTTCCAGTCATGTACGGGTATGTGTGCGGTTGTATGTGTGGTATTCGAGATTGCAAGCTTGAGGAACGGGACCAAAATTTAGCTGAATTGTTGCTTTCGTTTTTATATTGGAATGTTTTCGATTAAACTTAATTTGGGGATAACTTAAAAAAAAAAAAACACATTTGTTGAAGTGAGATGGCCATTTAGCCAATCTTGGACAGTGCACACTTTTCAGAGCAAGCACTATTTAATAAATTCCCAAGATAAGTATGGCTAGTCACTCATTAGTGACACTGATGATGGGCCACCAAGGGAGGTGACAATATAAGACGCTGATAAATGTGAGGCTCCCCCAAAGCAGAAGACATACTCTGTTGCTCCCACCCACACAAATTTACAGAAGTTAAAAACAGTCAGTCTTTGCTTATTTTTCTTCTTCTTTTTCAAGCTGCTGAAGGCCTCTTGGACCGGTTCAGCTCACAAGAGTAATATACGTCAATATAAATAGCAACCCTGTACAATAAGAAAGAGAGCGGGACATGTTTTGGTTATCGTTAAATGAGAGGAAATTTTGAAACATTGTGCAATGGTGCTGCGAAGGTTTTGAAAGGTTGTGAGAGATTTTGTCTGCAAGGTGTCTTTGAGCCCACTCGTTGGAGAAGAAGCCCCAATGTTGCATCCCTACAGAATGGAGAGTTATCTCATTGCACCTGTAAGTATCCCCTCATTTTTATTGTCCGAAAGATCAACAGACATTGTTAGAGTAACATATATATATATATATATATATATATATATATATATATATATATATATATATATATATATATATATATATATATATATATATATCCATTCTCACTGATTCTTTTTTTTTTTTTTAAATGTTAGTTTTTAACGAGAAATGCATTTAGTAGATACAGGAAAGACATTTCCATCTCATATTTGATACATTACCATGAGCTCTTTGGTAATTTGTGTACAGGATGCCAACAGTCCTTTATATTACAGGCAACATGAAAACGAAACTTCAGTTCTTGAGAGTTTCGGAATAGCAATGGCAAAGGAAAAAAAAATCCTGATATATATTTTGTTTAAGTAATAATAGATACAGGTGTATAGTTACCATTTCATCTGATCTGAATATGTAAATATCCTTTTGTGATTTATAGAATAGACTATGATTAAAATAAATTGAAGATAAATGTACATTGATAGTTCACCTGTTTTTTGTCTTTTATTGTGTTATATATATATATTTTTGTGTTCTTGTAGTCCTCAGAAGATATGTATGATCCAGAGATCTACAGACAAATTCCAGAATATTATAGTCCATATGTTCTGGACACAGAGATACAGGCAGGTCAGTTTTACTCCTGCATTTTGGATATTATTATTTTCTTATCTTGAATTCTTAAAAGGTATTATGACTTTGTTTTATTTCGAATGTTTTTATATATGCTTTTATAATGAATACATGTTGTATTATTAACATAATTTGTGTAATTAATTAGAAACAAAACATTGTAACCTGATGAGTAATCGTAAGAACATTAAATGTACACTTGAGAAGGAAGAATGAAAAATATTGCTTGTGATTTTTTATTTAACTATTTTTTTGTGTGTAGTTAAGGGAATACGATGTGTGCAGCTGAAGCGCACAGGAAACAGATGCTATTTTTTGGGCTGCTGCAACTACAGACATAGAACAATTTTTGCCCCTTGGGGTTTTCTTGAATTTCTCTTGGTAGAAACAGTTTTGAATATTCCACCCAAACAGTCTTAATGGAGAAAATGAAGTGATAAGTAAAAGTACCCCTCGTCACTGAGTACTGCAGAAAGAAATTCTACTGTACATAAATAAATTTTGAAATTTGTTTCCACTCAATTGAGGGAAATCCACATTCCATTGTGATTTTTTTTTAAATGCATTGAGCATGCTGGCAGTTTATTTTTAGTCTGGTTTCAATTTTATAGATTGCATAAAATTGTTACATTAAATGTAAAAAAAATCGCTACATTAGATTCAACCCAGCAGTTGACAATATTATATCTTCAAATGTCAAATGTGTCAATTGTTTATTTAGTCCCAATGCCTATTTTGATTAGTTCAGTTCCCCTACATTTGTTTTTTAATTAAAAGGGCTGACATATTATTTCTTAATCTCATCAAAGTCTCCTTGTTCCAAAAAAATACAGTTTCTTTGAATAAGAGTGTGTCGTAATAACTCACTTTAAGGTAATCCCGCGTTTCATTGTGTTCTCTCATTAGATCACTGGGATTATCACCAGCACACTCACGTACACCCTGTTGAGTTTGAAAACCTCCCAGAGACAAACTTCACAGAATTGCAGAGCGTGCAGGCCCTGCACCCGCCCGGTCTAATCCGACACGAGGTCATGCGCTACGATGCAGAAAATCTCCTGGATCCAAACCTTGGGGCGCATACTCATATGTTACAGCAACCAGTGAGTCCCATAGTTAATAAATCAGTAAATGTAATTATTCTCCCTGAATAGAGCCAGACCTTTGGGAAATATTTTGAACAAACAATCCCTTTCTACCATATTATAATCTAATGAGATTTGAGATTTTGAGAATGTTGTCTCCGGTTTTGAAGGTAACATTCTTCCCACGGACTGTGTACCCCACACACGTGTCCCAGCACAGCACTGATGATGAAGAACATGGACGTCAAAGTCCCCCCCTAGAAGTGTCTGATGAGGAGTGCCTTCGTGATCAAGTTCCTTACGTCATACCTGGAGAGATGGGTAAGGAACTGCATTCACAAGTATTTGTATTGAAATACAGTATGAGAGCTTTCATGGGGAACAAAACCAAATAAAATAAATGTGTTAGTGCTGTGTGTTCTTTCAGTCCTCCAGCTCATCTTACGTATCATCATTTATCATCAGAAACTTGACCTGTCAGGCAAAATACTTTGGGGGTATTAGCTCATCAGATTTATAGTTTAAACACTCAGCCAGCACAGACACAATGATGATATTTTTAGTACTCCCTCTTTGTGGCGAACTGCCTTTTGCAGACTACAGCATGTGTGCTTCTGGTTCTGTCAAGCTAAAAGAGGTGACCCGAGTGGAGATGACACATTCCTGCTATTTGCCTCCATTGAAACTTCTAAAATAGAAGAAATGGGATGAAAACTGCAATATTTTTAATGACTTTTTTCAATTATACTTTCATGTTAATAGGTCATAACATTTTTATATAGCATTTTTCTGTGTTCTTAATGACAAACTAGTGTTCTGTGAGATATCATCAGGGGTAGAGTGGGGAAATGATCCAATGTTATTAAAATTATACTTACCAATTACATACAGTATGCGGCTTTGTTCATCTTTCCATGCCAGTGATGTCAAGTGACAGGCAGAAGAATTAAATGCTCAACCATTAGATAATGGGCGAGACAATAATCTCGTTATTGCCATTCATACAAGAGAACAAGTTGTGGCTAAAGCTTGGGACAGGTGCTCAAAGCAATAAAATCCTGCCCCAAAACCACACAGTTAAAAAAAAAAAAAAACAGTCAAAAATTTTATTCCCTGAGATTTCCTCCATGTAAATGTTGTGCATCTATATACTGGATTTGAGAAATTCTCAAAACCAAACAGTTTTGAAAATTGAACAAAATTAACCATTGTGTCTCTTTTTGATGTTCTCCAAAGGCAACAAAAAGAAGATTCGTTTATATCAGTTCCTGTTGGATCTTTTACGAAATGGCGATATGAAGGACAGCATCTGGTGGGTGGACAGAGAAAAAGGAATGTTCCAGTTTTCATCCAAACACAAGGAGGCTCTCGCACACCGTTGGGGAATCCAAAAGGGCAACCGTAAAAAAATGACCTATCAAAAGATGGCGCGGGCTTTGCGCAACTACGGCAAAACTGGAGAGGTAAAAAAGATCAAGAAGAAACTGACGTACCAGTTCAGTGATGAGGTCCTTGGGAAGAGTTATTTGGAGAGAAAGCCATATATGTAGGCAGACAACAGAATTATGCTAAATACAGTTAATGTTACCATCTGACCTTCGGTTCCTGGTGTAACTGTCAACTCGATGTTAACATTCCTTGTAAATAGCAGTAGAAATAGAAGCAACCATCGTGAAAGCTGTTTGGAAAGAGCATACTGGCTTACACTGTGATTATCTTATTTCTCACAGCACAAAATAGTGTGTAAAAATACTCTGTAAAGATTAGTTAATCCAGTAACTGCCATCCCTGTCTACTGCTTTTGCCATTCTGAGACATGGGAAAGTTGGAGTGAGTTATTTGTGTGTACAGCAAAGTATCATTGTGGAAATAAATTAGTGCCTTTATATTAAATATGTAACCTGTTATTTAAAGACAATAGATTAAGGAAGGGACTGATTTACCAGAATATTTGTTCCAAGTGAGATTTTTGTATTATAGTATAAAACTGTCGAATCACTGAAAAATGCATTAAACATTTATTTCATGACACAATTAAATGTGAATGCCACGTTCTTTTTAAATGTGTACACGTGAGACTTTTGTATTTAAGAATGTTCTGTATATGAAGCCTGACTCAATTTCTTCTTTTGAAAATGCTCTTTGTGTGAGCGCGTGAGTTTAGATCGCTGTGAAACCTCAGCAATTGTAACTATCCATCCATCCATCCATCCATTCATTTTCTTAGCCGCTTATCCTCACAAGGGTTGCGGGAGTGCTAGAGCCTATCCCAGCTGTTAACGGGCAAGAGGCAGGGTACATCCTGAACTGGTTGCCAGCCAATCGCAGCAATTGTAACTACAATAAAATGAAAAAATACAGGGAGTCCTTGGTTTACAACCAAGATCTGTTCATACACTAGTGAAATAACTCAAATTTTACCATAAATTGGATTTCACCGTTAAAGTCCAAATTTACGATGACCACTGGGATTGGCTTCAACATTCCCGTGACTCTATAAGCGGCTCAGAAATGGATGGGTGTTGGAACGTCATTTAAAAAAAAAACAAAAAACGTTAAAATGAAAAATATAAGATGCTTCACTTACCATTACTGCGAGAAATAGATGACAAAGAATGAAGGGAGGCTGTGCTTTGCTATTGCTAAGGAAGCAAGTGCAGGTAGCCATTGCTAGCGGTAAATTCCTCCAGAGGACTCATCAGATCTCATCCAGCCACCGAGGAACTTTTTAACTATCTCAGTCACCTCAACCCCAGAGAGATTCAAGAAGAACAAGAAATGTTGTCAATGGTGTCTTTCACTTCCAAGTGGTGGAGACGAGTTAACAATGTTATCATGTCATGTAAATTAAATTTGGATATGTTAGAATATTGCCACTGTTTAAAAATGTGAAATATACTGTTCTAAAGGTAGTTTTAAAAGTCAAACAGCTCCCCTCTATGGTGAAGATAGAATTGAACCAATGAATAACGGTTGAATTTTGGACAATGAGAGTTGTCCAAAATCACTAAAGCAGAGCATGAATCTCAATTATTGGAAACAGGGCCAACAACTACAATATTTGAGTGGAGTGTCCAAAACTATAGCAAAAGAGGGATTTGAGGGAAGATTACTCCTGTGATCGTTAAATGTTCCATGCGCTCTCAACTATTGTTTGACTCAGTTATTACACTCTGAATGCAGGAACAATCCTAGAGTTCCTTTTTAGCTCCACGGTTCCCCCTAAGGTTTTGTGCAATTTATTGTTAAGAGACTACAACAGATTAATGGGTTAAATTGAAACCAAAGGCACAATGAGAGGAAATGAGGAGTATTAGCTGCTAAAAATTTAATATTTCACTGTCCCAGCACGTACACAATGAAAATGAAATTATTGAGTGGTTAGAGCATTGGTTTGGTAAACCAGGGGTCGTGAGGTTGTATCCCACTGGGGCCTCCACTCCAAGAGAGGGGTTGCGTCAGGAAGGGCATCTGGTGTAAAAACTGTGCCAAACAAATGTGAGCATTCATCTGAGATGGCACGCTGTGGCGACACCTAACGGGACAAGCCGAAGGAAACTTACTTTCTGTATTTCACTGAATTTCCATTTTAGTTTTAATTTTCTTTCAGCATACAGCATAAATATAAGCGATAAATAAAACTCCAAAAACTGAACAATGGGTGGTAATTGTTTTTTGTGTTCAATGTCAAATGTACAGCATGCACACAGCATCATCTTCTTTTTTTTTTTTTTTTTTTTAAGTTCTAAATTTAACTGATGGCTAACATCCTTGGCTCCCACTCTCAAGGCCTGTCATTCAGGCGAGGTGTTGGAGGAAATGATGGTTTAAATATAGCCTGTGGGTGTGTGTGCATGTGTGTGATCCTGGGACAGTATGAGCTTTGATGGGACGTATGTGGGGGCAGCTGTTGTTCTTTGGCCATTGTATTGGGCTTAGAATGAAAGTGTCTGGAGAGGTGGCGCTGTATGGGGGGAGCACACCTATAAAGGCAAAAGACAACAATAGACAGCAGAGAAAGTCCCCCGTGGAGGAGAGAACATCCTTTTGGAAGATGCCAGAGCCAGTCAAAAAAACAAGTGAGTGTGCCACTTAGTACATCTCCTCGATATTTTTTTTAATATTGTGTACCCCAATGTTCACTTATTTCAGCTGTTAGCTGCACTCTTTAACGTGAACATTTTGTCCCTGGCAAGACACAAAACATTCGAGACGTGAGAACAAATGGCATGAATGTGCTCCTTCACAGCTGTCTTAAGCAATATTAACCACAATCAAACTGCTATCACGGGCTTGATCAGATATGCGTTTCCCACAAAATGTTGTAACGTTTACAATTTTAGAATTTTTTTACAGTTGTTGTTGTTCCACTTTGTCCTGGGTGAAAACCTTAGAAAAAGTATTTTTAAAATAATGATGTAATCATAATGAATGCATCCCAATGAGTGGTACAAGCAGTACAAACTATAGGCTGGTCCCAAGCTCTCATTAAATGCAAAGGGTTGAGTTAGGAAGGTCATCCGGCTCAAAATGTTGCGAACAAATGTTTATCCAAAGAATTTCAAATCAGATCGGTCGTGGCCCATGTTAACACTGTTTGCTCCTGCCACTGTTAATCCTACAGGGTGCCAGTGGACATTCAGTTACTGTGGGTCAAAGATGAAGGAGAGGTGGAAAGGAGGTTCTTTGGCAGAAGACGAGGAAAGCACAGACCCTAGAACTGAATAGGAAAACAGAAAAAGCTTGGGATTTGGCTGACATGATGATTATGAGAAAGGTTGTTCTACTGTGCGTCTATAACTAGTGGAATGGCAGTAAAATAAGATGTTTCGGGGCAGGGCTGAAATTATTTTACCATGGAGTATATATTTTAAATGATTAATTAAGGTTGGGTTAGGTTTTGTGGGTTATTTTAAAAGAAGTGCTGGCGAAGAATGTCTTGGAGGTGAAAAGAGTCTCAGATCGAGTGATGAGGCTGAAATTTGAAATTGAGGGTATTGTGTATAATGTGATTAGCGGCTATGCCCCACAAGTAGGATGTGATCTCGAGTTGAAAGAGAAATTCTGGAAGGATCTAGATGAAGTAGTCCTGAGGATCCCAAAGAGAGAGAGAGAGTTGTGATTAGTGCAGATTTCAATGGACACGTGGGCGAAGGAAACAGGGGCGATGAAGAAGTGATGGGTAAGTACGGCGTTCAGCAAAGGAACTTTGAGGTAAAGATGGTTGTTGACTTCGCAAAACGGATAGAATTGGCAGTGGTGAACACTTATTTCCAGAAGAGAGTGGAACATAGAGTGACCTGCAAGAGCGGAGGTAGAAGCACGCAGGTGGATTATATTTTGTGCAGACGGTGTAATCTGAAGGGGGTTACCGACTGTAAGGTTGCGGTGGGGGAGAGTGTAACTCGACAGCATAGGATGGTGGTGTGTAGGATGACTATGGTAGTGGGTAGGAAGACTAAGAAGACAAAGGTACAGTAGAAAATCACGTGGTGGAAGTTGAGAAAGGAAGAATGTCATGTGGCCTTCCGGAAAGAGGTGAGACAGGCTCTAGATGGACAAGAAGAGGTCCCAGAAGACTGGAATACTACTGCCTAGGTATTCAGAGAGGCAGGCAGGAGAGTACTTGGGGTGTCTTCTGGTAGGAAAAGGGAGAAGGAGACTTGGTGGTGGAACCCCAAAATACAAGAATTCATCCAAAGTAAGAGATTAGCAAAGAAGAAGTGGGACACGGAGAGGACAGAAGAGAGGCATAAAGAATACATTGAGATGTGTCATAGGGAAAAGGTAGAGGTGGCAAAGGCTAAACAAGAGGCATATGATGACATGTACTCTAGGTTGGATACGAAAGAAGGAGAAAAGGATCTCTACATGTTGGCCAGACAGAGGGATAGAGATGGGGAGAATGTGCAGCAAGTAAAGGTGATTAAGGATAGCGATGGAAATATGTTGACTGGTGCCAGTAGTGTGTTAAGTAGATGGAAAGAGTATTTTGAGAAGTTAATGAATGAAGAAATTGGGAGTGAAGGTGGAGTCGAAGAGGCAACGTGAACGACCGGGAAGTGCCATTGATTAGTGAGGGAGAAGGTAGAAAGGCACTGAACAGAATGAAAAATGGAAAGACAGTTGGTCCCAATGACATACCAGTGGAGGTATGGAAGCAATTTGGTGAGGTGGCTGTGGAGTTTTTGACCAACTTATTCAATAGAATACTAGCGGGAGAGAAAAGGCCTGAAGAATGGAGGAAAAGTGTGCTAGTCCCCATTTTTAAGAACACAGGCGATGTTCAGAATTGTAGAAACTGGAGAGAAATAAAGATGATGAGGCACACAATGAAGTTATGGGAAAGAGTAGTGGAGGCTAGACTCAGGATAGAATTAAGTATCTGCAGTGAAAGCAGGGAGCATGCAGAGGAACAATTAGAAAGATGGAGGCACGCACTGGAAAGGAGAGGAATGAAGATTACCCCAAGTAAAACAGAATATATGTGCGTGAATGAGAGGGGCAGATGAGGAAGAGTCAAGCTCCAGGGCGAAGAGATAGCGAAGGTGGACGGCTTCAAATACTTGGGGTCAAAAATAATTAGCAATGGAGAGTGTGGTCAGGAAGTGAAGAAAGTGGAACAGTTGGCTGAAGGTGTCTAGTGTTCTATGTGACAGAAGAGTATCCGCCAGGATGAAGGGCGAAATTTATAAAACAGTGGTGAGGCCGTGACCATGATGTACGGATTAGAGACGGTGGCCCTGAAGAGACAATAGGAAGCAGAATTTGAGGTAGCAGAAATGAAAATCCTGAGGTTCTCGCTTAGTGTGAACAGGTTGTATAGGATTAGAAATGAGCTCATTAGAGGGACAGCCAAAGTTGGATGTTTTGGAGCCAAGGTTCGAGAGAGCAGACTTAGATGGTTTGGACATGTTCACAGGAGAGGTATATTGGTAGAAGGGTGCTGAGGATGGAGCTGCCAGACAAAAGAGCGAGAGGAAGACCAAAGGAAAGGTTGATGGATGTGGTGAGGGAGAACATGTGGGTGTTAAAGATGAGGAGAATGCACAAGATAGGCTTAAATGGAAAAACATGACACACTGTGGCGTCCCCTAATGGGACAAGCCGAAAGAAAAAGAAGAATTAAGGTTGGGTTAATGAAGAATGTCGTGGAGGTGAAACTTGAAGTTGAGGGTGTTATGCATAATGTCATTAGTGGCCAAGAAGTGAAATAGAAATTCTGTCAGGGCCTCGAGGGAGTGGTTCTTATCATCCCAGATAGAGAAAAAGAGTTGTGATTGGTGCAATGGAAATGTTGGGGGGAAGAAGTGATGGGTAAGCCTGGCATCCAGGATAGAAACTTGGAGGGACAGATACTGGTAGACTTTGCAAAAAGGTTGTAAGAGGTTGTAGTGAACACCTTCTTCTGGAAGAGGCAGGAACAACGGATGACCTACAAGAGCAGCGGTGGACGCATGCAGTTGGATTATGTATTGTACAGATGATGCCATTTGAAGGGGATTATGTGACTGGAAGGGGAGAGTGTGGCTAGACAGCATAGGATGGTGGTGTGTCGGATGACTCTGACAGTGGGGAGGAAGATTAAGAAGACAAAGGTAGAGCAGAGAAACATTGTGCAAGCTGAGACAATAGAAGTGCTGAATTGCTTGTCAAAAAAAGGTGAGACAAACGCTCAGTGGCGATGAGGAGCTTCTGGAAGACTGCACTACTAAAACCAAGGTCATCAGAGAGACAGGAAGGGGGTACTTGGTGTATCTTCTGGTGGGAAAGGGGAAAAGGAGGCTTGGTGATGGAACCTCAAAGTACAGGAAGTCATACAAGAAAAGAGGTTATCGAAGAAGATGTAGGTCACTGAGAGGACTGAGGAGAGGAGGAAGGAATATTACGGAGATGCGATATGGAGCAAAGATAGAGTTGTTAAAGGCCAAACGAGGCGTGTGGTGTGATGTATGGCAGTTTGGACACTAAAGAAGGAGAAAAAGATGTAGGCAGGTTGCCTTGGCAGAGGGATACAGATGGTGAGGATGTGGAGGAGGTTAGAGATTATTAAGGGTAGAAAAGGAAATGTGTTGACTTGCCAGTTGTGTGCTTGAGAGATGGCAAAAATACTTTGGGAAGTTGACGGAGGAGGAAATTTACAGAGAAGGAAAAGTAGGAGAGGCAAATGTGGTAGACGAGGAAGTAGCAATGACTTGTAATGAGAAAGTTAGAAAAGCACTCTAGAGGATGAAAAATAGAAAAGCAGTTGTGGTAACTCTGGAGGTACGGAAGCATCTAGGAGAGGTGGCATTTTTAACTTGGTTGTTCAACAAAATTCTACTGGGTGAGAAGGTACCAAAAGATTGGAGTAAAAAAGTGCGAGTTCCCATTTTTAAGAACAAGGCTTATGTGCAGAGCTGTGGGAGCTAAAGAAGAGTCAAGTTCATGAGCCACACAATGAAGTTATGGGAAAGAGTGGTCGAGGCTGCACTCAGGAAAGAAGTATTTGCGAGAACCAGTATGGTTTCACTCCTAGAATGACTACTGCAATGGCTCTGGGCCCCTTCTTGTTTGCAGTGATGATGGATAGGATGACAGATGACGATAAACTGATGTTTGTAGATGACATTGTGATTAACAGTTAACAGTGGAGGGAAACTTAAAAGGGTGTATGTACTGGAAAGGCATGATTGATTATTTGATAAATTAAATCAATGTGGAGAAAAGAAAATGTTGAGGTTCTCACTGGGAGTGACCAAGTTAGATGGGGTTGGAAATGAGCTCATCACAGGGACAGCCATGGTTAAACGTTTTGAAAATATCTCAGAGCAAAGCAGACTTGGTTTCAACACATCTAGCGGAAAGAGTGAGTATAGTAGTAGAACGACGATGTGGATGGAGCTGCCAGGCATGAGAGTTCAAGGAAGACAAAAGAGAAGGTTGAGAGGGAAGACATGATGGCAGTTGGTGTTAGACAGGAAGATGCAGGAGATGGGCTTCGATGGAAAAGGGATGACGCACTGTGGCCACCCCTGACGGGACAAGCTGAAAGGAAAAGAAGAAGAAGAAGAATGTGAGATAAAACAAGATATACTGTTGACATAAATCAATAGTCATTAAAAATAAGAAGAACTTTTATCATATTTGGCTTAACAGTTTGTGAGACACTCAATGATGACTCAATGATGAGCAAAATTCCTTAAGTCATAGTATAGTACCAAGATTTTTTTGGTTGTTGTGTTGTTTTTCTACATTTTGCTTACTTACAGTAAATCTTTTCTCATTATTACCACATTTGTCATAATAATGTATCAGTTCAATATACAGTGGTGCTTTGTAATACAAGTTTAATTTCTTCTGTGACCATACTCGTGACTTGAAACACGTCTGTAAAATCGATTATTTCTTCCCCTCTAAAAACAAATATGGTTGGAATGTGTGTATTGTTGTATGTTATCAAAACATACAGAAATGACATCAGGAAAAAATGTATTCTTTTTGTCACACTCCATTTATTGAGTTGCCATTGTAGTGCTCTTTCTGGTGTGGCCACCTTCGCCACCTTGGGACAATATACCACAGACAGATGCATATACAGTACTGTTCAGTGAGATGTCTCATCTCCTGTGAGCTCATCAGTATGCCACTGATAGTCATTTTTCTGTCTACATGTGTTGTTGCACGGTTTGTGTTCAAATCCATTGATTAAAGAGTTATAGAACCGCAACGTAGATGCTATTTAGTGTTAGTATTAAACTTTGTATTGCATTTCCACATCCTGAAGTGGTCTTGTTGAAAACATGTTTAGGCTACTCTTGGGTTGTAATCATATGAGATCACAGTGTTAAGGTCATTGTTATTATTGTAATCTTACTTGATGGAAATAAATCCCCTGGCTTCAGAAACACTAAGGGTCCACAAGTATTTCAAAGACTCCAAGGCTGCAAAAATAGATTCAAGATAATCACACTGCTGTGATACCTGTGCCTGGTGCAACTAAAGACTGCCACACTCATTCATGAGCCCGCCGCATATGCATCCTATAATTAAACTCATTAGGGAGGCCACAAGCTAACTTGCTAACATGGACTACGGAAAATCATACATCATACACAGTTTGCCACAGAACACGGACACAAAACTATGAACTTAGTTACCATACTAGGCACATATTTTAATCTTTGCTATACCAAGATATATTTATCACATATTTTACAATGTAAAAATGTTGCAGTTGGAGTTTCGTATTTGTTATGTTGAGAGAGCTTGCTGTTTTGAAGACTGCCAGTACAGTTAAAAGCTCCTGATGTCAGTTTGTCATTTCAGTTTCAGCCTTTGCCAAAAAGCCAAAAACGCAGGAAGTGGAAGAGTGGTCCTCAGTGGTCTTTGAAGCAGAAACAGAGAAGTCTGACGCAAAAGTGAAATGGCAGTGCAACACGAAGGATCTTGCCAGCAGCGACAAATACGAGATCACAGCCAATGGAAACAAGCACTCCCTCATCATAAAGAGCGTCACCCAGGGAGATGCCAACATCTATGCTGTAATTGCTGGGGGTTCAAAAGTCAAGTTTGAGCTGCAAGTCCTGTCAAAGAAAGGTGGGAAACTTTGGCGGTGGTCTCTGCCTGCTGAATGGCAGGTTGTGCTTCCTGAGCACAAAACAGTCAGTGCTCACGTTACATTGACTTCGCTATAGTATTTGACGTCTGTACATATCAACGTTCAATCAGATCGGTACAATTGGTAGTGTAGATATTTATGGTCTTTAAAAGAAGCAATTCTACATTCTTAAAAACGGTATGCATGATATGCAAATGTATGGATTGCATTCTATTTGCTTCTTATAAATATTCTACATTTTTTTCTTGACAGTTCACACATTATTTTAATCTGATACAACCACTGATTTCATTTTTACTAAATATTCTATCAAGCCCAAAGTCCATCTGACTAAAACAATTACACTCCCAAAATGCTTTCCTTCTAAACTGGCCATTTTCCAAAAGCCAACATAGCAGCAGTACATTTTCCCCCGAATATGGGAGCTTCTGAGTAATGATTCCACTATAGATTGCCGGTTATTAGTTATTATCTGAAACGTGATCATTTTGGCATTGAACGTGCTACATCTCCTAACTGTATGTGAAGTGACCTTGACATTCCACTGGCACATTATTTCGTCATGAGTGAGTGGCACTTCACTCACTATCGGGATAGGCCTGAGAGGGGGCTGATATCGCACTGGGGAAAAAAAAACGGGCATCCGACCATAGAAGATAACACATGACGCTTGATGTGATAAATAACTCGTGAAGAACATTGTTCACCTTCACTGAAATGGTTGATGTTGCTACATTTTTTTCTCAACTGAGGTTGAAAAATTACCTTTTCAAGAATCACATGCCACTGTCATTGTCCTTATTACACACAAACTGTTGAACAATTATCACATGAACACTGTCTCGTGGCACAGTAAAATATGATTCGCCTGATCGGTTTAAGAAATTCTGCCTTTAAAAATAGAAAATATCACTCATTTTTTACAATAAAATATAATATATTCATTGATCAGTAATTGTAGTTTGAAGTAATGTAGTGCTGCACTGCATCATCTCAAGAGGTTGCACAGTATTGTCATTTGTCCCTCTCATTTCTCTGAATAAGAACACTCAAAAGAACACCTGACATCCCGAATTAAGAGGTGAGCAAGTCTCCTCTATGTCTGACGTGCTTTGTCTCTATGGTAACTCAAACACAGAAACTCCAGCTGAGGCTCCTGTTACTGTGCCAGACGAGTCAAGTGTAACACAAGAGCAGCCGAATGCTACACCCAGAGGAGACGGGGCCACTGCCCCAGCCAACGATGGAGCTCCGTCTGAGGGTGAGACAGCTGAACCGGTATCATCCAGTCATATCGGCCTCTGTTTAAAATCCCTCCAGATTGTTCTGGAAATGTGTGCTTGTTGGTACAGCACGTTGGTGATAGCGGTTAGCATGTGTGCATCACAGTTCTTAGGTTCTGGATCCTAGTGTGGTATTGAGCAAGTTTATATTGTAGGCTATTTCGCTTTTTACACATATTCACTGATCTGTGTTTAGAATATCAAGAACAGATTGGATTTGGGACAAATGTTTCTCCAGGATTCATACAAATTTTAAAAAAAATTGTTCCCAGTTTCAATGCCTATAGTCCCCTGAAAGTGACCAAAAGGAGCGAAGCAGAAAGTCAAGTTAAATCTTGCACATAAAAAAAATATTTGATGCAATAAAACAGCCCCATCCATCCATCCATCCATCCATCCATCCATCCATCCATCCATCCATCCATCCATCCATCCATCCATCCATCTTCTGTACTACTTATCACTTAGGCTGTTAAGAAAACGGATGTTCATAATTTAGAGATAATTTTCAACCCAACCCCCAAAAAGAATTGGAATCCAGAATCGTTTGGAACTGCAATTGAAATGAGGAATCCGAATTTGGATTGGAAATCGCTCAAATCCCAAAACATCCCAACCCTAGTTTTTAAGTCTTTTAGCAAAGCAAAGCAAATGTGCAGTGAATAAAATAAGTATTTGAACACCCTGCTATATTCCAAGTGGAAGCATTCTAAAACATAAATAAAACATTTGAAAAAGTACAATTAAAACACCTTTTACTCCAAGAAATATCACTGAGCAGTGGGAGTATCAGAAAAAAAAGAAGAGTTTTTAATTTGGATTTGAAAACACTCACTCTTGATGCTCTGTTGGAAACTTATTCCATTTTTAATAAATCTAATATCTAATATAATCTGGTTTTCACGTTCATTTTCACATTGTTTGACCACTGACTTTAGTTAGTGATTGTTTGCCTTTCCACATTGATTTTGAACATTATATTTCCGGACTTGATGTATTCTATTGTAATGTATACTTTGAATTTTACAGATGGACAGCAAGCAGACACCAGACAGGACCTTATTGGCCTCTTCACAGAGAAACCCAAAAGCGGAGAGGTTGCTGTCGGTGAGCATCTTCCTATTCAATGCTGAAGATTGAGCGCTCCTGTGGGCTGCTTCCAAGTAAAGACACATCAAATTTAGATCAGTTTTGTGAGCGTTTGTGTACATATACAGTATAGTGCACAAACCCCCTTCCAACAGCCTCCCTAAAATATTGTCGGGATAGAGAGAATACATGTACCCTTGAAAACAGTTTTGACATTACTATGAGAAGGTTAGGGTTCCTTTAAATCTGTTCTGTTTTGAGAAGAAGTATGGCTAATGCTACCAAATGGAGTCCAACATCTTAAAGTTGCTATATGTACTCTAATATAAACTCTACTCCCTTGTTCAGGTGGAAATATCACATTTGTGGCCAAAGTCAATGCCGAATCACTGCTGAAGAAACCAACTATCAAATGGTTTAAAGGGAAGTGGATGGACCTCGCCAGCAAGTCTGGAAACCACCTGCAGCTAAAGGAGTTCTATGACCGCAACACCAAAGTAGACTACCTCATTCTGTTGACTTTTTGCCACACAAAGTCATTGTCTATACTATATATATACAGTATATACTCTGAGGAACAGTAGGTATTGCAAATGGTGAAAGTTATCGTGCTTGCATTGTTTTGTCCATGAAGTAGCCATAAAGTATGGTAATCAAAGTTCTGCATCAACCCCTAAACAGGTCTACACGTTTGAGATGCACATAATGGAAGCTAAAGCTAACTTTGGTGGCGCTTACAGATGTGAAGTTTTATCCAGAGACAAATTTGACAGCTGTAATTTTCAACTGACTGTACATGGTGAGTTGATCACTTGTCTCATTTGATGATGATGCTCTTTTTTTTATGTTCTCAGTGTTTTCTTTGATATATCACGACCGTTTCCATGTTTCAAATGATTTTTTTACATTATTTGTCTGCGTGCCAGAGGTTTGTACTGCTGAGGGTTTTGACATAAGAGCAGCTTTTCGACGCACGTAAGTTATCTTGCTTCTTAGGTTACCTGAGGACTGTGAATTGGCAATGGGTGTGAATGGTTGTTTGTCGATATGTACCCCGGTTGAGCATGTGGTAACAGTGGTAGTTTTGCGATTGTGTCAATATTTTATACATACAATAGAACACATTCTTACTCATTTCCATCGTATCTTCATTTGGCATGAATACGTTGAGTAACAGTCATCATTATAACTTGAGTGTTGTAAACATCCCCTTAATCTGTTTCTGGCATACCTCCGTGCATGAAATGTTGTTGAAACTGAATTGGACAAGTTTAAGATTATTGAACACTTCTTTCTTATTTTACATTTACTATCCCCTAATTGTGAGTTTACTTTTCACCCATTACACTGTAGATCCCAAAATAATATATTTTTGGCAATCTGTCTGATATGATTGCATCATGACTCAATGTCACCCAACATACTGTCAGATCTTTGAGACCAAGCACCGTAGGACAAATTGTATAGTTACTGTGTGGAGTAACTGCAGAAATGCTAACCTATTAGGAGCGACGCTGATATGAAGAGAAGTGGAGCATCAATAAGGTAGTAGAGGTTGAATGTTTTATCTGTACAGGCAAAAGTTAAACATTCAAGAGTGTTCCCGAAGAAAGAAACAAGGACTGAGCTTGATAAACCTTTAACTCTAGTCAGTTTCTTCTCTGATTTCAAATGCAACTGAAGCAGTTTTCTGAATTCTAAACTTTTAAAGGAACAATGAAGGTAGAACATGTTGGAGAAGAAAACGAGAAGGAAAGAGCAGCTCAAATTATAGAAATGCTAATGACAACATTGTGGCAACCTTTGAAATCCAACTGACACGTGTCTCATAACGTGTAGTCATAATATCTAGTGCAGTCACAGCTACAGTTGACAAAGGTGGTACACAACATCAATTGGAGCAGTTCAAAATCCATATTTATCTAATAACATGAACATGAAAAATATAACTCGGTTTAAGTTACATTAGCCTGCCTTCCTAATTGTAAAGGCCTTGGGCAGAGTGGATGACGTGGGAACACAAATGCTGAAATCTGATTGGACAAAACTACAACAAAAATAATGAAAAAGAAACCATCCACATACAGTACTAGCGGTAGTTCTGCCAAGAGAAATGCTATAAAATAAAGAGAATAGGCCGTTAGGAATACATTAATAAAAGTTTATTTGTAAAATGTTTACAGGTCAAATTTTTCAGTTGTGTTTGGGCCAATAAAGAAGGCCTCGCTGGCCTTGAGCGTCCAACAGAAAACTGCTTGTGTTGCATTTAAAATCTGCACGACACATTAGGAGACAAGCTCCCTGTGATCTGCGTCTGGGTCTCAGTCAAAACAGCAGTGACAGCTGCACTAACAGCAATCCAACAGAGTGAGCCTTCACAGGGGCTTGGAACCGACTGAAAGCGCTGGATGTGTTAAGACACACAGGCTTTTCAATATTCCAGTTCCTCCACTGGGTTAACACAGAGGAAGCACAGTTAATGAGTGTTGTTATTCCACCGCACATTCGCACAAACCACACACTCACCTTTGAGACATGCAAAAATGCTGGTTTGTCTTGTTTTCTCTCTCATGCGCTGCATTCAAGTGCAGGAGTGTTCTGTTGGTACTTGAATGCATTCTGATGCTTCTCATGGCCCAAACTAACATTTAGACGAAATGTTTGCTTCCCATCTAACACGAGAAGATCAATTCTTGTGTTAATGGACTACAAAGAAGTACGGACCACAACTTTTTTTCAAGTTTACATTGCATGTGAAATTAATGATTCATAAAATCGATAGAATTCATGTAAAACACAAAATTAATCTGTGCCTTTTCACAATCTAATCAGAAATGAATAGTCCATCCGCTGCATACTTTTTTAGTGCTTTTGGCCTACTGTATGTCAATTTGTCTCTTGTGAGAAAGGTCATTCAAACAACATATATAATAATACAGGATCTAATAATCTGAGCCTTGTACTTTTGAAGGGTAACGTGATGACAACAGCTAAAGTGTTAATTTATTAATTGATTTCAAGATTAACATAATGACAATAAACAACTAGTTTGAATCATATGCAGTAGGTCCATTACAAACTTCATTACCAATTATTTTGGGACGTTCTATAAATCATAAACAGAAACAGACTACCAGGAGTTGGTCATCCTTTTTCAATTTATATTCCTTTGGAAACACCATAGAATCAAGTTATTTCATGTCCAAACAGATGCAATGAAATAGTTTTTTTTTTTTAAATATTCACTCATTTTGAACTTGATGCCTGCAGTACTTTCTCAAAAAGCTGGGAAAGGGACATTTTTACCAGTGGTACATTAGCTTTTGCCTGTTAACATCACTCATTATGCGTGAACAAACTACTTTTGCATTTAGAAAATCACGTAAAGGCTTTTTTCCCGTTGAATGGGGACACAACCCAAGAAACTTTAAATGTCCACAATGTCTTTTTATAGATTCGAGATGTCACCATAAAGCCACCAAAGATGACTGTTGGCGCCATTTAGTATTTGTTCATGTTGACATGCATGATAGCATACAGTAGTTTTATGAATAAATTCTTTACGTGTATTTAACTTTGAAGACGCCAGCCATAAAAAAATTATTTTAGCAAATCAATTTTCAAAGAAACGTATAATCAAACCAAGCTATGGTCATTAGCAAGGCATACACATGAAGTCGGCTATTCCGTGTCCTATTTTGGTCACATAATGCTTCACATAAAGTGGATCATTGAAGCTTTGTAGGTAAAATTATTTCCCGTTCTTTCTTGATGACATCTTTCTCGAGTACTTCAATTGCTCAACAGTCCGACGTCTCCTTTGTCATATAGTGCACTTCAACATGTGTCACACGTTTTCAAGTCTGGACAAATCTGGATTGGTGGTATCTGGCATTCTTGAAAAAGACATCCCTTGGATGGCACCATATGTTGGATGAGTATCTTTTAGCATTACTTGTGCCTTCACAGGCTTGAAAAATATTCCACATTTAATTGCCACTAACACAGTCAGTCCCATAACATCACAGACGCTGTTTTTTTAAGCTTGTGCTGATAACAATCAAAGTACCAGTTTATGAAATTTCAACGTTCTGTATTCAAATATATATATTTATGGATTAATACACATTTTGCCAATTCTGTTTTCAATGCACAGCACAGTGGAGTAGCTGGTAAAGCATTTGCCTCACAGTTCTGAGAACCCGGGTTCAATCCCAGCCCCCCCTGTGTGGAGTTCGCATGTTCTTCCAATGCCTGTGTGGGTTTTCTCCGGGCACTCCGGTTTCCTCCCAGATCCCAAAAACATGCATTAATTGGAGATTCTAAATTGCACCTTGGTTTGATTGTGTGTGGCTATTTGTCTCTATGTGCCCTGCGATTGCCTGGCAACCAGTTCAGGGTGTACCCCGCCTCCTGCCCGTTGACAGCTGTGATAGGCTCCAGCACTCCCCGCGACCCTTGAGAGGATAAGCGGGAAAAAATGGATGGATGGATGGATGTTTTTTAATGCTGGTAAAAATAAAATTCGTCTTCTTTTTCTTTCGGCTTGTCCCATTAGGGGTCGCCACAGCGTGTCATCTTTTTCCATTTAAGCCTATCTCATGCATCCTCCTCTCTAACACCCACTGTCCTCATGTCCTCCCTCACAACATCCATCAACCTTTTCTTTTGCCTGGCAGTTTCATCCTCAGCACCCTACTTCCAACATATTCACTCTCTCGCCTCTGAACATGTCCAAAGCATCAAAGTCTGCTCTCTCTCACCTTGTCTCCAAAACATCCAACTTTGGCTGTCCCTCTAATGAGGTCATTTCTAATCCTATCCAACCTGTTCACACCAAGCGAGAACCTCAATATTTTCATTTCTGAGACCTCAAGTTCTGCTTTCTGTTGTTTCTTCAGGGCCACCATCTCTAATCCGTACATCATGGCCGGCCTCACCACTGTTTTATAAACTTTGCCCTTCATCCTAGTGGATACTCTTCTGTCGCATAGAACACCAGACACCTTCCGCCAACTGTTCCACCCTGCTTGGACCCGTTTCTTCACTTCCTTACCACACTCACCATTGCTCTGTATTGTTGATCCCAAGTATTTGAAGTCGTCTACCCTTGCTATCTCTTCTCCCTGGAGCTTCATTCTTCCCCCTCCGCCCCTCTCATTCATGCACATAATCTTTTTACTTCGGCTAATCTTCATTCCTCTCCTTTCCAGTGCATGTCTCCATCTTTCTAATTGTTTCTCCGCCTTCTCCCTGCTTTCACTGCAGATCACAATATCATCAGCGAACATCATAGTCCAAGGGGATTCCAATCTAACCTAATCTGTCAGCCTATCCATTCCTCCCGCAAAGAGGAAGGGGCTCAGCGCGGAACCCTGATGCAGTCCCACCTCTACCTTAAATTATTCTGACACACCAACGGCACATATCACCGCTGTTCTGCTGCCCTCATACATGTCCTCTACTATTGTAACATATTTCGCCGCCACACCAGACTTTTGCATCCAGTACCATAGTTCCCCTCTTGCTACTCTGTCATAGGCTTTCTCTAGGTCAACAAAGATACAATGTAGCTCCTTCTTACCTTCTCTGTACTTTTCCACGAGCATCCTCAACGCAAATAGTACATCTGTGGTACTCTTTCTCAGCCATAAACCATACTGTTGCTCGCAGATACTTGCTTCATTCCTGAGTCTAGCCTCCAATAATAGTATAAAATATTAATCAGCTCTCAAAGGTCAAAATTAAAGAAGAACTGTATTTTGCAAACAAAAAAAAAAACATTCCAGACCGATTTAGTTTATGTATGTTTGTATGTATGAATGTATGTATGCTGGATTTTATTTTATTTTTTTCAATATCCGGAACAATCAGTGTAATGGCTATAATGAGCCAACGGTCAGTAATTTCCGTGGCTAAATTTGAATGTTTCGTAACATTTGGGGTATTTGCATATTGGAATGACTTCACTTACCAGAAATAAACGTGAATTAAATGTATCACTATGACTGATATTTCTGCAGTAGCACTGAAGGAAAGGAGGACTCAGGAGAACTGGACTTCAGTACATTGTTAAAGAAGAGGTAATCATTGAAAATGTTAATGAAGACATTGACCCAAGCAAATTGACTTGATTTAATCTATGTTATTTTCTCTCTCATTTTGTTTTGTTTTGAATCGACAGAGAGTAAGCAACATCTGAAAATACCAAAATCACATCCATGCTAACCAAAAATAATTTGTCATGCAGTACCCGCAATACAAAAATTCACTGCATAACAAGGGTGTAAGACATGTCCCACCTCCTCATCTTACTGTTATTACCATATGCGTACTATTCTATTACACGCAACACATTCATAATTGCATACTTTATAAATGACCTGTCACACCCTCCCACTCTAACAGTTTATTCCCTTTGATTTATTCTCAATAACCACAACAGGTTAAATCGCAGGATTTCACTCTGAAATGCGGCTTTAATAACCAATAATACTAATCATACATGATTTGAATTTAGCATTTTATTTGGTACTTGATCTAAATTAAATTCTCAAGTGATTTTTTTTTCAAATTGGATTTATTAGGATATTTTGTTTCCCTAAAATGCTTTTAAAATGCTTTTAAGTGGATTTTGACATGCTATGTTTTAACCTGTCTCATTTGTATTGCTGCTTGGGCCGCACCTCTGAATGAGCAGCAGTTTTTTAAAATCCTCCAATCGGTAAGGAACTGCTGGTAGATGGTTTTGGGAAATTGTTTTGTTTCCATGTATTTTATTTATTTATCAAGTCAGAATTAAATTCCACAATTATTCTTATCCAGGTTCAAATTGTCAAGTAAAGAGAAATATTATTGAATGCCCAGGCTGTAAATTTAGGTGGAAATACCTTTTTAAAATACCCTCCTTTTGGCTCATTTTAGAATAAAGGTTCATTGAAATGAAATATGACCTCGCAGCTGTAAAGCTTTGACCTCACAGTTCTGAGGTCCAGAGTTCAAATCCTTGCCCCGCCTGTGTGGCATTTGCATGTTCTCCCCATGCCTGTGTGGGTTTCCTTCGGGCACTTCATTTTCCTGCCACAGCCCAAATACATGCATACGTTGGAGACTCTATATTGCCCTTCGGTGTGATTGTGAGTGTAACTGTTGTCTGTCTCCATGTGCCCTGCGATTGGCAGGCAACCAGTTCAGGGTGCCTGGGCACCCCACCAGGGTGCCTGTTGACAGCTGGGATAGGCTCCAGCACTCCTTGTGACTCTTGTGAGGATAACCGGCTAAGAAAGTGGATGCGTGGATGGAAATATGATCTAGGTATTAACAATTTGGTGTTTTTGTCAACAAGCATCACCCAAGCATACGTCATTGTGCAAGTGAGATTTTATACATGTACACAATTGAATGTTCCAAAACTGCTCATATGTTAGTATTTGATCATCTTCAGGAAGGAATTCAGATTAGAGGTAAAATTGTAACATCCTTCTGAAGTTACAAGAACATGGATGTAATGTAGCATGTTGTATTCGTTAATTTAACGAGCTCTTTAAAGAAAACATAGATTTTGATTTTTTCAGAGAAAAAATTATGTTCATTTATGCAGACCTACACATTCTATCCTGTTAAAAAAATGCATTGACACGATATAATTTTTTTGGGGGGGTGGGGCTCATTGCATTAAATAAAAAAAGAGATCTTCATGTTTATGTGCGCATTGTGTAACCAGACCATGATTCATCTGCTTTGTATGTTTTAGAGCTGTGCAGATGAGCACAGAGCCTGAAGTGGATGTTTGGGATATTCTCAGCCATGCTCCTTCTTCAGAGTATGAGAAGATAGCGTTTCAGCATGGGATTACGGATTTGAGGGGCATGCTCAAAAGACTCAAGAAGATGAAAAAAGAGGAGAAGAAAAGTGCAGGTCGGCACAGATTTATCAGTAAACAGCTGATTGATGATGAATGAGCTAAACTAATACAGTATAATGTGATGTGTCTGTATGCAGCTTTCCTCAAGAAGTTAGATCCTGCCTACCAAGTTACAAAGGGACATAAAATCAAATTAGCAGTTGAGGTTGCCAATCCAGATGTGGATGTCAAATGGTTGAAGAATGGACAAGAAATACAACTAACTGGAAGGTGCAAATAGATCAACTCCAATCATTTTTGCTATCAGTTTTGAAAAATGACAGGTAATTAACTCTTCTGTTAACTCTTCTGCCCCCCTCCGTTTGCCATTCCTCTACATCACCAGCAAGTAAGTATCACAGACTACATAAGACTACGTATAATTGGCTGACCATGGCTGTGTAATAAAGCATTGTAAACATGATCCTGTTATTGGTACAGGTACATTTTTGAGAGTGTGGGAAATGTGCGGTACCTCACCATCAACCACTGCTCACTGGCTGACGATGCAACCTACTGCTGTCTGGTGGGAGAGGAGAAATGCACCACAGAGCTTTTTGTCAAAGGTCTGTTGGCTTTCTGGTCACTTAAGCATGCTAAGATCACTGGGAAGATTCACTTTGTTTCCATTCATCTACCATTCTAACATATTTGCTGCAGAGCCCCCTGTTGTGATTGTGAAGAACCTGGAGGATCAGATGGTGATGAAGGGTGAACGTGTGGAGTTACAGTGTGAGGTCTCTGAAGATGGCGCCAATGTCAAATGGTCAGATCATCGTCTTTCCCCTTAAAAAATAGCTTTCAAAGAATGTACTACAGTACTATATAGTAAAGCGCAGCAAGGTGCAAAATATTAGAAGCAGCTTTCCGTATGAGTCCTTACAGTTCTATAGTGCAGCAAACCAGTAATATAGCACTTTTTTAATGTAGGAATATGACTATTTAGAGGGAAGACTAAGGTAAAATAAATAAATAGACAAATTCCATTAACATTGAATTACTAATTACAACAACAAATTAGATTTTTTCAAAATCATGTGAATTGTTCACATTAATTATTTATGTTGGATTTTTCACCGGTATTGTTGAAAGCAGATGTCAGGTTGTCCACATCCAGTGTTTGAAGAGACACTTTTTCTCACTGTCTGATGTGAAATCAGATGAAACCTTTCCTGTTTGGGTCAATTAAGATTATCAACATTTTTTTTTCATTCGTGTAATAATTTTGATATTTTAATGAAAGAAGGATTTTTCATGCCCCTTTTCATTAGTTTTGCATACAGTAAGATTGTTATGCATTTTAACAATTTGAGAAAACCATATGATGTTGTTTTATTGGACGCTTCGAATAGGTTTATTGACAACATCTAAGTTAATTAGCAACACATCTATGGATTTATTTCAACTAGGCACACTTGACAAATATTCCTTTTTGGTGTAACATCATGGAAAGTTCTAAGAAATGAGCCAAGATATCAGGAAGAAAACTGTGAACTTGTGCAAGTCTGGTTCATCCATCCCAACAATAATACTTAAATATAACTACACCATGGGATTGTCCAGCCATCATACAATTGAGGAAGGAGACGCCAACGTGCTTTGGTCTAAAATGTGCATCTCTGCACAGGAACAAAAGTAAAAACCTGTGAAGATGTTGACTGAAGCTGTAAAGGAGTGTCATCATCCACAGTTAAAATGGGTTCTGAACACCAAAATAAACATAAAATGACAGATTACAGTTTTTTAATCCACACAAAAACATCCCTTCATTAATTTTCCATTCTGCTTATCGGCACGAGGGTCACGGTGTGCTGGACCCTATCGCAGCTATCTAGGACCGTGAGGCGCTGTACGCCCTGAACTCAACACATGCAAACACACACAGATTCACACTCACACATACAGGAAATTCACAGCCTTCAATACATGCATGTTTTTGGGATGTGGGAGGAAACCGGAGCACCCAGAGAAAACCCACACAGGCGAAGGGAAAACACGCATACCCCACACAAGCGGAGCCAGGAAGCGGACAGCCGCCCCCGACAATCCCAAGGCATAGGAGCCAACCAGTCATCCACCGTTCCACCCACACAAAAACAAATACTTTCACTTTTGGAAACATCCTGTTGTCTAACGACAACAACTTTCAAATATTCTTTCATTTTGCTACCTGCATCTCATTCTCAATAACCTAGGACAGGGACAACAAAATACTGGGAAAGCTGAGGATTGCTTAAAATAAATAAATAAATAAACAAACAAACATCTGTTTGGAACATCCCACATTTAACAGGTGAATTGGAAACAAGCAGGTAAGTAAAAGGAGAATCTATGAAAGGCTCAGTTGTTCCTAAGCAAAAGTTCAAAAATTGTGCACCGCTTTATGAACAACTGTGTGCGCAAGTCATCCTATGAGTGAAAAAGACCGACATTTCTCAATGGACAGTTTCAAGGAATTTAGGGATTTCATCATCTGTCGTGGGTGCTATGGTGAATAACTGGTTAGTGTCATGTTCCTGCCGGTCCAGCCCTGGGTGGGCGGGTCCCAGTGCACCGGCGCTGATTCGGAGGCGCACACCTGCGCCTCATCCTCGTTACGTAACCCGTGTATTTATAAGACCCAGGGGACGACTGGTCTTCGCCAGATCATTGCAACTCAGGCCCCGTTCCTGCACTCCCGTACTCTTGATCGTCAACCCCGGTGTACCGACCTCCGCCTGTCCTCCGACCGACCCCGTAAGCCTGACGTCTTTGATACTCCTGCCTTCTCAGATCGATCTTCCGTGTACCGACCCCTGCCTGCCCGCGGACCTGCTCTCTACGCCTGACATCCTGATTAGCGCTGCCCCACTTGACTGTCTGCCTGATCCCTGACTTTGGACCGAATAAACACTTTTCCCGAACTACCTTTGGGTTTGCGGAGTCCTGCATTTGGAACCTCCCTCCGTACTGATGGGTCATGACAGTTAGCACATCTGCCTCACAGTACTGATGACTCAGGTTCAGATCTGGCCTCCCCAGTGTGAGTTTGCATTTTCTCTGGGTTCTCCGGATTCCTCCCACATCACCCAAAAGGAAGAAATTGCCCGTAGGTGTGTGAGTTATGATATAACATAGTGTATACAAATGTATAAAATGAATGAGTAAAACACCTTGACAAATAACTTTAAATTCATCTAATGAAATGCCGTGCCCAACATCAAATGGGAACACACACACACCCACAAGAACAGCCTGTAGGCTTGTAAATTTGCGACTGTTCCTTTAAGAAGCAAACATTTCATTATTCTTGCATTTAGCAAATACAAATAACATTGGTCTTTTTAATTGATCTAAAATGTGAAAGGATCAGTCTGATTTCTTTAAGACAGTCAGAAATAAAGTGTATGCGTTTTTGTATCATGGATGTAAACTTGTGAACGTTTTTCTTTGAAGAGTCTCGCCATCAATCATGTTCACAAACAAAAACAAAATCTGTTATTTAATAAACATGTCCTAATTAATACACTTTTGACAATGTTCATCAAAACTGAACAATACTAGTCATTGTGCTTTTTTTTATGCACTTGAATCGTGTGCATGTCTGTGCAGGGAAAAGGATGGTGTGGAGCTAACTCGAGATGAATCTTTCAAGTATCGCTTCAAGAAAGATGGCTGCAAGCATACTCTGATCATTAATGAGGCCACCAAAGAAGACTGTGGCCATTACAAGGTCAAAACAAATGGTGGCGAGTCTCTGGCTGAACTCCTGGTGCAGGGTGAGTGTTCGTGGCATGTTGCTGTGTGCATTTGCCAAATACGTATCAGCAACAAGATATAGAACACAATGATACTTGTAGGAGAGCCAGAGGCGGTGAACCCGGGCATCCAGCTCAGAGGTGGTGTGTGTATGTGTATGTGTGTGTGTGTCAGAAGTGTGTGGGACATCACCTGTGTGGGTTTAGGTGCTTATTAAAAAGCCTGTCAGCTTCGCATCATTCACTATAATATATTTACTTTTGTTCACATGTATTACCTTGACTCCTCCCCTCTAGAGAAGGGGTGGCCAACCAGTCAGAGATCAAGAGCCACATTTTTTTTTTTGCTGTGTTACTGCAAAGAGCCACATTACATACATGAACATCATTCCCTCATTTCACACATACCTTTGCTCAACCAGATTTATTGTAAATATCACACACCAACACGATAAGAAGAATCGATACCTACAGAGTAACACGACCACATGCCAGTAATTTAAAAAAATTGAATTATGTGTCACACAGACTAACTTCCAGTTCAACCAAGTCTTGTCCTGTATGTCACAGCTGTCATCTAATGCAACACTACATTACTCACAGGATTGGAGGTCTGAGTGCAACTGTGAATCAGTAGCCATGCTGATGTTCTCTGTTCAACAGTGTGGTGGGACAGTTGAAAGTCTTATACCATTTGTTTAGCATTTTTGTTTTTGGACACAAGATTTCAGTGTCACCAAGGCATTTTTAAAACAATAATTCCTTTCAATGTGTTCCTTTTTGGCCTTTGCAATGTTTCATGCCACTTGATATGATGCAAATGTTAGTCTCTGGGTGATTCATTATCTATTTTAATACCTGCATCTGCTTTTCAGTCTGATTTTTCAAAGTGACTAATTTGTGACTGCAAAGTTCAGTCCCTTCTGGAAATTCCAGGTCGATGATAGCGTGGAGTGAGCTGAAGTGTCGCTGAAGATTTTAAATGCTTTCTGATACATTGCGCTCAACAACACACAAAAAAATAGCTCTCCTGTTCTGGTAAAAATGTCTTGTGTTCATCCACATACTTTCATTTAACTGTATATTTTGTCCTGCCATTTTGGGAGTGAAATTGACAGATTATTTTCTCCAAAGATCACAATCCGAAAGTGAAACTTCAAGCTATTTTCATTCAACATGCATGCCAGTTTTGCAAAAATACCGTGTTAACGTGTCCTGCTATGGTCACCTGATCATGGTGGGGAGACAGACGCAGGGGAGACGTCTTCTCCAGGGCAGAGGTTGTTCTCGTCAAGGTTAACCCCCTTCTCTTGTTGCACAGCTGAGCTGAGTGGCGGGAACAATAAAGCCACGAAGTACTGATTTGCTGCTCACATGGCTTTATTGCTTCATCTGCATGCTCAACATCAACATTTCCCTGGCCCACGTCACTAAACTTTTCACTGTTTTTACTCACACCTGCCTCAAACTTTTTTTCCTTCTCACCCTCCCTCTGCACACGCCTTCGCAATCCCGTGTCACCCACACATCAACACACACTGAGGTTGTTGTCACAATACCCGTAACAACCATAGTAAATTCAAGCAAAGCGTGAACACAAATACTGTAATGACCTCTATGGAAGTACATATGTGCCACCAGGATTTGAATTAAAAATGCCACTGAAAATTTCATGTTGTAAAATTCACATTGCTCCAGTGGAGCAAATACACATTTGAACACCTTGCTATATTGCAAGTTGTCCCACTTAGAAATCATTGAGGGGTCTGAAATTTTCATCGTAGGTGCATGTCCACTATGAGAGAAAAAAAAAATCCAGAAAACACAATGAACGATTTTTTTAATGATTTATTTGTGTGATATAGTGGCAAATAAGTATTTCAACATCTATCAGCTCGAATTCTGACCCTCAAAGACCTGTTAGTCCGCCTTTAAAAGTCCACCTTATCTCCATGTATTACCCTGATTCAGATGCACCTGTGTGAGGTCGTTAGTTGCATAAAGACACTTCTCCACCCCATACAATCATTAAGACTCAAACTTGTAACATGGCCAAGACCAAAGACCTGTTCAAAGACACCAGAGACGAAGTTGTACAACTCCGCACGGCTGGAAAGGGCTATGGAGAAACTGCCAAGCAGCTTGGTGAACAAAAGTCCACTGTTGGAGCAATCATTAGAACATGGAAGAAGCTAAACATGGCGGTCAATCTCAAACGGAGTGGAGCCCCATGCAAGATATCACCTCGTGGGCTCTCAATGATCCTTTGAAAGGTCGACGAATCAGCCCAGGACTACCCAACAGGACTTGGTCAATGACCTGAAAAGAGCTGGGATCACCGTTTCCAAGGAGACTGTTGGTAATACACTAAGACGTCACGGTTTGAAATCATGCATGGCACGGAAGGTTCTCCTGCTTAAAGCAGCACATGTCAAGGCCTGTCTTAAGTTTGCCAGTGACCATTTGGATGATACAGAGGAGCCATGGGAGAAAATTTTATTGTCAGATGAGACCAAAATTGAACTTTTTGGTCATAATTCTACTAACCGTGTTTGGAGGAAGATGAATGAAGAGTTCCGTCCCAAGAACACCATCCCTACTGTGAAGCATGGGGGTTGTAACGTCATGCTTTTGGGGTGTTTTTCTGCACATGGGACAGGACAACTGGACTGTATTAAGGAGAGGATGACCGCGGCCATGTATTGTGAGATTTTGGGGAACAGCCTCGTTCACTCAGTCAGAGCATTGAAGACGGGTCGTGGCTGGGTCGTTCAACATGACAATGACTCGAAGCACGCAGCCAGGAAAACCAAGGAGTGGCTCCGTAAGAAGCATATCAAGGTTCCGGTGTGGCCTCGCCAGTCTCCAAACTTAAACCCAATAGAACATTTTTGGAAGGAGCTCCCTGTTTATCAGCGACAACCCAGAAACCTGTTTGATCTAGAGAAGATCTGTATGGAGGTGTGGGCCAAAATCCCTCCTTCTGTGTGTGCCAACCTGAACAACTACAGGAAACGTTTGACCTCTGTAATTGCAAACAAAGGCTACTCTACTAAATATTAACATTGGTTTTCTCAGGTGATCAAATACTTATTTGCAGCTATATCACACAAATAAATCGTAAAAAAAAATCATACATTTTGATTTCTGAATTTTTCTTCTTGGATTATCTCTCTCACAGTGGACATGCACCTGATGAAATTTTCAGACCCCTCCATGATTTCTAAGAAGGAGAACTTGCAATATAGAAGTGTGTTCAAATATTTATTTTCTTCACTGTATTTCAGTGATCACATTTTCAATAGATGTATTTCAGTTTAACTTTTCAACCTTCAAAATTCAAATGCAATATTTTCAGTCTCCTGAGATTCATCTGGCTACGATTCGCTGTCTAAATTCAGTGTTCAGAAAAACTGAAGTAACCCTGCCTTCTTAATAACATGAAATTTTCAGTGGCATTTTTAATTCAAATCCTGGTGGCACATACTTACTTCCGTAGAACTCAAGCAAAGCATGCAGGTTAAAAAAAACAGCTTTGATATGCTTTCGTGCCTTCATATGAAGCGCATGAAAACAGGCAAAGAGACATGTGGCTCAAGAGCCACGGGTTTGGCACTCCTGCTCTAGGGTTTGTTGCTGATATCACTAATAGTTTTACTAGCAGCTTCTATTTACAACACAATTGGTTTAGTTCTTCATGACGTTACAAAAGGCTTTATTGGCAATGGCCAAAGTGTTTAGGCAGATGTACAGTAACTAATGTACAATATCTGGGAACAAAATCTGAAACGTTTTCAAAACCAGTTCACAGTTTACAGTGAAAACATTTGATCTCACTGTTCCTTTCTTTTGAAAATGGGTGTATATTATTCTCATTTTACTGTATTAACTGGAACTGTGGTTATCTCATTTGGTTCCACCTGGTCCAAAGGCTCTCTGGATCTCTATCACGTACACAGAGGGGTTTTATTTTGACTGTGCAGAGAAAGAGCTGGAGGTCTACCAGAGCATCGCTGACCTTACAGTGAAGGCGAAGGATCAGGCTATGTTCAAGTGTGAGGTGTCAGATGAGAACGTGAGGGGTATTTGGTACAAAAATGGAGTGGAAGTCAAGCCGGATGCCCGAATAAATATCACACATATTGGCAGGTGAGGTTATTTACATTCATACCTCGTTCTCTAAATGTATTGCCAGGGGGGCTCAACCTTTGACCCTTGCAGGATCCACAAACTGACCATTGACAATGTCAAACCTGAAGATGAGGCGGACTACACATTTGAACCAGATGGCTACGCTTTCAACCTGTCTGCAAAACTGAATTTCTTGGGTATGGTTGACCACTTTTAGTTCCATAATTAATGCTTCCATTCCGTCAAGATTCCTTATCCCTCAAAATTGTTCAGGGTCTCTAACTCAATTTTCCTCCTTTTCCAGAGGTGAAGATTGACTTTGTGCCACGACAAGGTATTTATATTGAGAAAATTGAAATACAACAACCGATCAAACATTATGAACACATGCATAAGCCAATGAGATATATTCTTCCTTTAATGTATATGGTAATGAAATACTGGAGGTTAGATAACAAAATTATGAGAAATCCTTCTCAGTGGAATTGTCACTCCACATCACTGAAAAGCCTAATAATAAATATTGTTAAATTCAATCCAAAAATTCATCGTCCATCTGTCCGTCCATCCATCTATCCATCTATCCATTTGTTAGCCGGTTATCCTCACAATGGTCGTGGCGAGTGCTAGAGCCTATCCCAGCTGTTATTGGGCAGAAGGCGGGGTACACCCTGAACTGATTGCCAGTCAATCACAGAGCACACGGAGACAGACAATAGTTGCACCCACAATTACACCTAGGGGCAATTTAGAGTGTCCAATGAATGTTGCATGTTTTTGGGATGTGGAAGAAAAGCGGAGTGCTCAGAGAAACCCACGCAGGCACGGGGAGAACTTGCAAACGCCACACAGGGGGAGGCCAGGATTTGAACCCCAGTCCTCGGAACGTTTTACAGCTGTTCCACCGTTCCACCTTGTTAAATTCTTTAATCAATATTATACATTCTAACGAGCTCTAAATTGGTCATATATGAAGGTGCAATTCTCTTTGTATTGGATCTCATTTGATACTATACATTTGGCCTCATTCACACTGATTTTTTAAGGGTAAATTTCACATTTCATAGAGAATCACTCCACGCAACAACACACACTTACAGTGAGTGTTGTGATGGAGAAAAAATTCTTTATTGCATTTATGTTTACCTGCAGTTGTAGATAAATATTTCTAGAATTTTAAAAAGCTTTGTTTTAAAGGGAGCGGCATGGTGGAGCAGCTGTAGAGCATTGGCCTCATAGTTCCAAACACCAGGGTTCAAATCCCACCTGGCCCACCTGTTTGCATGTTCTCGCCATCCCTGTGTGGGTTTTCTCTGGGCACTCCAGTTTCCTCCCACATCCCAAAACATGCAACATTAATTGGACACTCTAAATTGCCCCTAGGCGTGATTGTGACTGCGGTTCTTTGTCTCAATGTGCCCTGCGATTGGCTGGCAACCAGTTCAGGGTGTACCCTGCCTCCTGCCCGCTGACAGCTGGGGTAGGCTCCAGCGCTCCTTGCGACTCTTTTGAGGATAAGCGGCAAAGAAAATGGATGGATGGATGTTTTCACACACTGCACAAGTGAATTAGGTCCAAGAGTCAGGGATTTTGATTCATATTTTCAGCCTGTACCACTTGTTGTATGTTCTTTTATATTGTTCAATAAGACCCTCCCAAGATCCACCTGGACTGTAGGGGACACACAGCTGAGTCTACCATCGTGGTAGTGGCTGGCAATAAACTCCGCCTGGATGTCCCTATCACTGGAGACCCTGCTCCCACTGTTGTCTGGACCAAAGGAGGGAAGGTAAACGCATAGTCTACATTGATTGGGAATTGCTCAAAATCCAAATCACATCACAATTATTTGATCAATCAATCATAGTTTTAATGTATCCTGACGTCTTTCTCACCTTACCAATACAGTTTGGAGATTTTTATCCTTCCATATCTATGTGAATAGTTTGGATAATATCATTTTCAATAACTCTGTTGCAGTGCAAAAGCTAACATGATTGATGGCGGGGTTTTTTATAGCATTTTGTGTGATTTGAGAGGCTCGACCTCAACGCAACACACCTATGGAATGGAATAGAACAGTTATTGTGAATTGCAAAAAGAAACTTTTCCCATAAGATTAGAAGCCCGGCAGTGCAGTGGATGACTGGTGAGCACATCTACCTCACACATCTGTGGACTGGGGTTTGAATCCCATTACTGCCTGTGTGAAGTTTGTGTGTTCTCCTCGTGCCTGCGTAGCTTTTTTTCCGGGTACTCCAGTTTCCCCCCCACATCTCAAAAACATGAATGGTAGGTTGATTCATGACTCTAAATTGCCCAAAAGTGTCACGGGTGGCAGTGCTGCAGGAGCAGATCCCCAAAATAGATTAGATAAATGGTCCACAAACAATTTTAATTTGACGAAAATAGCATGTAATGGACTCACCACCAGAGACGATCAAAAAAATGCATAACACAAGGGAGACGTGACAAAAAGCCCATGGAGTCAACAATATTTCCGTAGACAAAATAAGTTTAGATGGAGGACAAACATAGGCAGGGAACATGGAGCAAAGACAGGTGAATATTTCAACGCCCGCACGCGGTCACCGAGGCCCCTCAATAGGATGTCACGACAAGACTGATGTAAACACCCACCATCGCTCACCCAGACACCGCAACTCAAAGAAAAACAATTTAAAAATGGGACAATGAATGTCGGCATGAATTTGAGTGTGAATGGTTGTTTGTTTATGTACAACAGTGGTGCTCAATGAGTCAATAGCAAAAATAGTATTGGTTGATCGCATGACATTGTGTCACATAGAAAAAAAAGACGTCAGCCTATCATCAATCTCATTGCTTTATTAATAAAGAAATATAATCGATGAAATCTGGATTTTTCTGACTTTTGTGTCACGCACAGGCTTAAAGGTGGTCGATGCCTTTCGTGGCAGCAATACCTGAACTGGTTGGTGGACACCAATGGTAAGGGATCCCATCAAGCTGAAAAAGCAGTCCTATCAGGCATTTTTGTCCTGCAGGACTCCTAAGGCAGCTGACGTGTGCAGGCTGGCCAAGCAGAATGCAGCGATGTTGGTCGCTGAAGCAAAAACGTAGGCATGGCAAGAGTTCGGCCATTGAGTGAGGCCATTGAGAACAACTTCCAGGTGACTTTGAAGAAATTCTGGTACACCATCCGGAGTCTCAGGGTGGGGAAGCAGTGTCCCATCGACATTGTATATAGTTGCGGTTTAGGGTTCTCCTCCTCAATTCCACTGACAAGCCTTCCTATGAGGCGGGCTCTCCTGTCTCTGAGGTTGAGGTCACCGAAGTGGTTAAAAAGCTCCTCGGTGGTAAGTCCCAGGAGGTTTAGTTCCTAAACGCTCTGGATGATGTAGGGATGTCTTGGTTACATGCCTCTGCAACATTGGGTGGACACCGGGGACACTGCCTCTTGATTGACAGACTCGGGTGGTGTGGGACCAGAGGGTGTGTTCAGACTACAGGGGAATCAGACCTCAGCTTCCTTGGTAAGGTCAATTAAGAGGTGCTGGAGCGGAGGGTCTATCAGGAAGTCGAATCTCAGATTCTGGAGAAACAGTGTGGTTTTCATCCTGGCTGTGCAACCGTGGACCATCTCTAAACCCTCTGCAGGGTGCTCGAGGGAGTTCACCCAACCAGTCTACATATGTTTTCTGGACTTGGAGAAAGTATTCAACCATCCCTCAGGGAGTTCTGTGTGGAGTGGTTTGGAAGTATGGGGTTCTGAACACCCTTATACATAGTTTGGTACATAATAAACAGTAAGTCGGACTCGTGTCTGTTGACGGTTAGACTCCACGAGCCGATCTTGATTAAGCGGTTGAAAATGGATGGATGGATTGATGAAATGCACATCCATCCATTTTCTGTTCATTTTATCATTCTCAAAAGTAAACCTTATTCTAAAATTTCAAATTTTCAATGAAGGGTGTGGCTTTTGTCAAACTTGGTGAAGCAGATGAGTGAATTCAGGGTGAAAACTGGAAATTCTCTCAGTCTCAGTTCTGGAACATTTATGCTTGTCTCTGAAATGGTTATATCCTCCATCATGTTATGCAAAACATAGCCAAATGACAAAAAAATGGGACTCTCACAAACCTGTATGGAACGCCTACTCTGTTGGCATTTACACCTTTGCTATCCATAATGAGATGGAATATAGTAACACCATCCTAAATAGCAACACCTTCCTAATCCACTGATTTGATTTAAGTCATTTACTTCTCATTTCGTGGGGAAAACAATTCCTTTACTTCAGTCAATACACAGTAAAACAGGAGTCCTTCTTATTGATGCAAGTTTTTTTTTTTTAATCAAATAGAGGGCTAATAAACGTGAAAATAGACTCAGCTCTTGTTTTTGTGATGCAGGTCATTGCAGAGGGAGATGGCAGAGTCCATGTGGAAACTACCAAAGGACATTGTATTTTCACTATAGAAGGGGCGGAGAGGCAGGATGAAGGAATCTATTCAGTTGTGGTTCGTAACCCTGCCGGGGAGGACACTGCAGATATCAATGTGAAAGTTGTCGGTAAGAACATAACCAAGTACCATCACAGTTGACAACAAACACCCATGGGGCAAATCACAGGGTTCATCCAACCACAACAAAGATGTGATTGGAGACTTGCCAGTTGTATATGTAATCATTGATATAATAATTATTATTATTTCCATCAGATGTTCCAGATCCTCCCCAAGCCCCCAGAATCATCAGTGTGGGAGAAGACTCCTGTGTTGTTCAGTGGGATCCCCCTGCCTTTGATGGAGGACAGCCAATTATTGGTAAAGAAAATAGATGTTCATTTTCAATACTATGAATGGCAACCCTGTTTAGTCATAAGGAACAGATCCTTAATCAAAACAAAATCCTCCTTGTATTACGCAGGATACGTGTTGGAGCGAAAGAAAAAGAAGAGTTATCGGTGGATGAGATTGAACTTTGACCCATACACTGAAACAACGTATGAGGCTAAGAGGATGATTGAAGGAGTGGAATATGAAATGAGAGTATACGCTGTCAATAGCATTGGCATGTCTCATCACAGTCTGGCCTCGCGGCCTTTTGTGCCTGTTGGTGAGTCAAAAACATTAGATGCTGATTTTTTTTTAAAACTACATCTGTATGTATTGTACATAAAGTAATTTAAACTTTCAATTGGGTGTCAAAATTATTTATTCATTTAGTTAGTCTATAAATAAACTAGCCACAACATAAGGTAGATAATTTAGAGCCATATCAAAAAATACATTTTCAATATTTCATTTATACCGTCACAAAGACTATTTTAACAATATATCGTACGTATGTTGTTGATGTTTTGTATTGTTTATAGAGGGAGCCAAGCTTTCTATTTTTAAATAGTAATAATCCATCCATCAATTTTCTTAGCCGCTTATCCTCACAAGGGGCGCAGGGAGTGCTGGAGCCTATCTCAGCTGTCAGTGGGCAGGAGGTGGAGTACACCCTGAACTGGTTTCCAGCCAATTGACCCCTCCGTACAGGGCACTTAACCACGCCTCCTGAAGTGACGTCACGCCATGTGCGCTGACGTAAGACAAACAATTTGTAAAAAATGGCAAATACATTACAATACAATACATTGTTAGACGTGCAGATGCCATGCTTCTGATTTCATTCAAATCAACGATATATTATAGATTCTAAATACAATACATTCTGAACTGAGAGAGACACCATGCTTCTGATTTCATTCAATCATTCACACGTAGCAATTTTATGCTAGCGAAGAACGTCTCATTCATTTATACGAGACGTGTATTAAAAATCAAATATAGGGCATATCTTCGTGCAAACACAGTCTGGTTAAGCTTCGGCTGCGAGCCAGCAAGAAATCAATACGTTTGTGCAGTCCGATCATCGCTAAATATCGCTCAACAAAGAATAAGTGTGGCATTCATTCGCACGTAGCAATGTTATGCCAACGGAGAACGTCTCATTCATTTATACGAGACGTGTATTAAAAATCAAATATAGGGCTTACCTTCGTGCAAACATATGTGTTCCGGTTGATATTAGATGGATTTAGTTGATGATGCGGTCTTCCACAAAGTTTGATCCATCGAAGGCATTTTTCGTACTGGGTCTTCGGTTTTGGAAAGGGTACAAATCGAACTCCACCAACTAGCCTTTCAGGATACCTGTCGTCACAATTACAAAGTCCGTGACAACCATATTTTTTGTTAAATAACCCAAATACACGATAAAACTCTAACAAAACCTAAACTGGACCATGCAATGAAAATGGCGGGCTTTGGTTTATGCAGATCTCTGGCCTCTGATTGGTCAGTGACGCGGATTGCGCAATATCCACGGAGGGGTTAATTGCAGGGCACATGAAGACACAGCCACACTCACAATCACACCTAGGGACAATTTACCTACCCCAGCTGTCAACGGGCAAGAGGCAGGGTACAACCTGAACTGGTTGCCAGCCAATCGCAGAGCACATGGAGACAGAAAACAGTCGCATTCACAACCACATCGAGTGGCAATTTAGAGTCTCCAATTAATGCATACTTTTGGGATGTGGGAGGAAAACAGAGTGGCGGGAGAAAACCCACACAGGCACGGGCAGAACATGCAAACTCCACACAGGGGGAGGCCGGGATTTGATGGTGGCGCGAGTTCTTGGAGCATTGGCTTCAGAATTCTGAGGACCATTCTTCCCATGAATTGGAGCCTCTAAATTGCCTTAAGGTCTGATTGTGAGTGTGACTGTTGTCTGTCTCCATGTGCCCTGCGATTGGCTGGCAACCAGTTCAGGGTGTAGCTTGCCTCAATTATATTAATGATTATAATAATTAAAATTATTTGAATACAAAACATGCATGTCATTAATTACACTTATTGTATACAGTTGTAGATATTTGTCAGATCAATGCCCTGAGTAAATATTTACTTACTATTGCAATGCTCTTAAAGGGCTCCTGTCATGAAATGGATGAGTTTTAGTATGTTATTAATGAAAAAATGTCAGCCAATATGGGCCCATGCATTTTTTCACCACAAAACATGATTTTGACGTATACAGCTTTTTGTGACTCCCGCCATGAAAATCCTCTCGAGGGATTTGTTTTCGTGAAGAAGCAGGAAGTGACATAAAGGACAGCGGCGTCTCCAAGTGGTTTCGTTTGTTTCCATTAGTTTTACCTCTGGGAAGGTAGCTCGTTGTTCCTTCATTTTAGCCAAAATGCTGGCTCATTGCATTGCTGGACATTGCTTGAACACTCGGGAGAAAGGATTTACCCTTCATAAGTTTGCATGAGACACTGTTTGTTGTGAAAAATGGATTGCACGGGTGCAGAGGACGAGAGCTTCGTGGGTTCCAAATCACAGGTAGGTGTGAATTCAGCTACTAAAAAAAATAATAGTTTGGGGTGGACCACGTAATCAGTCTCTCATAATGTAACAAAAGATACACATATGAAATATGTCGATGTGCACGTTGGACGGCCTCGGGCTACTGCGCAGACGGCGGCGAATCTGAAGAACCCAGCCAACAATGTCTCACTCAGTCTCGTGCGCGCAGTAATGCGCCCTGCTCGATAGTGTTCATCGCATACTATGGTGGCTGTGAACAACCCTCTAAAAACGCGATGGCTGTGAACAACCCTCTAAAAGCAGCACGCCTCAGCTCCATTATATGCCACCACGGCGCTGAAAATCAGCCACACCAGCTGAGGTGCCGCGTTCAGCGGTCACAGCTTCTGCGAAGGCTGCGCGTCGGGCTTTGCGAACGGGTCGGCTCTGAAGAACCCAGCCGAGAATGCGTCACTCAGCCGCGTGCGCGCAGTAAAGCGCCCCAGCTCGACTGTGTTGTTCATCGCGTACTGCAGCGTACTGAACAACCCCTTAAAGCAGCACCGCTCGGCTCCGTCATAAGTCACACCAGCTGGCTGCGATGAGCTGCGATGGCTCATCTCCGCCGCAGAAGTGGATCGGACAGGAATACGGTTTGGCCGTGATCGCATATCATCTGAATATGGCTCGAAAAAATAGTGTAATATTGCCCCGAGGGCTCGAAACAATAGTGTAATATTGCCCCGGTAACTTCACTTGGTTGTGTGGTGTTCTCCTTTTCGAAAAGAGCTTCCGTGTCAGAAGGGGCTTTTTGTCTCCCATAGTTAGGGTGCACCACGTGTTTTCATTGGTGAATGTCCGGGTGACGTCACTTACAGAGGATGCAGCCAATATGGCGACCACTTGGATATCGTAGAATGACACTTCTGCAACTTTGGGCATGGATGACGCGCTCTCCACTCACATTTATTTTTTCGTATAGACATTGAAGTGAATAATGTTATGTATTTTTCATTACAATGTCTATTTTAGAATGTTTATAGGGATGACACTTGGGCTTCAAGTTCTCTTTGAGTTCATAAAGTCTTATCTGAAGTTTTTGAGGAAAGTTATGATTTTGCAAAGTTGCTGATATTTGATTGCAAAGCAGGCAATGAGATATGAAGAGAGAAAAAAAAAAACAGGCTAGACAGAGGGAGTAGTGCAACACGGTAAGATTCTTGCACAGCATTTGGCCTTCATGCTGGTCTAACCAAGGGGGCAACTATGCAGTCCTTTACTCATAAAGAGACACTTTGTCGGTGCCAAGCATAGTTTGAGTTTAAGTCTTGTTCCCCTTAGATTATTAAATAATAAACGTTTCCTGCTGCTGTGACCTTATAACCTTTATCTACTGACAGGCATTCCCATAACTTCTTGCACAGCTTGTGCTCAGCTTCTCTACTGTGACAAAATCTTGGACTTAGTGGTGACCAAGCCATAAATGTGATTTAACACCTTCCATTCTGAATGTTGTCAACATCTGACAAGTAAAATGTACAGTACGTGCCAAGGTGTCTGTCCACACCAACTGAAAGATAAAAAACAAACAACGAACAAAAAAAATAATTGTAGGGAAATAAATTGATCCATGATTTTTTTTTTTTTTTAAATCAAGCAGCAATGTAGTGTGTAGTTTCATAGGAAAGGTAGTTTAAATCACTCAGGAACAGTATTCAGGGATATGACTTTTTTTTAAAGTCCCTTCTGGATAGTATATTTTTGAGTATGCACTGAGATACACATTTACTCATTATATTTGATAGTGCAGTACACATGAATGAAAGGACAAAAGGAGAATAATGATGAATCTTGCTCATGTCCAAGATAATCCAATGGACATGCAGCAAAAAAAATATCATGTGGTCCAAGGAACTGTCTAATGAGGTTGGAGATGTATCGTTCTGCTTCACAAAGTGCTGCCAAGAGTCAAAGTGGGAGAAGAGTCTATGAAAGAGGCGAGCCAAGGAACAAATGATTGCACTGGATTATGGTGTGGAGAAGTGTGTGTAGTGTCGTGAAGGAGTCTAAATTATTCATAGGTGTCAATGGTTCTCTGTCTCAGTGTCAGCCCTGTGACTGTCAAGGCTGCAACATATACAGTATAATGTGAAAAATGTTAAGTATGTCTCAGTACTTTCTGAATACACTGCAGCTGTGAAAACATCCTGGATTTTTTTATATCATTCCCAACATTAATTTGTGAAATATGTCATGTAGCGATTCCAACATTTGTACCGTTGACTGGATCACTGTGTGCTTCTGTAGTACACAGAATAACAAATGCTGAAGTAGCTTTTAAAGGGTCATAGATTATTTTGTAACATGTCTCGTTAGCGGTGGCACTATGTTAGAGCATCTGCCGCACAGTTCTGAGGACCGGGATTCAAATCCCAGCCCTGCCTGTGACTACTTTGCATGTTCTCCCCGTGCCTTTGTGGGCTTTCTCTGGGCACTCCGGTGTCCTCCCAAATTCCTAAAACATGCATAGTAGGTTAGCTGAAGACTCAAAAATAGGTGTGAATGTGAGTGCATATGGTGGTTTGTTTCTATGTGCCCTGCGATTGGCTGACAACCAGTTCAGGGTGTACCCCATCTTGGGCCCGAAGATAGCTGGGATAGGTTCCAGCACTGCCACAACCCTTGTTAGGATAAGCGGTTCAGATAATGATTGACGTCTCTGCAGCAAATTACTCAATAGGTTCAACTCTGTGTTCAAGCATTCTCCTAATATGATCACTGTAATGTTTTAACTGACAACAGAACCCTTCAAGCTGCCCTTTGTGCCTCTTTCAGCTCCAACAAGTGAGCCCATCGGACTCTGCGTGGATGACATCAATGACACTTCTATCACACTAAAGTGGCGAGCGCCTGAAAGGATCGGCTCAGCTGACCTGGAGGGCTATGGGGTTGAGTACTGCAAGGAAGGCGGTAAGTGATGGGGCCAAACCACAATATGGTCAAAAATCCCAAAGTAATGTGCTGAGGGTGCTGGATTAAAGAAAAACATGTACAGCTGCTGGTACTTTTTCCATTGGTAGTGCACTGCCCTTTTCTTTTTTACAAAATATTACATCGTTTATTTTCCACAGAATACCTACTCTCATTTAAAGGTCTACTGATATCCCGATATATATTTTAAAATAGATATTGTTGTGAAAACTACATTACATGATATTATTAACTTCAATGTCTATACGCAAAAAAATATATAAAAAAATTAGCGGCAAGTGTGTCATTCATTGGCAAAGTTGCGGAAGTCTCACTCGACATTCCAGTGGCAGCCATATTGCCTGCAACATCATTTACAGATGTCACACTGGGATAGTGGTCACTGAGAAGACACTGTGCGAACTGCAACGGGAGACAAACAACACAGATTTTCGGATTTTTCCGACACAGAAGCTCTTTTCGAAGTAGCGAGCATCTTACAATTGAGTGAAGTGATCGAGCCAATATTACCCTATCGTGTCAAGCCATATTTAGATGATATGCGTAGGACTTTTAACTTACAACAGACTCCCCGACAGATGGACAAGGAACCCGATGAAATATTCAAAAGGACATGCCTACAATTGTTCGATTTCCTAACTCTTTTACAAGCCTTGTGTATGTAGCGTACTCAGGAGGACCCATGCCGGGCGAAATAAGTATGTCAGGGGTGCCCAGACACTGGTGGTCGGCGGGGGGGCTACTGTCTACTCCCCGCCAGCGTTGTGACAACACGCGCCAGACAGCCTCCTGACCCGACCCACCTCCGCATCGGGTGAAATGGCAGAAAACTACGGCGACCGGCGATACGATGAGACTCTTTTGTTACGATCTGAGAGGATTACGTCGTTGAACGGTAACGGAGCTTTTTATTCATCCTGCTGCTAACGAACAAGTAAACAGACAATACCGATATGATGCAGATCTTTTGTTACGTTCTGAGAGGATAACGTCGTCAGATGCAGACGGAGCTTTTTATTATTGCTGCTTTCGGAGAAGTTGTTTGAGTTTGGTGACTACACAGTGAAGATAAAGTGTTTGAACACCCTGCTATATTACAAGTTCTCCCACTTAGAAATCATGGAGGGGTCTGAAATTTCCATCATAGAACAATGTCCACTGTGAGAGAGATAATCTAAAAAGAAAATTCCAGAAATCACAATGTATGATTTTTTTTTATTTGTGTGATGCAGCTGCAAATAAGTATTTGAAAACCAATGTGAATATTTGGTACATTCGTGTTTGTTTGCAATTACAGAGGTCAAACATTTCCTATAGTTGTTCAACAGGTTTGCACACAGTGCAGGAGGGATTTTGGCCCACTCCTCCACACAGATCTTCTCTAGATCAGACAGGTTTCTGGGCTGTCGCTGAGAAACACGGAGTTTCAGCTCCTTCCAAAAATTTTCTATTGGGTTTAGGTCTGGAGACGGGCTATGCCATGCCAAAATCTTGAGATGCTTCTTACGGAGCCACTCCTTGGTTTTCATCAATAATCAATAAATTGATCTGCCAAACTTGATCTGAAGACAAGTTAAATGCACTGGCCTGTCAAGGAATAAACGGTCTATACTCGCATAGTTTTAAAAATGCTGAAAGTTTACTTCAACATAATCGGCGTTCGTGGCAACAAGCTAGCGATACATTGTAACAAACATTCCTGTCGGCAATCGTGACGTATTGTTGTGGAGGGGAGGGGGGCGGGAGCACCACGGGACTGCTGTAAATAGACTTGCTACAACGCGGCTTTAGCTGCATGCTCTCGACGTATTGGCCACACCTGAATCAAGCGACGAGGTGGATGATAGTCGAATGTCTTTTTTTTTTTTTTTAACACCTTCACACTGCCTCGCGATGGACGCAAAGAGAACCCCTGCCTGGTGTAACTGAATTTCCTTTGACATGGCTCATGATGTTGATGACTTTCGACATAAATGCGCTCGCATTACGTGAAGCAGTTCTGAACGTCAGCTTTCGTACATGCTCAGTACGTTTAACTTGCATTTCCTGATTCCGGGTGAATACCAGGTGTTTTCTGAAGCAGCCGTGTTTAGTTAACAATGTTTATGAAATAAACACGTAAATTATTGTCAAGACCACACAAAATATATGCGATGGCTCATCTCTGCCGCGAATGTGGATCGGACGGATGGGTTAGGCCGTGATCACACATCGTCTGAATATGGCTCAAAACGAGTGTAATATTGACCCGAGGGCTCAAAACAATAGTGTAATATTGCCCCAGTAACTTCACTTGGTTGTGTGGTGTTCTCCCTTTCGAAAAGAGCTTCCGTGTCAGAAGGGGCGCGTTTATCTCCCATAGTTAGGGTCCACTGCGTGTTTTCATTGGCGAATGTCCAGGTGACGTCACAGATGGAGGATGCAACAAATATGGTGACCACTTGGATATCGTAGAATGACACTTCTGCAACTTTGCGCATGGATGATGCGCTCTCCGCTCACATTTATTTTTTCGTATCGACATTGAAGTGAATAATGTTATATGTATTTTTCATTACAATATCTATTTTAGAATGTTTATAGGGATGACACTTGGGCTTTAATTGGAAACTCTAAATTGCCCCTAGGTGTGATTGTGAGTGCGGCTGTTTGTCTCTATGTACCCTGCGATTGGCTGGCAACCCGTTCATGGTTTACCCCCCCTCCTGCCCATTGACAGCTGGGATAGGCTCCAGCACTCCCCGCAACTCTCGTGAGGCCAAGTGGTGAAGAAAATGCTTGGGTGGAAGTTTCAGTAGACCTTTAAGCAATCACTTCTCTCCAGGGTCACAGGCATGCTGGAGCCAGTCCCAGCTGACATTGAGCATCATAATTGTTGTTTGTATTTTCTGAGATTCCAAAATCAAATAATACAGGAATATTTATAACAGATTTTATTCTCAACTTTTAATGAGTACAGAACATTTTTTATACAAGTATTGGTGAATCAGGCCCATTGTTTACCCCCAGCTAACATCAGTACCAGAGATAACACAGTCGGCTGAAAAAGTAAAAGTACCTGACAATAAAACTAACAAAAATTAAGGATGAACATGTTTGCACTTTCCTAGTTTTTTTTTTCCATCAGCATTTCCCTAATTCTGTATTCAAACCAGATGTGAAGGGAGACAGAACATGAATTTGATTCATTTACACCACACGTACAGAGAGAGAGAGAGAGAGAGAGAGGAGAGAGAGAGAGAGAGAGAGAGAGAGAGAGAGAAGAGAGAGAGAGAGAGAGAGAGAGAGAGAGAGAGAGAGAGAGAGAGAGAGAGAGAGAGAGAGAGCGCACGAGAATGACTTGTGGAATACTAGGCTAATGCTATTGCTAGCTTGTTTCATGGTAATGTACAACCAACAGTTGTAAAGAACAAAATAAATATATTGTCAGATATCCCAACTTCCTCACTGAGCACTCTTTTTTCATATTGTCCTAGTTTTAGTAGTAGGAGTTATCAAATCTTTATAGGTGCCCACAAAAGCGATAATTATCTTAACCATTGTTCTGGTCAACAACTCCAGGACATTTTGGATATTCTTCAAGTTGACAGGCCGTCACGATGCAGCCTCACATGAATTTGTGGCCCGTGAAAAAAGGCCTCTTGAGTGAAACGGCACAGAAGCAAATTCAAATGATTTTCTTGTGCATTTATATTGACTTTCAAAGTGATGACATTAGGTGAACTGTTAAATTTGTTTGCAGTGTAAATGCACCATTAGAGTAATTTTGGATATAGACCGGGCTTCATTTTTGTATTTTATTTTGAATCTGTTGTGTGTCTCCTGAGCACAGCAGACGAGTGGATACCAGCAATTCAGGGTCTGACCGAGAGGACCACACTGACAATCAAACAGCTCACTACAGGAGACAGGCTGCAGTTTCGTGTACGGGCATTTAACATGGCCGGCCCGAGTGGAGCCGCCACCCTGGCTCAGCCAGTCACTATCAGAGAGATCATGCGTGAGTGTGGACTTACTTGGGTGAATCCTCAGTAGTAAAATCATGGAAAATGTTATGTTCATGTTCCATTCGCGCTTTGTTATTGGTGTGTATTTTTCCCCCGAGTAGAACGACCTAAAATTTGGCTTCCCCGAAATCTCCGCCAGACTCTAATCAAGAAAGTTGGAGACACTGTCAACCTTGTGATTCCATTCCAGGTACAGTAGGCTGGATTCTTGAATAATTTGTTACCTTCTGATAAATATAAGTCTGAGGTTATCTGCTGCTCAATAATCTTAAAAGCAGTAGATGGAAACAGGCATGTTACAGCTCTCATTCAAGTCTGATGCCAGAGCAACTCATTTTATGATTACACAGGGTAAACCCAGGCCCAAAGTTACATGGTATAAAGATGGACAGCCCTTAAACACCACACTCGTCAGTGTGAGAAATAGTGACACAGACACCATTCTGTTCATCCGCAAGTCAGAGATGAAACACTCAGGGCAGTATGATCTCCATGTGCAGATTGAGAATGTAGAAGACAAGGCCAAAGTCATGCTGCAGATTGTTGGTGAGTAGTAAAACTAGACAGAGGAGCAAACTCATATAATGCACATGTACAACTGCTTTTCAGAAGTTATTGGCCACAGTTGGCTTTGTTGTTTGTTGCCAAGTTCACGCTTCTCCTCATCGAGATCCTTCCCAAAAGACCATACTGTGCAGAGTACTACTTGATTCTTAACATGTTTGACATTTTATTGTAGATGTTCCAGGGCCCCCTGAGGCACTGAAGGTTCTGGATGTCTGGGGGTTCAATGTTGCCCTTGACTGGAAACCCCCAAGAGACAATGGAAACTGTGAAATAGTTGGTTATTGTATTCAGAAAGCTGACTTAAAGACCAAGGTTAGTATAGAAGTGAACGGCTTCAGTAATGATGATGCTGAATAAACAGTTTAGATATTGTAACCTCTAGTTTGTCATTTGACTGGACACTGAAGAATACTGGACTCCTTTGTGACACTGGAATCAGGCCATGCTGGCAGAACAAGCTACGATATACAGTAGACCAGAGGCATTATGGGCTATCTTGCAAGTGCTCCCATCTCCCATGTCTGCTACCTGTAGGGATATCCTAATCTGCGAAATAATTAATCTTGAGCTGGCCTGGACTGTCTGTCTGTAAAGCTATTGTTGTTTCATCGATGGGATCAAATTGACTTTACAGCAAGTTAAACCCAAGTTATGACTGATCCGTCAAATGCACAAGCATAAGGTATTTGATCTGAGCAGTATGAAATTGTTAATTGGTTCTTGCTGTACTTGTGATTTTGGTCAAATTAAGCACCAAAGGATAAAGTATGGTCAGATTAAATCAAATACACCATGATTAAACCCGAATTAAAAATTCTATATTCATATTTTGCCATTGGGTGTACACTTTTAATAACACAGAGGGCTCTATTTTAGTGAACTGTGTTAACCAGCTCTGTGCTAGACGCAGGTTACACTGGTGCTGGTAATTTCATAGACAAGCGCAGGCCGGCGGATCAGAGAGTGGGCAGGCTGCGCCACTATGCGAGTTAACACCTAACTTCAATCACCACCAATCCAAGCAGCTCCTCTCATTCCCTTTAAATGTGCCACAACTGATAGTCATAGCGGCAAGAATGCACCACTGTTTGTGCGGAAGAGGACAGTGCGTAATTGCAGCTCTGTGTGTGAGTAGAGCATTGTCACGGCTCCAGCCATAATGTGGCAACAGATAGAGTAAGCAGATACCTTTATGAAATAGAGAATGAGCTGGTGCTAACTCCTTGCAGGTGGAACAGTGGACAATTGGGTAGCATATTGTGTCATATCCCCAAAACATGGATGGCAGATTAATTGAAGATGGTAAATTGCCTGTGAGTGTATGAATGGTTGTTTGTTGATGTGCCCTGGGATTGGCAGGCAACCAATTTGGGGTGCACCCAACCTTATGCCCAAAGATAGCTGGAAGAGGCTCCACATCACCCAAGAACATAGTGACGATAAGCGTTTCGGTGAATGGACACATATACTATATGAATGTGCAGTGAAACTTGCATAAAAATCAGGATCTGCCTGCATGTTTTAACACTCTCCAGGAAATGTTTGTATTTTAATATTTTTATCTTTTCTATTTTTAACAATTTTTAAGGAATGGTTTACAGTCTTCGATCAGTACCGCAGAACCAACTGTGTTGTGTCCGACCTAATCATGGGTAATGAATATGTGTTTCGAGTCTTTGCCATTAACCTGGTGGGTCCCAGCCCAGAACCCTGCAACACAGAAAACAGCATCTACATTCAGAAACCTGGTAGGTGGGACACAATAAAAATAAAAATGAAAAACACAAAAGGACACTGAGAAATTGCCTTGATGGAACGTAGTCATCACTAATGTCAGAATGTACCAAAATGCAATCTTTTCAACTAACTTCATACATCTGCAGGAATGGACTGGAAGCCTGCCACCTACAAGGAGCTTGACTTCTCACAGGCTCCTAAATTCACACATCCATTAGTCAACCGTTCAGTCATAGCGGGGTACAATGCTATGCTCAGCTGTTCCGTCAGCGGCACACCCAAGGTCAGTGAGTTTATTGGATCGCCATGAGGTGATTTACAGGTTCAGTCCTAAACGAGACATTTGTTTAACATGCTAATTTATCATGGTCATAGCAGTAATATGTTGTTAGCACTAAAGGTGGAAAAACAAAAAACTTTTACTTGCATGCTATTTTATTGGCTCAAAACAGAAACAGAAAACATCCTACAATCTATCAGAATTAGTAATCATGCATAGACTAAATAAATACAGTATATCAATGAAATGTGCACCATGTAACTGAAAATTAATATAAGATTGCATTTACACAGAAACATACTGTACCTGAGTCACTGGGTAGTGGAACACTGGCCTGACTTTGGTGCAGGCACCCTGGGTTCAGTTCCCAATCAGTTAAATTGTGAATGGTTGTCTGTGTCTGTATGTGCCCTACGACTGACTCCCCACCATTTCAGGGAATAGTCCACTTTTCACCCAAAATCAGCTGGGATAGGCTCGAGTGCCGTGTGACCCTAACCAGGATAAGCAATTGTCGAAAATGAATGGATGCCATACTGTATTTTGAAGTTGGAGTACTTTACGATTACATTCTCTAATCTAATATTCACATTTATTTATTTAACCATGTTGATCTCATTGGGATTAAACAGCAGGCTAAAACAGGTAACAGCAAAAAACAAAGTTACAGTCATACAGTACAAGGAAAGGTACAGTACAAATTAAGAAAACATTTTTGATTCAACCATCTAATACCTACAAATCCATTGTTTCAAATACCTGAGCTAAAAGAGCCAGCTGAACCAAACAGTGATCCAGAAGACACAAAATGCTTATTAAAACAATTCATTAACTCCATTTTAGTTTGAATAGGCACAGAATTATTCAGTACAAAAGATTAGTAGACAGTAGACAGACAGTAATTGCTTAAGGAAAACCATTTTATAACTGGCAAACCTCGAGTATTTAAAAAAAATAATTAAAAAATGCAGGAACAAAGAAGTAATGGTCACATTTCTCTCATATGTTTCTCAGAGCTCTAAAAGCAGTCCAATCAATACAAGATCCTGTTTTCCCCCACCTTAACCCAGGCAAGGTTTCATCCATAAATGGTTTGAGTTTTTGAATAAACCAAGAGTTATCACACCCTGTACTCTGAATCTACTGAAAGGTGTGTCTATTTAAAATGTGCATAAAACTGTCATTTAAAACGTCCAAGCTATCTTAGCATCAGGGATCTGAAACATTCAACTTCAGTTTAAGTAAAACATCCATCCATTTTCTGAGGTGCTTATCCTCACAAGGGTTGCGGGAGTGCTTGAGCTTATCCTAGCTATCTTTGGGCAGAGGGTGGGGTACACCTTGAACTGGTGGCCAGCTAATCGCATTGCATATAGAAAAGAACCATTTGCACCCACAATCACACCTAATGGCAATTTAGGGTTTAGAAACAAAATGATTACCGTAAATCTTTGTTCTTTAAAATGTTTAAGATCCCGCTTTAAGATTACATGTGGTTTTGTTTTAGGGATTTTAGTGTTTTGGGTTGCAGCAACAACACATTGATGGCTCAAGTCATTGAAAAAAAACAAAACAAAACACCAAGCACCTAAAATTTATGTGGAACATTCGTCAAGATCAAATCAATAAAAGCCGCTCTCTCAGGACTTTTACGATTTGGGCGAGTTGGTGAATTAATCGAGTGGGTGAGGCTGACCATTACAAAAAGATCTAAACTCATGAGATACTGGCTAATTTAGTCCAGATAAAACACACCAGTGTTCAGGGTTGCACATTTCCTGATATCAGCAAAAGTAAATCAATCAACAATTCTACTTTCACATTACATTTGGAGCAATTCAACTCTTCACATTTCGATTCTGACTGCAACTATTACATGCAAAAAAAAAAAAAAAAAAAGTCATTTAAAACCAAAAGACTTGGATGGCAGCGTAAGTCTATTTGAGATTTCCATAATCACTAAGACCGGTGTCACCTGATGTGGGGCATTGAATTATTACCATAGCGCTTGTGCCTCCATCCTCATCTATCCTTCCATCCTCCTTTTCCCCACATTATACATACTATAGTATAGATATAGAATATACACGAAAATATATCCTAGAATTTCTGTAACATACAGCAAAACATGTTAAAGAAGTTGATCTGCAGTAATTACTATTAACGTTTTAAGTCTCAAACTTGTTACGTCGTGTTGTACTGATACACTCGACCACATTGCTCACTATCTAACTAAAATAGAAAACTAAAATTTAAAACTCAGAAATGTTAATTTCCAATTTCAACTGATATTAGTAGAACAGGATATAAAACTGTATGTAAAAATGTTCATCAATAATCAATAAATTGATCTGCCAAACTTGATCTGAAGACAAGTTAAATGCACTGGCCTGTCAAGGAATAAACGGTCTATACTCGCAATGTTTTGAAAATGCTGAAAGTTTACTTCAACATAATTGGCGTTCGTGGCAACAAGCTTGGGGGGGCAAATCACGCACCACGGGACTGCTGTAAATCGGCTTCCTAGAACGCAGCTTTATCTGCATGCGCTCGACGTATTGGCCACACCTGAATCAAGCGACGAGGTGGATGAGTCTTTTTTTTACGCCGTCACACTGCCTCGCAATGGACGCAAAGAAGCACTCTTGCCTCGTGTAACTGAATTTCCTTTGACATTGTTCATGATGTTGATGACGGTCGACATAAATGCGCTCGCATTACGTGAAGCAGTTCTGAACGTCAGCTTTCGTATATGCTCAGTACGTTTAACTTGCATTTCGTGTTTCCGGGTGAATACCGGTTGTTTTTTGAAGCAGCCGTGTTTAGTTAACAACGCTTATGAAATAAACACGTAAATTAATGTCAAGACCACACAAAATAAGCGATGTCTTGAGAGAATGTGAGGGGAAGGGCGTTAATGTTACTCGTGTTAGTGCCTCAACATAGTGAAAGGAAAACAACGAACTCAAACGGATGTTCGTTCAATGTTGTCAACTAATATCCGAATTAATTTTAGGCATTTCTTCCTCAATTTTACGGAGGAATTGTCATGAAAACTTGAAAATCCAGAATTCTGGGAAAATCCGGAGGACTTTCATCACTGCTTTATTTACACAAAATACAGAACATCACACATTTACCTTCATTATCTTTTATGGTCACTGAGCAGAATTACATTGCATGGCAGGTGCATGAAAGTGAGCAATGTGACACCAAATTAGTCAACCAAAAAAAAACCAAAAAAAAAAAAAAAAAACGTAATGATTGTAGTAGAAATATCTTCTCACATATTTTGTTGTTGTTAGCCTAAAGTGACCTGGTACAAAAACAAGATGGACATCACAAACGAAGCCAAATACAGGATGGTCAGTAAGCACGGTGTTCTGACTTTGGAGATCCGAAAACCATGTCCATTTGATGGCGGTGTGTACATGTGCAAAGCAGTTAATAAAAGTGGGGAAGACCTTGTGGAGTGTAAACTGGAGGTTCGCCGTAAGTATCAGGCAGAATACCTTGACTATAATGTATACCCTTTTAAATTGTTTGTCTTATTTAAAACGTGTGTGTGTGTGGCCACCAGTTTAACACAAATCAAATAAGCGGTCTATACACTCGCAATTCAGAGGCTTAAAGTAAGGACGCGCTCTCTTAGTTTGTGGGTACAAGATCCCGAATGTGGATAGCATGAGCGGAGTTCAGAAAATGATGCTCACTGATTGGTCAAAAGGGAGCTGTCAATCATTCTCACAGATCCATTTATTGGACACTCCAAATTGCCTCTAGGTGTGATTGTGAGTGTGACTGTTGTCTGTCTCCATGTGCCCTGCGATTGGATGGCACCCAGTTCAGGGTATACCCTGCCTCCTGCCCGTTGATGTCTGGGATAGGCTCCAGCATTCCCGCAACCCTTGTGAGCATAAGCAGCTAAGAAAATGGATAGATACGAACATGCACTTTAAAAACACAAACACAATTTCTCTCTTTGATAGAGGTAAAATAAATGCAACATTCCCATGTGTGATTAATAACATGAGGTAACTCCTGCCACTTCAGTTTTATTTAACACCCAGCTTGGTGCAGACCAATCAACTAAATTGGCAGACATGTTCAGGGAGAGGTGGCGCGGTGCACAACTGCAAGGACTGCCTTACAATTCTGAGGATCTGGGATCAATTCCTGTCTTGCCTGTGTAGTGTGCATGCTCTCCCTGGGCTCGTGTTTTTTTTTCCCCCCGTGGTAGTCAGTTTTCCTCCCTCATGCCAAATACATGTGGTAGGTTAGCTGAAGACTCAAATTACCTGTCGGTGTGTATTGTGAGTGTGAATGGTCGTTTGCTTATATGGGCCTTGGGATTGGCCAGTGAACAGTCCAGGATGTACCTAACCTCTCGGCCAGAGTCAGCTGGGATAGGTTCTAGCACACCCGCAATAAGTGAGGATGAGTGGTACAGAAAATGAATGACTGAATGTTCCTGCTGTTTACTGCCACCTATCACTTGTAAGGGTATTCGTCTGACTCTTCTTCCTCTTATTGAGTGATAACTACTACCTCACAGAGGTTAACTTTGTTTTTCTTTCTTAAAGAATCTAGGTGTTAATGTTTGTATCCACAAATAGCTACAGACAGATATCAGGTTACCATCTCAGAAAAGTGAGCTGTACAGTGTTAATAGCTTTGTATTTTTTTAAATATTTTTCTTACAGCTCAAATTACAAAAGAAGAAAAGAAGTAATCTGGGAGGGACCAATTTTTGCAAAACGTCTCTCACTGAGTGTTCACTTTTTTGTTGTCATGAGGAGCTTTCTACTTGCAATCCAGTTTCCTCTGCAATTATCTCACACCTGGTCATGCATCATGTATCCAAACGATGTATTTATGTCAACCTTTATAGCAATAAAAACATTACATTAACGAGCTGTGTCTTCTTGCTATTTGTTATTTATGAAAAATGCAAGGTGTGCTTCTAATTCTAAGACATGCACAGGAAAGGATATTTGAGTCTACGGTTCAATTTTTATTGCAGCAGAGCCTCACTAAAGGAAATGCATCACATGTGTGCACCAGTGCGGATTTGAAATAACTGACATAATAATCGCAGCACATACAAGTGAATCGTAAACAGGGCGGTTTGTGTCTAGTAGTGAATTGTTACGTTGTCATAATTATTCTAACAACACATTCAAACGTTTTTTTTTCTAGTAAATAAGTGATCCAAGGAAAAAGGGAAAAGGCAAATGTAGTTGATTGTAGCAATGTGACTTTTGGTTTCGGCTACTTCAAGCATTTTGGAGCTGCGTTGCCTGATTGGTCAAAGATAGCAGCTTGTATTGGAGAATTACAGTTTTGGCCCACTAATACCACTAATCCATCAATCATGAACTTATGACTACTGTATGTGCAGTTAACTGGGTATTGCCCAACTGATTAAAGGATTGCTTGTATAGTTTCTTTAAATTATGTGCAGCAAATTTTTATATGGGTTTCATAGTGACTTAACTCCGTGCAAGTTCTTTCCAAAATAATGCCCCAAAGATGAACATTTCTGAGCAGACAGGACCAGTGAAGACTAGACACCATCGGCGAACAAACTGTACCCTGTTTGAAACACCCATGAATTGAATAAACACAAATTCTACAATTTCATGATCTGAAGAATCTAACTTGATGATAAAAATGTTATGCCATGCATGGATACTCAAGTTGTTGTTACGCAGTCTCAGTAACAAATTGACTTTAGGGGAGCAGGGCCATGGTTGTAATCTGTGATGAGCACAGAAGTCCATTCACCGAACATCAATCGGGTTTTGATCGGGGCAGCCGTTCTTCCCATTAATGCCCTTTCAGGTCTCACTGTCATTCCCCACATGGGCTTTGAAGTCCCCCAGCAGAATGATAGAGTCCCCAACAGGACCACCCACCGCACTCCCTCTAAGAGCTCCAAAAAGGGTGGGTACTCTGAACTATTATTTGGTGCATAGGCACAAACAACAGTCAGGACACATCCCCACACCCAAAGGCAGAGGGAGCGTACCCTCTCATCAACCGAGGTGAACCCCAACGTACAGGCGCCGAGCCGGGGACTAAGGTATACCCACATCTACTCAGCGCCTCTCACCCTGGGCAAATCCAGAGTGGAAGAAAGTCCAACCCCTCTCAAGAGGACTAGTACCAGAGCCCAAGCAGTGTGAAGAGGTGAGTCCAACTAGATCGAGTTGGAATTTCTCAACCTCACCCACCAACTCGGGCTCCTTCCCTGATAGAGAGGTGACAATCAATGTCCCTAAGCTAGTTTCTGTAGGTGGGGATCGGACGATCTAAGTCCCCGCCTTTGTCTACTGCCCACCTCACATTGCACCCGACCCCTATAGGCCCTCTCACGGGTTGTGAGCCCATGGAAAAGGGGACTCATGTTAGCCTTTCGGGCTGTGCCCAACCAAGCACCATGGGTGCAGGCCCAGCCACTAGGGGCTCGTCTTCGAGCCCCACCTCCAGGCCTGGCTTCAGAGGGGGGCTCCAGTGACCCACATCCGGGCAAGGAAACCTGAATCCATTATTTGCACTCATCATAGGGATTTATGGAGTCGTACTTTGTCTGGTCCCTCACCTAGAACATTTTGCTATGTGTGAGCCTACCAGGGACGTGAAGCCTCAGACACCTCAGCTCCTAGGATCATCGGGACACAGAAAGCCCTCCACCACGATAAGGTGACAGCTTGAGGATGACGAACCCAAATAGCAAAGGAGGAGCCAGGCAACAGGGACATGAGGCAGGCGCTGGTCGAGCATTGCTGCCGGAGCAGGAGCTAGAGGTGGCGGCTGCTGGTCGAGCCCTGCTGCAGGAGCGAGAGGAGGTGGCTGCAAGTGAAGAGCCACCGCAATAGTGAAAGATGGCGGTCATTGGTCAAGTGGCGCCGCTGGGGTAGGTGGCGGCCGCAGGTGAAGCACCGCTGGAACAGGAGTGAGTGATGGCCACTGCCTATCATGGGTTGCCTGAACAGGAGAAAGAGGTGACCTCCGACTCTCGCAGCTGGTGGAGAGTGCACCCAGGATCTGTAGTTGCCTCCTCAGATTGCCGCGATTGAGGCTTGATAAGAATGGATATGAGAGGGGAAGAGTGCACAGGGACTTGGGAAGGTGAACTAAGAAACACGAGTGTTACGGAACAAGGTGACTCAGGGGCTGGTTTAGACGTGGAAGTAGGTGAGGAAACTGAAGAAAAATTAAGTGACTTTGGTGGAATCAAATGGGAGGACAAAAACTGACCTCTACTTGGGTGCCTCCACTGGGCAAACAGCTGCCCCGTAAAAGGACAGCTGTAAAACACGGGCTAAGACTCAGAAGGGGAAATGTGACAAAACTGGGTTAGGGGTTAGTTAGTTAGTTGTAATACAAGGGAAGGAAAGAGGAAAAAAAAGTCTGCCTCAGAGTCATACAGGCGGTCAAATAAATCAATGGCATCTTCATAATCAGAAAAATCAGCAAAGAAAAAGGTGGAGTTGAATAACTACAAAAGGTGGGGGACGCAGATGAAAAAGACAGAATGGAATGGCATGGTTTACTCAAGGAGGGCAGCCTCAAACCGTTGGGAAGGAGACTGGCGGCGTGAGAGGAGACGCTAGTCCTCTCCGCGGGGTCCTGTCTTGGTCTGTCCATTCTGTCACAGTCAAGGCTAGGAAGACAAGGGAAGGCGTGGAGGACCCAGGGAAGCAGGGACGCAAGGCAGGAATCTCAAAAATATATTTCATTTTCAAGAAAACACAACTCAACACAGTAACAACAAAATACTCAAAGTATATCTTAAATAAACCTAAACTAGAAACTCGACAGGATATGGCACAGAGGTATAATGGCAGGGGCACAGACAGACATGACTTCAACATGCAACACGCAATGGACCGAAAGAAGAACTGAAAGAAATCAGGGCGTTAAACACACAGAGATTGGTGAGACAATGAGAAACACTTGGACAAGACACAAGGGACTGGATGGAACTGATAGGCCAAAACAAGGGAAGAGGGTAAACATGAACAGTTGGACAAAACTAACAAGATGAGCATTCCAGTCATGGAACACAGCAAACAAACAAAACCAACCCTAATCAAAACGGAGAATATAACATTATGGCCTGCAAAATCTGGGCTGGGTTGGCTGATTTCTTCACAGTATTTAAATTTTTTTAATTTCTGGTTTTGTGGGTTTAATGAGTTGGAAGACCAGCTTGTACAATACTAAAAATACTTTACATTGCTTAAACTGTGTGCTCTGAATCGATAATGTATGAAAGTTTAAACTTCCATATTAAAAAAATTTTAAAGGGTCTGTAGTGCACTAGTAATGTGTTCATACACTTAATGCAGCAATATTAAAATACTTGTGAACAGTCACGATTGTCCTGGTGTTTAAGGTACAATAGCCAATGTTAATGAAAATATGGTTGTTTGACCAGTTTTATTCACATTTTTTTACATGAGCAAATAAAACAATACAGTTTGGGAAGATCTCATGAAAAGGACAAGCAACAAAGAATTAACTTTCCATCTATTATTTCTCCACATTTATCTATAAAACCTCTTGTTTTATGTAGTTTGTTTAAAAAAAAAAAAAAAAATCACAGTATACAGTATAGATCCCTCCCACAAAAAAGGTCAACATAAGCCAGGGATGCCAACAAAAGGAAAAGGAAAAAAAATCATTTCTAAAGTATTGCTGCTAATTACAACCAAGGAGGTAGCTTTCTAGAGTAGCATCCCTGTCTTAATAAATTTGTTCAAATAATTTATAGTTGCAAAAATAGAAATTAACACCTAGATTTTTTTATTTTTTTCAATAAACATCGACCTTAATAAATTTTCATCAGCTGGGATAGATGTTGAACAATCAAGACATTTTGGCAAGTGCGGCAGATAATCAATGACAATGTTGACATGAGTACCAAACAATCCAAAAACATTCACGGATACATCTGATGGTGGAGACAAAGTTCCTTTGGATACATTCCTGAGCACTTGCAGATAGATGCTGTGAGGGTGAATCCTAAAGTCAGATTTGAAGATACTTGGAAATGAGATTAATATGAAAAACACTCGACCAATGCTCTTCACACCACTTACACAGCAACACATGAGACAGACTGGAAACAGGAGCAGATATCCAGCAGTACAGTATTATCATGTTGCTGTTGTACAGTGGAGTATATTTGAAAAGCCTTGTTTGGCATATCCTTGTCAATTTTGAACTACGTCCACCCTCAAATAAATATATAATTAACGTGTTCTGAACAGTAATTAAAGCTCAATTAAGTCATTATCTAATTATATGCACTTCTGAGTGACAGACACATTTAAACGGATTGGTGGCAATTTGTGCAAAGCAATTACATTTTGGTTTACTAAAATGGTATTTTAAGTCTCAACCGAGTTCAAAATAAAGTGTGATCATACACGTTCACATTGCACGGCAAAGCAATGAATGATCCGGTATTACAATGACGTGAAAAAATAAAATAAAATAAAATTAAAATCACCACTTGAGTGGTGTTTGTCCGACCAAAATCAACAGAATGACAACAAGGTGTTTTTATCAAGAACATAACATTTGGAACTGTCAGATGAGCAAAAATGACCGATAATTTTACATGTACACTGGAACCTCTAAAAAAAGAGACCCTAATATAACAGATATCGGACACAATGAACCAGAAGAACTAATCAATGTCAAAAAAGGTTTCATTTCTCACTTAAACTTAAATAAAGTCTTTTCATTCCAGAATTGGCCGCTACTGTTTACTGGCGCTGGGACGTAATGCAAGCAGAAAACAGGACTGATGAATTTCCGGGTCACACATACAATAAGGCTGGATCAGGAGTCGGCAACCTTTTACACTCAGAGACTTTTCCAGTCGGTTTCCATGGAAAAGACAACACTTCTTCTTTTCCTTTCGGCTTGTCCCGATTAGGGGTCGCCACAGCGTGTCATCTTTTCTATCTAAGCCGATCTCGTGCATCCTCCTCTCTAACACCCACTGTCCTCATGTCCTCCCTCACAGCATCCATCTATCTTTCTTTTTTCTTCTTACTATTTGACATCCGAAATGAAGATGTTTATATATATATATATATATATATATATATATATATATATATATATACACACACATACATATATATATTATAGACACTCATAAAATAGTGTGTTGCTTATGAAATCAATGCAATCCATCCATGTTTAAGAAAATTCAATTTTATCCATTAAAAGAACATATTTTGAATTCTTAAAAAAATAGAATAAAAATCGCAGGGTGAAGGACTTGAAAAGCTGAACTTAAATTGTCGATCTAGCAAACAATGAGTGTACTCCTTTAAGAGCGTGGGGGGGGGGGGGGGTCAGAGTATGGTTGACAAGGGGGAGAGTGAGTGTAACCAGCAGCTTATTGTTGTTGGAGAGTGTGCTGCAGGAGTGTTAATTAAAAAAAAGCAACTAAAAAACCCAGCGCTGACTCATTTGCCTGTTGCCATGGGTATTACAATATAATGGAAAAAAAGAGCACTATCTCACTGAAAAATGAAAAGAAAAAAAACAATGTATATATATATATATATATATATATATATATATACACACACACACACACACACACACACACACACACACACAGTTAAGGAAATTATTTATATTATAATTATAATATTTATTTTCATTGTTTAGTGAAATGGTCTTTTTACCATTGTATATTTAAACTGACGTTAAGGTTCCGCTACAAGCTCCGAGGATGATGGCTCGCGACACTTTTGTGTGGTAGATCAATAATTTAAGTCTAGCTTTTTAAGTCATTTGAAAGAGACCAACTCTGTGAGTTTTTGTTGTTAAGAGTTCAAAATGAGTTAATCTAATTCATAAAATTTTCTGAAACATGGATGCTCAACACTATTTTACAATTGTAAAGATATTTTATATGTATAAAAAGAGAGCGAGAGTTAGAGAGAGAGAGAGAGAGAGAGAGAGAGAGCGAGAGAGAGAGAGAGAGAGAGAAACTGGTTAGAGCAGGGGTGCTCAATGCGTCGATGGCGAGGCAGTCTTGGTCGATCGCGGGACGGCGTGCCAAAAAAAAAAAAAAGACGTCAGGCAATGTTGCCTCCAAACTGCACGCGTGCGCAATTGTGCACTACTGAGTCTCTTCGCAGATATTCTGCATTGCACGCAATAAAAAATAAATAAAGAAAATGATCCAATGTAAATTGAAAGTATAACAGCTATTCAGTTTGTGGCACTTTGCAATGTGATTCAATGAGTGAGGGATGACTAGTTGCGCCATCCAATGGTACAATTCACATACTTACTGTATATGAAAAGAAGCCACTGGTTTCTTTTAGGCAGCACAGATTCCTATTCTCATTCTTTCGGGGGTGTATGGACAGAAAAAATATGTAGAGGCTAACATTTTCATTTCAGATATGGAAAAAGTGTTAGTGGCTCCCAGTGTTGTTTTTTCCGTGGAAACCGAGTCGGAATGGCTCTTTCAGTGTTAAATGTTACCAACCCCTGGCCTATGACATCTAATCTTACCTGATTTTAGAACTAGAAAGCACACTAATTTCTAGTGGCTCATGAAAGCGACCCACCTGACTTGACAGTAGTCATTACAAGAACCACATGGGGGTGGATGGTTTGGTCAAAATGCAAACTTTTCAAAATTTTGTTTCCAAGAACTTTGTACTATACGGGGTGTTTTAGGACATGAAAAAAGTACAAAACAATAACTTTGTTCTGTACAGTAATCGTGGTGCACCCAAAAAGGGCTTCAATATAAAAGACAATTGACAAGAACAGATGACCCCATCCCCCACCCGTCCCTATTAGTCCAATACATCAAGGTTCCACTGTAACAGTTTATGTATTTTAAAAATACATCTGCAATAGCCAACAAAGCCTGGTTATTAGTCACTGAACAAGGTTACCTTTTAAAACAAATGACACTACCTCCATTCAAACATTGCTGCGGCTCAAACAATAAATAGTTCTGACCAGCATTCAAAATAAGCAAGCGGAGCTGTTGCTCTAAACAGTGATATCTGTTACTTGGATCACATTCTTAGTCTTGGTGACTTAACTTAATACAAGCACGTGCTAAGTAGAAACTGACAACCTCTCATCACATTAACACACTGTTCCATCACAGTCACAGGCAGGTAGCACATTATTCACCTTTGAGGTGAAGACCAACAAACTCATACATTACAAACTCTACAATTGTTTGCTACATTGATGTAAAAAAATAAAAAGATAGTATAAAATGACCACTTGCTGCAGAGGCGCTTTAACATTTGACATGGCTTACAATGATTCCAACTACATTGAAAAAGCTCATGATCGCACATAGCGAAATTACAAGTTACTGAGGCTTTTCGAAGGCAAGAAGGAGGCACAGGTGGCGAGATACCTTCTGCAATGTCTATCAGCCATCTTTTGACAGAATCTTCTACTCCACAGTTACTTAATTAAAAGTTCCCTTTAAATGATTGCCTGCCTCTGTGTACACAGTGAAAAACAAACATACAGTAAGTGCTTGCTGCAATCTTTCACCAAAGGTAAATAGTCCCCGTGTGAACACATTACGTAGATCTTTGCACACATATAATGGAGTGCCAAGGCGGCTTTAGTCTTTGACTCGAGGTATGCTGTATGAGTAGTGTACTAAAGGGAGGCCTCTGCTCTGACAGAAGCAGGCTCTGCCGCATGCCTGAACTTGGTCTGAGCTGTCAGATACAAACGAGTCCTCCTCGTCAACGTACACTGACTGAGCGGACGGTGTACCGCTGTCGGGCCAGGATCCCTCAGCGTGCTGGCACGTGGCCACTCCTGTCAAAAGTGTGGGACAGCTGTGAGACTTCACCAGGTGTTTACACACTGTGGAGGAAGAGGGGGAAGAGCAGGTCTTCACATGCAGTCTGCCCTCACACTCTTCACACACAACCATCTCTCCACAGAGTTGAGAATAAACTCCGCATTCAAAGTTTAATTGAGAGGATGAGCCGCCACCCGTGAGCTCAGAGCCACCTCCAACAATTTCGTGACTTCTGCCTCCAGTTTGCTTTTTCTCCCGGCTTAAACGACCGCAGCTGCGTAACCTAAGCCAGTCTTCCTTGAAAGCTGGGCTGAAGAAAACATAGAGAACTGGGTTGAGGCACGCGGGCAGGGGGAAGAAAATGAGAGTGACGGACTTGGCAATCTCTGGCCCTCCGGCAGTTGATCCTATTAAGTGGGGGGCGAAGGAGAAAGCTGCCACAGGGCAAAAGAAGATGCAGTTTGTGAAGATGAGCCAAGCAACATGGCGTAGGGCACCAGTCTGCTCTGGGTCAACTAGGTCCACCCTCCCAAGTTTGCAGTACAGCTGAGTGTATATGGCTGCCGTGAACAGGTAAGCCAATGCATTCAGCAGCACCAGAACAACCGTGACACTCAGGGCTGGATTCTCGGCCCCAGCAAAGGGCAGGCAGAGAGGAGAGGCAGATTGGTCGCTAAATGTCAATAGAGGCAGACAGGCTGCACCGGCAGCAAATAGCCCCAAAAGCCCCGCAGCCAGGCTGAAGCGGTGATCTCGTCTCCAGCATCCTCTGCGACCGAGGCTGCTCCTCCTGGGTGACATCACTTTGCAGAGAATATCCCGCACAGCCACGCTGCGCTCTACTGCTGCGAGTAGGAGCAACAAAACTGCCCACTCTGATGAGAACACTGCAAGAGAGCCTGTGAATTTGCAGCCAGCTCCCATTTCCCACCACACCCCGAACTCCCCGAAAGATCCCCAAGAAGCAAAGTCCAACACAGTCAACACACCCACATAGATGCCAGTAAGCAGGTTTGCCAAGGCGAGAAGCCCCATCAACGACCTGGGTGGAGGGATGGGTAGTGTCCAGAATTGGGAGTGGCCGAAGGTGCAGTGTGATGATGAGAAGGTGGCAACCAGCACTAGGCTGTTAAAAACCAGGGACACTAAACAGATAAACCAAACTGTCAGGCGAATCATCCAGTTGCCTAAAAGATGTTCACAAGGCTTGAAAGCTCCTTAACATGGAAAGAGAAAACAAAAGTAAAATAAAACAGCAGGTAAATATATGTACATATAGAAGGAAAATGTGATATGCTTGCCTGGTGAGGGCGAGCAATGCACGGTCATTGGAATTCGTTCCACCACCTCTCCACCTAAATGAGTAAGAAATGTTAGACCCGCCCAATTAAAAGTACAATGTCATGAAAAAGTATTTGCCTTTACCAAAATCCTTTTTTCCCCCTATCGTTTTCTCACTTAAATATTTAATCACGGGGGAAAAAAATAAAAAAAAAAAAAAAAAAAAAAATCGAACCTTATAAACAAAAAGTGTTTTTTTTGTGTTTTTTTTAAATGGTGAATTTATTAAGAAACAAAAACACCAGGCTATCTAGCCCTATGTGGAAAAAGAAATTGGACTGTAAACCTAGTAACTGGTCATCATTAGCAGCGACGACTGAAATCAAGTGTTTTCTAGAACTGGCAATGAGTCTCTGTGGAGATATTTTAGTTGGATGTTTGATGCTGAATCATTTTAATTTGTCACACCCAAGTATGATTGGCTTGTTTTCCAGGTCAGGTCACAGCACTTCAATCGGAATCAAGTCCAAACTTTCACGAAGCCACTGCAAAATCAACTATGTTTTTTTAAGCCATTGAGAAGGCGACTTGCTGGTGCATTTTGGACCATTGTCCTACTGCAGAAACCATATGCACTTAAGCTTGAGGTCTCAAACTGAAGGCCAGCATCGTCTTGGTAAACGGCAGAATTCATACGATCAGAGAATGTTCCAATACGTTTGGATACATTACCCGTCAACACACAAAACTGAGTTTGGGCTCACCCAGTGTTCAATTTTATGCCCAATTCTTTTAAATGTATACACCCTGCCCCTTGGGGACAACATCAGGAGACAGCATCAACTCCCACAGTTAAGCAGATGACGCATTGCTGTGACTCCAGATGATAAGGAGGGAACAGATGCCCTTCTTAACTGTATTTTAGACATTAAGAGATGGATGGCAGGTAACTTCCTACAGCTCAATCAGGACAAAATAGATTTAGTTCTCGGTCCTGAAGCCAGGGGAAAGAGAAACTTTGACCAAACTCACAAGATTTTGTACCTTCAAAATGTGTTAAAAACCCAGGTGTCATTTTTGACTCTGCGATTACATTTAATCCACAAACAAAGAATTTAAATAAAATGGTTTTTACCATTTGAAGATTATAGCCAGGTCCGCCTGATTCTCAGGGTAACAAAAGTTCTGATACACATGTTTACTCCTGTCGTTTAGGCTACTGCAATGCCCTGCCCTCCACTTTACAACTCCTCCAGAACTCAGGTGCTTGTGTGCTTACCTTTTGGTTAGCAATAGTTTTCACCTTGGAACAATTTTGTCCAGTCTCTTCTTTGTTGTCGTTTCACCGTCATGTAATGGAGGGCGGCAGTTCTTTACATATTACATTCAGCATCCCTTTGCAACTTCCTTGATGAATCTTGGGGTAATTTTGGGGGGCTAGCCAGTTCTGGAAAAGTTGAGTACTGTTTGAGATTTTCTCAATTTGTGGATAATGGCTCTCACTGTGGTTTCCTGGATGCTAAAGCTTTAGAAACTGCGTTGTAACCCTTTCTATGCTGGAAGATGTAAATTACTTAATTTCTCATCTCTGGTTGCATTTTTTTTTTTTTTTTTTTTAAATCATGGCATTTTGTTGCAGCTTTTTGAGATCGATTGGCCGGCTTCATTTTTTGAGACAGGTTCAACTTAAGTGATTTTGAATGAAAGGGGTTGTAGATACTCAAGCTTGGGTGCGGTCAGTAAGGATGAACTCATATTTCCCCCAAAATGTACTTAACCACAGTTAACTCACGATCCCACAAGTGACCAATTACTTTTTCCATACATGGTCAGGTAGCTTATGTTTTGAAACTTTTAAGTTAGTTTTACCTTATTTATTACACTACCTGAAGTACTAAAGTGGGGAAACAAAAGAAAAAAAAGTTTGACGGGGTAAAATATTTTTTCAAAGCACTGTACATGCAGTAGTGAGTTCATACCAATGTCATTAAAATTCAAGTGGTTTTAATCAAGGTGGCATTGTAAATTTCAAGTTTACATACCAAATTTTAAATGGGGTTTGACCAGCATTCTCACCTCCTGATCGCTTGACGTCATTTCCCTCACAAGAACTTGTCACAGAGTTACATCCCACAAATGCACAACACTGGTAGGCGTAAGGAACGGAAATAGATCTACAAGCAGAAATGGCAGTCAGAGAAATGTTTGCGACAGTCTTAATATTCCAGTCTCCATCCATCCAAGACAAACTCAGCAAAAGCCCTGCCCTGCTAGAATGTTCTAATCATTTTAAATTGTTACTGTTACAAATAGGACATAACTTGTGCCCAGTGGCAGTATTTGGAGGCGTGGGAATTTGGAGGCAGGTGCACCGTGCTTGGCCCGTGATACCCCAATCTTGACATTACCCCCTAATATTGTGAACAAATGATATAGGGGGCATGCAATGAACAACACAGAGAAAGTATTTAAAGATGTGTTTCTTGGTAATGTTTTCTTTGTAGAATTCCATAGTTTATGGTGACTAATTTACTGACCTCACAGAGCAATAATCTGAAAGTAATCAATCATTACAGGCTAAGGCTTCTTAAAAATCGCATGTGGCACTGCAGGTTGCCTGCACGTAGCTTGCCTTCATATTCAACCCACCTGCTTAGTTTTGAAAATGTCGTGCAGCTCTTCACCGAGTCAGAGGTTTTGCTATGGCTAGTCATTTCTGGCAGCTGTTTTTACTTTTCCTCCCATAACCAGGAACAAAGCAACAACAATGCCGACTGCGGAAGCAGGTCTGCTTAAAAAATGGACCTAAATGACCAGATATGTCTAATTATGGTGCAAAATCAATCAAGGAGGCGGCGACGTATGTGGAGCTGGGAGAACGGTGAGTACGTCTTCACAGGATGTGACTAAATGGACCAATCAGAGAGATTAGCTCTGAGGCTCTCGCAGCGCAGCAACTTTTCTATAACGTGTGTGGCGGTAGGCTACGCACAAGCTACGCAGAGGTGCTGGGTGGGGCAATGCGTAGGTCACGTGATACAATGGGGGCATTGTCAACTGCACGACTTTGGAAATATAAAGTTGCCAATGCATTAAAATTCACTCCCAGAGCAATGTGTCCACATTTATCTGAATTTATATTCTATTCATTTTCTATTGCGGGAGTGCTGGAGTCTATCCCAGCACCAGTGTCTTCGGGCAGGAGGCGGGGTACACCCCGAAATTGTTGCCAGCAAATTGCAGGGCACACAGACAAAACCAATCATTCTCACATTCACATCTAAGGGAAATTTGGAGTCTCCAATTAAAGCATGATATTTTGAAAATTTTGTAAAGGTCGATTCTGTACCAGTCATAAAAATAATTGCTCATTTGGGGTCGCCACAGCGTGTCATTTTTTTCCATCGAAGTCTGTCTCGTGTATATTCCTCTCCAACACCCACTGTCCTCATGTCTTCCCTCACAACATCCATCAACCTTTTCTTTGGTCTTCCTCTCGCTCGTTTGCCTGGCAGCTCCATCCTCAGCACCCTTCTACCAATATATTCACTCTCTCGCCTCTGGACATTTTCCAAACCATTGAAGTTTACCCTCTCTAACCTTGTCTCCAAAACATCACACTTTAGCTGTGCCTCAAATTAGCTCATTTCTAATCCAATCCAACCTGTTCACTCCAAACAAGAACCTCAAGATCTTCATTTCTGCCACCTCCAGTTCTGCTTCGTGTTGTCTCTTCAGAGCCACCGTCTCTAATCCGTAAATCATGGCCGGCCTCACCACTGTTTTATAAACTTTGCCCTTCATCCTAGCAAAGACACTTCTGTCATATAACACACCAGACACCTTCCTCCAGCTGTTCCAACCCCGCTTGGACCCGTTTCTTCACTTCCTTACCACACTCACCATTGCTCTTGATTGTTGACCCTAAATATTTGAAGTCGTCGACCCTTGCTATCTCTTCCTCCTGTAGCCTCACTCTTCCCCCTCCACCCCTCTCATTCACGCACATATATTCTGTTTTACTTCAGCTAATCTTCATTCCTCTCCTTTCCAGTGCATGCCTCCATCTTTCTAATTGTTCATCCACCTGCTCCCTGCTTTCACTGCATAACAATATCATCTGCGAACATCGTGGTCCAAGGGGATTCCAGTCTAACCTCATCTGTCAGCCTATCCATTACCACAGCGAACAGGAAGGGGCTCAGAGCTGATTCCCTGATGCAATCCCACCTTCACCTTAAATTCTTGTTACGCCTACGGCACACCTCACCACTGTTCAGCTGCCTCATACATGTCCTGTACTATTATAACAAATTTCTCAGCCACACCAGATGTCCGCAGGCAGTACCACAGTTCCTCTCTTGTTACTCTTTCATAGGCTTTCTCTAGATCCACAAAGACACAATGTAGGACCTTCTGACCTTCTCTGTACTTTTCAATTATCATCCTTAAGGCAAATAATGCATCTGTGGTACTCTTTCTGGGCATGAAACCATACTGTTGCTCAGAGATACTGACTTCTGACCTGAGTCTACCCTCCACTAGTCTTTCCCGTAACTTCATTGTGTGGCTCATCAACTTTATTCCTCTATAGTTGCCACAGCTCTGCAAGTCCCCTTAGATTAGTCAGATCTCAAACTTCAAAATTAAAATGTAGTAGTAAAAGTAGTTTGCTGATGGAATGAAAGGGATTAGAATTTGAATTTTGGCTTCCATTTTGCAAAATCTAAAAGAATTGTAAGAAGAGGAAAGTCAAATAAGTCTTCTCCTTGTTCCTATCCACATAGGTGTGTGTATTATATAGTATGTAAGTTTCTTTCGGCTCATCCCGTGAGGGGTCGCCAAAGCGTAACATCCCAGATGAAGGCTCATATTTGTTTGAGACAGTTTTGACGACGGATGCCCTTCCTGACGCAACCTCTCTCGAGGAGTAGAGGTCCCAGTGAGATACGAACTCACAACCCCTGGTTTACCAAACCAAAGCTCTGACCACTGCAAATTCAGATAAAGCAGGTCAAAGACATAGAAAGAGGAGGAAAGCAGCTTAGTCGGCAGAAGAAGAGGCATGCACAGACCCTATAACTGTGTGTAGGGACTTTGAATGTTGGGACTAAGAGAGTAAAAGCTCAGGAGTTAGTTGATATATTGTTTATCCAAGAGAGCAAGTGGAAAGGGAGTAAGTCTAGAAGTTTAGGAGCAGGGTTTAAATAATTTTACCATGGAGTAGATGGCAGATCGTGTTATGAGGCTGAAATTTGAAATTGAGGGTATTGTATAATGTGATTAGCGGCTATGCCCAACAGGTAGGATGTGACCTGGAGTTGAAAGAAATTCTGGAAGGAACTAGATGAAGTAGTCCTGAGCATGAGAGAGAGAGAGAGAGAGAGAGAGAGAGAGAGGAGAGAGAGAGAGAGAGAGAGAGAGAGAGAGAGAGAGAGAGAGTTGTGATTGGTGCAGAATTCAATGGACATGTTGATGAAGGAAATGGGGGTGATGAAGAAGTGACAGTTAAGTACAGCATTCAGCAAAGGAACTTTGAGGGTCAGATGGTGGTGGAATTCGCAAAAATGTTGGGACTAAGACAGGAAAAGCTCAGGAGTTAGTTGATATATTCTTTATCCAAGAGAGCAAGTGGAAAGGGAGTAAGTCTAGACGTTTAGGAGCAGGGTTTAAATAATTTTACCATGGAGTAGATGGGAAGAGAAAAGGAGTTGGGGTTATTTTAAAGGAAGAGCTGACTAAGATTGTCTTGGAAGTGAAAAGAGCATCACATCGAGTGATGAGGCTGACATTTGAAATTGAGGCTATTGTATGATGTGATTAGCGGCTATGCCCCACAGGTAGGATGTCACCTGGAGTTGAAAGAAATTGACCCCTCCGTACAGGGCACTTAACCACGCCTCCTGAAGTGACATCATGCCACGTGCGCCTACGTCAGACAAACAATTAGCAAAAAGGGCGGCACAGCAAGAAAAGAATAGAGCGAAACTGTCCAATTTACCGGCTGATTTCTCACTCGCATTCTTAGCTAACAGTGAAATATCGTTGAAAAGCAGACAGCAGGGCTTCAAGTATTTCAGCGAGGGGTATTTCAATGGTATTTACATGCATATCGATGGAGAAAGCATTGATATTAGCGTGAGATCTTTCCAGAGTCAGAGGAAGACCGAGAAGCCACATAATATAATATATTATAACCCAAAGACGAATTCGTCATTGACAGTTTCCTATTTTCGTGTTACATATCACACTTGTGTGCAGAATCTGTATATGTATCTGTATAGTCGTTTGTGAACCGCCGTATGAAGGAAAAGAAGAAGGCGAGGCTTGATTTACGAGTTGTTTCTCTCGTTTTCTTTGTGTAACGTCACGCGCTCCCCTCAATCATTCACACGTAGCTATGTTATGCAAGCGAAGAACTGCTAATTCATTTATATGAGACATGTATTGAAAATCAAATATAGGGCATACCTTCATGCAAACACAGTCTGGTTTACCGTAGCCGCGAACAAAGGGACACGTTTGTGCAGTTAGATCATCGCAACATATCGCTCAACACAGATCAACTGTCAATCATTCACACGTAGCTATATTATGCAAGCGAAGAACTGCTAATTCATTTATATGAGACATGTATTGAAAATCAAATATAGGGCTTCCCTTCGTGCAAACATATCTGTTCCAGTTGATGGATTCAGTTGATCATGCGGTCTTCCACAAAGTTTGATCCATCAAAGACATTTTTCGTACTGGGTCTTCGGTTTTGGAAAGGGTATGAATTGAACTCCAACTAGCCTTTCAGGATACCTGTCATCACTATTATAAAGTCCGTGACTACACCTCTTAACCATATCTATTGTTAAATAACCCATATACGAGATAAAACGCTAACAGACGCTATACTGGACAATGCAACGTTGTCTGAGGGAACTGCGGGTCAAAAAAAAGGGGGCGTGGTTTATGCAGATCTCTGGCCTCTGACAGCATAGGAGGGTGGTGTGTAGGATGACTTTGGTAGCAGGTAGGAAGATTAAGAAGACTAGAAGCACAGAGAATCAGGTGGTGGAAGTTGAGAAAGGAAGAATGTTGTGTGGCCTTTCGGAAAGAGGTGAGACAGGCCCTAGATGGACAGGAAGAGCACCCGGAAGACTGGAATACTACTGTCAAGATACTCAGAGGCAGGCAGGAGAGTACTTGGGGTGCCTTCTGGTAGGAAAGGGGAGAAAGAGACTTGGTGGTGGAACCTCAAAATACAGGAAGTCATCCAAAGAAAGAGATTAGCGAAGAAGTGGGAGAGGTGGAAGTAATACATTGAGATGCGACGTAGGGCAAGGGTAGTGGTGGTGAAGGCTAAACAAGAGGCATATGGCGACATGTACACCAGGTTGGATACGAAAGAAGGACAAAAGGATCTCTACAGGTTGGCCAGACAGAGGGATAGAGATGGGAAAGATGTGTAGCCAGTAAAGGTGATTAAAGATAGCGATGGAAATATGTTGACTGGTCCCAATAGTGTGCTAAATAGATGGAAATAATACTTTGGGAAGTTAATGAATGAAGAAAATGGGAGAGAAGGTAGAGTAAATGAGGGAACTATAGAGGAATAAAGATGATGAGCCACACAATGAAATTATGGGAAAGAGTAGTGGAGGCTTGACTCAGGACAGAAGTATCTGCGAGCAACAGTATGGTTTCATGCCTAGAAAAAGATGCATTATTTGCCATGAGGATGCTCGTCGAAAAGTGCAGCGGTCAGAAGGAGCTACATTGTGTCTTTGTAGACCTAGAGCAGGAGTGCTCAATGAGTCGACCGCGATTGACCATCTATGGCAGGACGGCATGCCAAAAAAACAAGCCAAAAAAAACAAACCAAAAAAAAAAAAAAAAAAAAAAAACGTCGGCCAATGGTCCCTCTAAACTGCGTGTGCGCAATTGTGCCTTCTATAACAACAACTGCTGCTCCGCCTATCTTACCTTACACCCGTCCACCACAGCTGCTTGAGTTAGCAATACAGTCTGGGCAACGTAGAGCAAAGACAAGCTACAGATGCTGCTTATGTTTACTTTTCATATTAATGGATAAAGTTAAAAAAGAAATGCTGTTGTTTTAAGATGCAATGACTGTCAGAGTATGTGAATAATCGAAGAAAAAGTGGTTATACTGGATGAGATTTTCTCATTTTTAAGTGGGACAGGTCTGGTCTGAAGCCAAAGTAGAAAGTGCAGGATAAGATGGCACAGCCTGATCCAGGAGAAAACACAGACAATACAGTGCACAAAAAGCTAATTCTGTATTTAAAATATAGGAGGCAACATAATATTAACCTTAACCATTCCCCAAAATCTCACAATACATGGCCGCGGTCATCCTCCCCTTAATACAGTGCAGTCATCCTGTCCCAAGTGCAGAAAAACACCCCCAAAGCATGATGCTACCACCCAGATGCTTCACAGTAGGGATGGTGTTCTTGGGATGGACCTCATAAATCGTCTTCCTCCAAACACAGTTAGTGGACTTATGACCAAAAAGTTCGATTTTGGTCTCATCTGACCACAAAACCTTCTCCCATGAATCCTCTGTATCACCTAAATGGTAATTGGCAAACTTATGATGGGCCTTGACATGTGCTGGTTTGAGTAGGGGAACCTTCCGTGCCATGCATGATTTTAAACCATGACATCTTCATGTATTACCAACAGTCCCCTTGGAAACGGTGGTCCCAGCTCTTTTCAGGTCAGTGACCAAGTCCTGTCGTGCAGTCCTGGGCTGATTGCTCACCTTTTTAAGGATCATTGAAACACCACGAGGTGATAACTTGACTGGGGCTCCATTCTGATGCAGACTGACATTCATGTTTAGCTTCTTCCATTTTCTAATGCTGCTTGGCAATTCCTCCGTAGCCCTTTCTAGCCATGTTGAGTTGTACAATTTTGTCTCTGGTGTCTTTGGACAGCTCTTTGGTCTTGGCCATGTTACAAGTTTGAGTCTTACTGATTGTATGAGGTGTACAGGTGTCTTTATGCAGCTTACAACCGACTTCACACAGGTGGAGATGGACTTTTAAAGGGAGACTTACAGGTCTCTGAAGGTCAGAATTCTAGCTGATAGACAGGTGTTAAAATACTTATTTGCAGCTGTATCACACAATCGTTAAAAAAATAAATAAATCATACATTAAGATTTTTGTATTTTTCCTTTTAGATTATCTCTCTCACAGTGGACATGCACCTACGATGAAAATTTCAGAACCCGCCACGATTTCATGTGCACTGCAATTGGCAGGCAATCAGTTCAGGGTGTACCCCGCCTCCTGTCTGTTAACAGCTGGGATAGGCTCCAGCACTCCCACGACCCTTGAGAGGATAAGCGTCTAAAAAAATGGATGGATGGATAAACATGAAACACTTTGAAGCAGTAAGTCTTAAAAATGGAACGAGCATGAAAGGGAAGGATTTCCTGCGTTAGCTTGAGTAGGGGCAATACCTACTTTCAAAGTTAGACTTTTTTACGAGATGTCCCGGGTCATCCTCGGGATCTCTTTCCGATGGGACATGTGCGGAACACCTCACCAGGGAGGTGTCCAGGAGCCATCCGAATCAGATGCCCTGCCTACGTCATTTGGCTCCTCTCAATGTGGAGGAGTAGCGGCTCGATACTGAGCCCCTCCCGGATGATCGAGCGTCTCACCCTATCTCTAAGGTAGAACCCAGACACTCTACGGAAGAAACTCATTTCGGCCGCTTGTATCCGAGATCTTATTCTTTCTGTAATGACCCACAGCTCATGCCCATAGGTGAGGATAGGAACGTACACCGACTGGTAAATTAAGAGTTTTGTCTTTCTACTTAGCTCCCTCTTCACCACAACGGACCGATACAAAGTCTGCATCACTGCAGACGCTGCACCGATCAGTCTGTCGATCTCCCACTCCATTCTTCGCTCACTCGTAAACAAGACCCCAAGATACTTGAACTCCTCCATTGGGGGAAGGACCTCGTCCCCGACATGGAGAGGGCACGCCACCCTTTTCCGACTGAGGACCATAGTCTTGGATCTTGAGGTGCTGATTCTCATCCGACCTGCTTCATACTTGGCTGCGAATCACTCCAGTGACAGCTGGAGATCACGGCTCGATGAAGCCAATGGAACCACATCATCTGCAAAGAGCAGAGATGCAATGCTGAGGCCACCAAACCGGACACCCTCTACGCCTCTCGGCTGTGCCTAAAAATTCTGTCCATAAAAGCTAAGAACAAAATCGGTGACAAAGGGCAGCCTTGGTGAAGTCCAACTCTCACTGGAAACAAGTCCAACTTACTGCTGGCAATGCAGACCAAATCCTGACAGCGGTCGTACAGGGACCGAACAGCTCGTATCAGAGGGTTCGGTACCCCATACACCCGAAGAACCCCCCCACAGGACTCCCCGAGGCACACGGTTGAATGCCTTCTTCAAGTCCACAAAACACACTTAGACTGGTTGGGTGAACTCCTATGCACCCTCGGGGATCCTGCAGAGGGTGTAGAGCTGGTCCACTATTCCACGACCAGGACGAAAACCACATTGCCCCTCCTGAGTCAGAGACTCGACTTCTTGATGGATCCTCCTTTCCAGTACCCTTGGGTAGACGTTACCAAGGAAACTGAGGAGTGTGATTCCTCTATACTTGGAACACACTCTCTGGTCAAACTTCTTGAAAAGGGAGACCAGCACACCAGTCTTCCAATCCAGAGGCAATCTCTCCAATGTCCATGTGATGTTGCAGAGGCGTGTCAACCATGACAGCCCCACAACATCCAGAGCCTTTAGGAACTCCGGGCGATTCTCATCCATCCCCGGGGCCCTGCCACCAAGGAGCTTTTTAACCATCTCAGTGACCGCAACCCCAGAGATAGAAGAGCCTGCCTCAGAGCACCCAGACTCTGCTTCCTCGTGGGAAGGCGTGTTGGTGGAATTGAGGAGATCTTAGAAATATTGTCCCCACCGACTCACAACATCCTGAGTTGTGGTCAGCAGCACCTCGTCTACACTATACACAGTTTTGACGGTGCACTGCTTCCCCTTCCAGAGACAGCGGACGGTGGACCAGAATTTCCTGAAAGCCATCCTGAAGTCGGTTGCCATGGCCTCTCCGAACTCCTCCCATGCCCGGCTTTTTGCCTCCTTCTTCAGCTTGGCAGCATCCGAGTGTTGGTGTCTACCAACATGTACGTGGTTTCCCGCCACGACAGGCACCGACCACCTTATGGCCACAGCTTCAGTCGGCAGCCTCAGCAATGGAGGCGCAGAACATCGTCCACTCGGACTCAATGTCTCCCGCCTCACATGAGAAAAGCTCTTTCAGAGGTGGGAGTTGAAATTCCTTCTGACAGGGGAATTTGTCAGCCGTTCCCAGCAGACCCGCCTGCCACGACGGACTGGCATCTTCTCAAACCATCGGAGCCAACTCACCACCACGTGGTGATCAGATGACAGCTCCGCCCCTCTCTTCACCCAAGTATCCAACACATGCGGTCGACCATTGAATTGCGACCATGCGGTCGACCATTGAATTGCGACCTTGGGTGTCCTGATGCCAGGTGGAGACTTGGACATTGATAATGCCTGGAATGATGTGCCTTTGATGAGAGATGTGGAAACTCTTGTTAGATCTGTATATTCCACTTTTTCTCGGTCCACTGTGAGGAAGGGCAAATTGGAGGCCTTAGCAAAGATTCTTGATGAGGATACACTGTCATTCAGGCCGCTGTATGAAGTGCGACCAAGCTGTGAATGCTGTTCTGTACAACTACAATGTGCTTGAAGAATACTGCAAAAGAGAATTCACTGTTAACAGAGATCCAATGGTAAAGTTACAAAAAGCTGAGTGATCCGAAGTTCAAGTTTACTGTCACTGCTCTTGGAGATATTTTAGGTGAGCTAGCACAACTCTGCCTCACTTTACAAAGAAGCAACCCGACTGTGATGGAAGGACACTGCTTTACTGGAGCAAAGCTTGAGAAGTTATGTTCTCAATACTTGAAGGAGAAGGATGTGCAATGGAGTGACCGTGTCAAAGAGGCAACGGGGACCTCATCAGCTGATGACAGAAATACTGATGGGATTACTTTTTTTTTATTAGTAAGCTCTGTGACCACGTGGATGCTCGTTTTCCAGAAGATGAATTAAAGGAGTGGTCTGCATTTGACATTGAAGCATTGAGCTCAGACATCAATTTTGACTATGGATCAGCACACATTGGTATACTGGCAAAGAGGTATGAGGCCATTCTCCACCACCCACAGTCTATGCAGGCCATAACAGTCAATATGCTGACTTCAAGTACATAATGAAGCAAAAACTTAAACAGAGGAGAATAAGCACATTCTCAAATATGGTGGCTGCACCACTTAAACGTGAGGAGCTAAAAGAGATCTCACAGCATGTGGATATTCGTGCTACATTTCAAGCTTCCAGTGCAGATTGTGAAAGAAGATTTAGTTTGATGAATCATATCAAAACATAATCCAGAAACCATCTTGAAGTGATACATTTCGATAAACTAATGCGCATAAAGTCAATGCAAGAAGCAGATGGAGCCGTCAACCTGGACAAAGTGTACAACCATTGGAAAAGTGAGACGGACAGATGTGAAAAATAAGGCAAAATTCAGATTTGTGCATATTCTAGTGATATTTATTAAGATGTTTTATTTATGAATGTTAATCATTAAATTATATTATGACCTGATAATTTATGGGTAGTAGAAAAAGAGTAAAAGACACTATCACTAGCTACAGCACACATCATTGTGGAAAGTGTGAATGTTTTAATGTAAGCAAAATGTTATGCCTGAAAGGTTTGTATCTCTCTTTTCTTCCAAGGCAAAACACTCACCCATGCCAAAACTGGACCTCGCCGACCTAAGCCAAAGGACCCTCACACATAACATACTACAAGTCTCATAATGGAAATTGCTGTTGTAATTTGTTTTAATAAGCCATGAAACTTTCTATGATCCTAGGTGTGATACGTGTGTGTGGCCACAGTGAGCATTTCTGATGTTGCTCACAGCGGTCCTCGGTGTGCTTAGGGAGCTTGTCTGTATGCTCAGACATATGAAAAATTAGAGTGAACATTGGTGACAAGTGTACTGTATCTCCAAATGACAAATTTTCAAGTTTTCCAACTGCTTGTACCGATAGATTAGAAAGTACAATTGCTTTGACAGTCTTTGCCTACCTATTCCTTCTCTTCTCTCTGTGACACTGTTGTAAGAAGCATGATAAGGACTGTATCTTATTCGCTACCACGGAGGCGATTATTCGTGACTTCCAAAGCATCGACACTGCATGCTAAGAGAAATTTTCTCTCTGCAGTTTGGTAGCCGGGTTTTGTAATAAAACACCATGTACCAAGCAGCTGTTCAATGTGGACATGCGAGTAATGTCAGATCCTGGAATACCCCCAATATTGGTAACAATCAGCCATTAATGAGTCCATATTCAGTGATTACCGTAACGAAATACAAACGTTCCGTAATATTTGACAGCTCAGACTACACCAATTATTTTCTCCTCAATCCAAATTCTTCTTTATTGGAAGACATTCTTGGACAATTCTTTCCCACCAACTTTGTGGGAACAGTATGGAATAATTATGTTTTTCCATTTAATTTTCAGCTACTGTGGTGTCTATGCCAGTGGTAAAAATGTACTTACATATAAGTTGATTAAGTTAAAGTTAGCTGATCGAAATTTTGCAAATTCATTCTTCAGTGTTACCTTACCTGAGTTTGGGTAACTGCCTTAGAGTCAGCACATTTTTCATCTGTGGGTTCCCTGAGAGTTTCAGTTGATTGAGGGTACTCAGTCCATTCATCGAAAGCACAGTCAGAGAATTCATACTCAGATCTCTGCAAGGAATGGTTGTACACAAGGCATTTAATATTATGATATAATATACAGCGTTGTAGGCTGTGTGGTATAAATTAATCATTTATACTTACAGGTTAGTAAGAGTAGCAAGGCTCAGAAATGCATCTATGTGAATAAATTTGATTTTATTCCTGCTCAGGTCTCTGTGAAAAAGCAGAACAATCAATGTATGGAACACAACAGGGCATCCAGCATGTATGTGTGCGGGAGTGAGCGAGAGACAGACAGAAGTGAGAGAAAGAGATAAATTTACTTACAGCAAACGAAGAGCAGTTAGACCTTGAAAATGTTGCATTCCTATTTGCTCAATTTGGTTGTGCTGAAAGGTTCTGTTGATTGAAAACAAGAGGCCATTAAGACAAATATTCGTCTTCTTAAGTTTAAAGATTTTAATCTTTTGTTGCAATTTAAAGCTCAATCATTATTATTAATATCAAAACTCACATCTCCTGCAGTCGGACACAGCCCTGAAGAGATGGTAACTCCTTGATCTCATTGTAGGACAAATCTCTGAAAAGGAGAACAAAGACGGCGAATTAGCTCAGTGGGAACAATAGAAAAGAAGGCCTGACGATAAAGGCTAGACAACATGAAAAGAATGGAAACGAAGAGTTTCTCACAGTTTCCTTAGGAGCTTGAGATTGTCACACAGATCATTGGGAACAGATGATACCTTGGTGCCCGATAGTGTCCTGGGGAAAAAAAAAAAGAAAAAAAATCAGCAGCTACCACTGTCATGCACATTATCAAATTATCAGTGATTCTGCATCTAGGTTCCCTCACAAGCTCTCAATGTTGTTTGTCAATGTGAGGATTGGGAAGTCATGCATCAAGCCTGCTCCACGCAGCATCCTGGAAAACATATGTGAGAAAATACACAATGTAAATGGGGCAGCAAGGAAATTTGAATTGAATTTGAAATTTGAACACACAATGGATCTATAATATATAAATAACATTGTCCCTGTCGGGTGGGATCTTTTATTTATCAAAACCACCATCTTACAGGAAATAAAATTAAAAAGAATAAATAAAAATTTAGATTCAATCAATTTAATATGCTATACTAACAAAAATACTAATACAGTGAAGAAAATATTTGAACATTCTGCTATATTGCAAGTTTTCCCACTTAGAAATCATGGAGGGGTCTGAAATTGTCATCGTGGGTGCATGTCCACTGTGAGAGAGATAATCTAAAAAGAAAAAGAAAAAAATCATAATGTAGGATTTTTTTAACGATTTATTTGTTTGATACAGTTGAAAATAGGTATTTGAACACCTGAGAAAACCAATGTTAATATTTGGTATAGTAGCCTTTGTTTGCAATAACAGGTGTCAAACATTTTCTGTAGTTGTTCACCAGGTTTGCACACACTGCAGGGGGGATTTTGGCCCACTCCTCCACACATATCTTCTCTAGATTCGACAGGTTTCTAGGCTGTTGCTGAGAAACATGAAGTTTCAGCTCCCTCCAACGATTTTCTATTGGGTTTAGGTCTGGAAACTGGCGAGGACACACCAGAACCTTGATATGCTTCTTATGGAGCCACTCCTTGGTTTTCCTGGCTGTGTGCTTCAGGTCATTGTCATGTTGAAAGACCCAGCCATGACCCATCTTCAATGCTCTGACTGAGGGAAAGAGGTTGTTCCCCAAAATCTCACAATACATGGCCGTGGTCATCCTTTCCTTAATATAGTGCAGTCGTCCTGTCCCATGTGGAGAAAAACACCCCCAAAGCATGATGCTACCACCCCCATGCTTCACAGTAGAGATGGTGTTCTTGGGATGGAACTCATCATTCGTCTTCCTCAAACACGGTTAGTGGAATTATGACCAAAAAGTTCCATTTTGGTCTCATCTGACCACAAAACCTTCTCCCATAACTCCTCTGTATCACCCAAATGATAATTGGGAAACTTAAAACCGGCCTTGACATGTGCTGGTTTCAGCAGGGGAACTTTCCGTGCTATGAATGCTTTCAAACCATGATGTCTCAGTGTATTACCAACATTCACCTTGGAAATGGTAGTCCCAGCTCTTTTCAGGTCATTGATGAAGTCCTGTAATTGTAGTCCTGGGCTGATTCCTCACCTTTCTAACAATCATTGAGACCCCACGAAGTGATATCTTGCATGGGGCTCCACTCCAATTGAGATTGACAGTCATGTTTAGGTTCTTCCATTTTCTAATGATTGCTCCAATAGTGGACCTTTTTTCCACCAAGCTTCTTGGCAATTTCTCCGGAGCCCTTTTCAGCCGTGTGGAGTTGTACACTTTTGTTGCTGGTGTCTTTTGACAGCTTTTTGGTCTTGGCTATGTTACAAGTTTGAGTCTTACTGATTGTATGTGGTGGACAGGTGTCTTTATGCAGCTAAGGACCAACCTCACACAGGTGCATCTGATTTAGGATAATACATGGAGTGGAGGTGGACTTTTAAAAGCAGACTAACAGACCTTTGAGGGTCAGAATTCTTGCTGATAGACAGGTGTTCAAATACTTATTTGCAGGTGTATCACACAAATAAAATCATATATTGTGATTTCTGGATTTTTCGCTTTAGATTATCTTTCTTACAGTGGACACGGACCTACGATGAAAATTTCAGACCCCTCCATGATTTTTAAGTGGGAGAACTTGCAATATAGCAGGGTGTTCAAATACTCTTTTTCTTCACTGCATATAGAGGGGTCATTGCTTTAAAATGCATTTAACAGATATTTAGTTATCTGTTCAAGAATCTATGGCAAGGGGGGGAAGAAGCTGCTGGAATGCCGTCAATCGTTTTGGTTTGCATTGTTCGGAAGTACATCCTTTGCTGGACATTTTTGCCAATGGAGTTGATGTTTGTCTCCCACTTCAGGTCCTGTCAGACTAACTCCCAAGACTTTGGTGTCGACGGTTGACACAAAACAGTTGGACAGCGTGAGAGGCAGCTGTGGTGAAGGATGCTTCCTGAAGTCCGCAATCATTTTTTCAGTCTAAAGTGTGTTCAGATCTAGGTTGTTTTGACCACACCAAAGTTCCAGCCTCTCTACTTCATGTCGATATGCAGAGTCTTCACAGTCTATGATGAGGCCAATGACTGTGGTGTCATCTGCGAACTTCAGCGGTTTGACCGCTGGGTGCCTTGAGGTCATTTGTGTAGCGCAAGAAGAGCAGCAGGTTGAGGACACAACCTTGGGGTGCCCCAGTGCTGATGGTGCGTGTGGATGAGGTGGTCTCCCCCAGCTTCACCTGCTGTCTCCTGCCCGTCAGGAAGTTGTAGATCCACTGGCAGATGGCAGGCGAGACGCTGATCTAGAGAAGCTTAGAGGAAAGGAGGAGGGATGATGGTGTTGAACGCAGAGGTGAAGTACATGAATAGGATGCTCACATGGGTTCCGTTGCTGTTAAGGTGTTCAAGGATGAAGTGCAAGCCCATGCTGACTGCATCATCCGCAAACCTTTTAGCTCAGTATGTAAACTGTAGTGGGTGCAGCTGCGGAAGTGACGTTCTTGAGGCGGTCCGCTCCAAGGCATTCAAGAGACTTCATTACCAAAGATGTCAAGGAAATGGGCCTGTAGTAATTTAGACCTGAGGTTATTGAGATTCTCGGGGACCGAGGTAATGGTGGAACATTTGAAGGAGGTTGGTACTTCATACAGTTTGAGAAACCTGTTGTGGATCTTTGTGAAGACTGAAGCAAGTTGATATGAACAGACTTTGAGGTAGGATAGGCACACAAGGTCTGGGCTTGCCACTTTGTTGATAGTTTGAAATGTGAAGATCTACCTCACGTCCCATTCATGGGTAGTCAACAGATTCTGAGAAGTTGAAGTGGTTGGTGGTGTGACTTCGCGGGTGTGTGGAGAGAGAGTGTCCTTTTCAAACCTGCAGTAAAAGCTTTTTCAGGTCGTCGGCCAGCCCAATATTGTTGCCCCCGCTTGTAATTAGTTAGCAAGTGTAATCCGTCCCTGACTCATATTAACACTAACCTGTTTTTCCATCTTTGCTGCATAATTCCTCTTTGCAATGTTGACTTCTTTAGTCAGCTGGTTTCTAATGCGATTATACGGGGCCTTATCCCCGCGACAATAACCATTCTAGCCTGTCGGAGTTGCCTAAATCTGGCTGTAAACAAGGGATTGTTGTCATTGAACATGTGAAAAATTGTAGTTGCTATACACATATCCTCTCAGAAACTGACATACGCAGTAACAATATTCATGTACACATCAAGGCCGCACACTGAATCTTCTGTCTCCCCAGTCTGTGCAATTGAAACAGCTTTGAAGTTTTAATTTTGCCTCATTGGTCCAACTTTTTCACAGATTTTACTCAAGATATCATGCACTTAACTTCTAGCCTGTATGCATGTATTAAGTAGATTCAGCAGTGGTCATAGAACCTTGGGCGAGCGTGAATGGCACGATATGAATTTTTTTTTTTTTGTGGTATAGCATAGTGTTATTTTCCCTCAACAGACATTCTATGTGCCGTTTGTTTTTAGGGAGTTTGTGGAGAGCTTAGCTTTGTTAAAAAGTCGTAGGATAAAGATGGGTGATGAGTCGGCGTGTTTTTTTCTAAATCTCGTTCACTTTATGTTCAGCGAGCTTTAGCAGTGATGCATTCATGCTAGCTTGGGGAAGAATGTAGAAACCGACAAGGATGAGTAAGGCAAACTCACACGGCATGTAAAATGGCTTACAGTTGAAGAATAGCAACTCCAAAAGTGGGCTGCACTGTGTGCTGACCTGTGTGTTCAGGCACCATTTCTTAATGATATAGAAGCATAGTCCACCATGTTTTGTTTTCCCTGGCAGCTCCATAATGCCATTCACCTGGTGAATATGGAAGCCGGGAAGTCTCTGTGAAGCACAGGGTGGTTAGTCCTTATCAGATGAAGCTTGTGTATTTTGTTGGGAAGGGACCGTAGAATCGTGAGGTGAATTGATGGGAACACAAATCTATGTCCTTTCCTGTAGAGATTCATTTGGATTCCGCTTCGCGTCCCCCTGTGACATCTTGGCCTCCATGCTCTGTAGAGCGCACACACTGTTGCCGTCGCTGCTCCAGTGAGTAACTCAGGGAAAGTTTCAGCGAATTTGCAAGAGTTGTTGAAAAAAAGTCCAGGGAAGACTCTCTGATGGTTAGTAAGTAATTGCGGACTTGAGTCCAGAGATGACCGAAAATCACAAAAACGTAAACAATAATACTGTACCGAGGGAACCAGATGGCAAGGCGTCGTCTTGGTATATTATAATTAGCGTATTTTCGCAACCATAAAGGCGCATAAGGTGTTAAAAGGCGCAGTCTTAATTACGGGTGGAAATTCAGTATTTAACACATATATAAGTATTATTGGGTGCAGGCATGGTCGTGCTCATGAGACAGTGAGGCACAATGGTACATTTATTTTTGCAAGCAGAAGAATAAGCTTGTCCTCAATCCCCCCCCACTACGGCCGGTGCAAGCAAGTCACCAGTCAATACGCCATACTCACCCACGGTGTCACACCAAATCAAAATCATCACACCACACCAAACAGAACACCACAACCAGCAGACAAAACATGCACTTCAAACGCTATTTACATTTATTGTGAAGAAAATACATATTTGAACACCCTGCTATATTGCAAGTTCTCACACTTAGAAATCATGGAGGGGTCCGAAATTTTCATCGTAGGTGTGTGACCACTGTGAGAGATAATCTAAAAAGAAAAATCCAGAAATCACAATGTACGATTTTTTTAACGATTTGTGTGATACGGCTACAAATAAGTATTTGAACACCTGTCTATCAGCAAGAATTCTGACCCTCAAAGACCTGTTAGTCCGCCTTTAAAAGTCCATCTCCACTCGATTATACTAAATCAGATGCACCTGTGTGAGGTCGGTCCTGAGCTGCATAAAGACACCTGTCCACCACATAATCAGTAAGACTCAAACTTGGAACATGGCCACGACCAAAGAGCTGTACAAAGACACCAGAGACAAAATTGTACAACTCCATATGGCTGGAATGGGCTACGGAGAAATTGCCAAGCAGCTTGGTGAAAAAAGGTCCACTGTTGGAGCAATCATTAGAAAATGAAGAAGCTAAAAATGACAGTCAATCTCAATCGGAGTGGAGCCCCATGCAAGATATCACCTTGTGGGGTCTCAATGATCTTTAGAAAGGTGAAGAATCAGCCCAGGACTACACGACAGGACTTGGTCAATGACCTGAATAGAGCTGGGACCACCGTTTCCAAGGTAGCTGTTGGTAATACAATGAGACGTCATGGTTTGAAATAATGCATGGCACTGAAGGTTCCCCTGCTGAAACCAGCATGTCAAGGCCCTTTTTAAGTTTACCAATGAGCATTTGGATGATGCAGAGGAGTCATGTGAGAAGGTTTTGTGGTCAGATGAGACCAAAATGGAACTTTTTCGTCATAATTCCACTAACCGTGTTTGGAGGAAAACGAATGATGAGTTTCATCCCAAGAACACCATCCCTAATGTGAAGCATGGGGGTGGTAGCATCATGCTTTGAGGGTGTTTTTCTGCACATGGGACAGGACGACTGCACTGTATTAAGGAGAGGGTGACCACGGCCATGTATTGTGAGATTTTGGGGAACAACCTCTTTCCCTCAGTCAGAGCATTGAAGATGGGTCGTGGCTAGGTCTTTCAACATGCCAAACCAAGGGGTGGCTCCATAAGAAGAATATCAAGGTTCTGGCGTGGCCTAGCCAGTTTCCATACCTAAACCCAGAAGAAAATCTTTGGAGGGAGCTGAAACTCCATGTTCCTCAGCGACAGCCCAAAAACCTGTCTGATCTAGAGAAGATCTGTGTGGAGGAGTGGGCCAAAATCCCTCTTGCAGTACAAACCTGGTCAACAACTATAGGAAACGTTTGACCTCTGTAATTGCAAACAAAGTCTACTGTACCAAATATTAACATTGGCTTTCGCAGGTGTTCAAATACTTATTTGCAGCTGTATCACACAAATAAATAGTTTAAAAAAAAAAACATACATTTTGATTCCTGGATTTTTCTTTTTAGATTCTCTCTCACAGTGGACATGCACCTATGATAAAAACAAGGTAGTCTTGAACATCCCAGACAGAGAGAGAGTTGTGATTGGTGCATATTTCAATGGACATGTTGGCGAAGGAAATAGGGGCGATGAAGAAGTGACTGTTAAGTACAGCATTCAGCAAAGGAACTTTGAGGGGCAGATGGTGGTGGACATCGCAAAAAGGATACCATTGGCAGTGGTGAACACTTATTTTATATGAGACTGGAACATAGTGTGACCTACAAGAGTGAAGATAAAAGCACGCAGATGTACTATATTTTGTGCAGACAATTTGAAGGAAGTTACCGAATGTAAGGTAGTTGTGGGGGAGAGTGTGGGTCGACAGCATAAGGAGGTGGTGTGTAGGATGACTTTGGTAGCAGGTAGGAAGATTAAGAAGACTAGAAGCACAGAGAATCAGGTGGTGGAAGTTCAGAAAGGAAGAATGTTGTGTGGCCATTCGGAAAGAGGTGAGGCAGGGTCAAGGTGGACAGGAAGAGCTCCCAGAAGACTGGAATACTACTGCCAAGGTATTTAGAGAGGCAGGCAGGAGTACTTGGGGTGTCTTCTGGTAGGAAAGGGAAGGAGACTTAGTGGTGGAACAACAAAATACAGGAAGTCATCCAAGGAAGGAGATTAGATAAAAAAAAGTGAGACACGGAGAGAACTGAGGAGAGGGGTAAGGAATACATTGAGATGCGTCGTAGGGCAAAGGTAGAGTTGGCAAAGGCTAAACAAGAGCCACATGTACACCAGGTTGGATACGAAAGAAGGAGAAAAGGGTCTCTACAGGTTGGCCAGAGAAAGGGATAGAGATGGGAAGGATGTGCACCAAGTAAAGATGATTAAGGATAGTGATGGAAATATATTGACTGGTGCCAATAGTGTGGTAAGTAGATGGAAAGAGTACTTTGAGAAGTTAATGAATGAAGATAGTGGGAGAGAATTTAGAGTAGAAGAGACAAGCGTGAATGACCAGGAATTGGCAATGATTAGTAGGCACTGAAGAGAATGGAAAATGCAAAGACAGTTGGTCCTGATGACATACCAGTGGAAGTATGTAAGCAATTTGGTGAGGTGACTATGAAGTTTTTGACCAACTTATTCAAAAGAATACTAGTGGAAGAGAAGATGCCAGAAGAATGGAGGAAAAGTGTGCTCGTCCCCATTTTTAAGAACAAAGGCGATGTTCAGAACTGTGGAAAATTATGAGGAATAAAGATGATGAGTCATAAAATGAAGTTATGGGAAAGAGTAGTGGAGGCTTGACTCATGACAGAAGTAAGTATCTGCGAGCAACAGTATGGTTTCATGCCTAGAAAGAGTACCACAGATGCACTATTTACCTTAAGGATGCTTGTGGAAAATTATAGAGAAAGTCAGAAGGAGCTACATTGTGTCTTTGTAGAGCTAGAGAAAGCCTATGACAGAGTACCAAGAGAGGAACTGTGGTACTGCATGCGTAGGTCTGGTGTGGCAGACAAATATGTTATAATAATACAGGACATGTATGAGGACAGCAGAACAATGGTGAGGTGTGCCTTAGGTGTGTCAGAAGAATTTAAGGTCGAGGTGGGATTGCATCAGAGTTCCGCGGTGAGCCCCTTCCTGTTTCCAGTAGTAACAGATGGGCTGACAGATGAGGCTAGACTGGAATCCCCTTAGACCATGATGTGCGCAGATGACATTGTGATCTGCAGTGAAAGCAGGGAGCAGGCGGAGGAACAATTAGAAAGAGGGAGGTACGCACTAGAAAGGAGAGGAATGAAGATTACCCCAAGTAAAACAGAATATATGTGCATGAATGAGAGGGGCAGAGGAGGAAGAGTGAAGCTCCAGGGTGACGAGATAGCGATGGTGGACGACTTCAAATACTTGGGCTCAACAATACGGAGCAATGGTGAGTGTGGTAAGGAAGTGAAGAAACAGGTCCAAGCGGGATGGAACAGTTGGCGGAAGGTGTCTGGTGTTCTATTTGACAGAAGAGTATCCACTAGGATGAAGGGCAAAGTTTATAAAACAGTGGTGAGGCCGCCATGATGTATGGATTAGACAGTGGCTCTGAAGAAACAGGAAGCAGAACTGAAGATGCTGAAGTTCTCACTTGGTTTAAACAGGCTGAATATAATTAAAAATGATCTCATTAGAGGGTCAGTCAAAGTTGGATGTTTTGGAGATAAGGTTAGAGAGAGCACACTACGATGGTTTGGACATGTTCAGAGGCGAGAGAGTGAGTATATCGGCAGAAGGGTGCTGAGGAAGGAGTTGCCAGGCACAAGAGTGAGAGGAAGACCAAAGGAAAGGTTGATGGATGTTGTCAGGGAGGACATGAGGACAGTGGGTGTTAAGAGATGAGGATGAACGAGATAGGCTTAGATGGAAAAAGATGACACGCTGTGGCGACCCCTAACGGGACAAACCGAAAGAAAAAGAAGAAGTCGATGCGTAAAGGCTGTCTGGATTGGTGGGTCAGTATTACATCTATGCGTTTTCATTTGACTTCATAAAGCAGTGATCTCCAAAGCTCACTGGCGTTCATGAAAACCATATATTGGGTTTTAAGCACCACTTCAAATAGGTTAATATTGCACAAAAACAGACTATGTGTGAAAAAATATGAGTGACCGTTTTTGGACATATCGAGTACGCTACATACAAAACCCTCACAGACACACGAAGACTAGATTTTGCATGACTTACAGGGAGTGGAGGTCAGACAAATTCTGGAAAGCCGTGGAACCCACAGAGGACAAAGGGTTGTCATAGAAATGTCTGCAAAGAGGGTCAACGATTTATTTAACAAGAATGGTTCCATCTTTTGGACAATATATTAAAAAGTAAACTGATGTGGTCAATGCAATAGAAGGAGCACTATGTTGTATGTGGTGTCACTGGGAGTGGATCAGGGTGTGTTTGATCTTACATGGTTCTTAGTCGGGGGTTCTTATGAAAAGCCCCTTCAGGTATGGAAGCAATATCATTGCTATGAAATCCCCTGCAAAAAAAAAAAAAAAAAGGCCAAATACATTGTAAATGTTAAAGAATCCCACATGGGAATGCATACTTATTCTGTAGGGCTGCAGAATTACCAAAATTACACAATTATTTTTTTGTAAATGCAATTCTTCCTGAAGTTTGGGAAATATCTTTTTATGGCATTATTTTTCAACAAACTAAAGTTTTCAATGCACAATGAAACTTTAAATAAGAATACATTCCATATAATTGAACATTTAAAGGACACGGTGGCGCAGTTTTAGAGCGTTGGCCTCTCAAATCTGAGGACCGGGGCTCCCGTGTGGAGTGTGCATGTTCTCCCCATGCCTGCATGGGTTTTCTCCAGGCACTTTGGTTTCCTCCCACATCCCACATCCCAAAAATATGCATTAATTGGAGATCCTAAATTGCCCCTAGGTGTGTTTGTGAGTGTGATTGGTGCTTGTGTCCATGTGCCCTGTGATTGTCTGACAACCAGTTCAAGGTGTACCCTGCCTCCTGCCCGATGACAGCTGGGTTAGGCTCCAGCACTCACACGACCCTTGTGATGATAAGTGGCTCAGAAAATGGATTGATGGATGGATTTTATAGTTTCACCTACCCAGTTGTAACTGAGAGTTTAGTTCCCTGATAGCATTGTAATAGTTATTTTAACTTTTATGTAGCTGCCCCTGTATTCTGTTTCATCACGTCAAATGGTTTATGTGCAATTCTTAACTTGATTGTTTAAGCATATTGGCTTTTATTTTGAAGGGTACGCACCAAATATGCAGCCTTTTGGCACAAAAAGTAACTTCACATTGCGTCTGTAATAGTTTGATTAGATTTTTTTTTTTAAGGATGAAAGAAAATTTTATATAAAACTGATTCCTTCCCCTACGCATTGATGAGGCTCAGGGTTAGTGTTAGCGATACTGGCAGAGGTTTATATGAATTTTGTTTTTTGTTTTTTTTAAAGTTGCTACAGAGAAGTTATAGTCCAATGTTAAGCTTTTTAGGTGTGTTGTTGTCGGTGCTGACGTTGGTTTGTAGACAGTGCAGTGCAAAAGTGGAAGTAATTGTTTACCTTATTAGCTGTGTCAATGTTGGCATAAATGTATTTTATTATTTCAGTCACCCAAGTGACAGAGTTGACTTCAATAAAGCTCCTGGTGTGTAGCCTGAGGCTCGGCGAGAGTTAGACGCTAGACCTTGGGGAAAAATTGTATAACTATACTAATATAACTATATAATATAAAATTATTTCTACTGAGGCGACTGGTCATTCATTTTAATTGAATACACTATAGTCTACTGCCACCACCATTGGCCACAAAGCACGTCATTGTGTGCATTCTTCTTTGCTGGTTCACACTGCTTCTTAGTTGCTTTACATTACTTCTTCATTGCTGGAGTACGAGGCATCGAAACTAGGAACAGAAATCTTTACATTTGAACGGTACTGGGAGAACCGGAATGTTAGTCCTTGTTCTAGTCGATTCTCAATGTCCAACTTTAGTTGTTGCAAAATGTCACTCAACACTTAATCAGAATCATCTTTATTTACCAAGTATGTTGGAAACATACTAAATATTTGTATGAACCTAAAATTATCTTCCCAGGATGTTTTGCGGCACTAGGGACGTAAATAGTGTTTAAAGTGTTTGTTTTGTGTCACTTATTTTTTTATTTCGGTGTTTTATATGTTTTATTATTTTCTAGTTATGCTATTCTGTTTGCTGTGGTGTGATAGTTTTAGTTTTGATATGACACAATGAGTGTGAACAACATGTTGACTAATGACTTACATACACTGTCAGTGTGTAGGGGAACGTAAGTTTCTTCTGTTTACAAATGTAAAATTGCAATTTTTCCTCACTGCCTGGTGAGCCCCATCATGTGGTAACATGCATCCTAATACAAACACTAGTTTTCATGTATGCTAGCTATGTAACCGGCGTGTTTGGTTGTAGTTAATTGTAATAGTCACTCCAAAAACATTTACCGATTTTAGAACTTGGTGCACGCACGAGATTATTACAAAGCGCCCCATCTATTTTGGAGAAAAATTAAGACATTTAAGTGCACCTTATGGTTGCTAAAATACGCCACATATCATACATAGGCATTTTGAAACACCATCAATTACTCACAAAATTTCAGGATTCGCAGGGGAGAAGGAAAGTAACCCCCGCGAATAATGAAGGAACACTGTATAAACTTACAGTTCTTTCAGTTTGGGCAGGGCTTCGATTGCTTTTGGAAAAGCAATCAGGTTGTTGAAGTTAAGATCCCTGCAATGGGAAAAGACAAGATAAGTAAACAGTTCCCCAGCATTTAGTGGTGACAGATTGTCTCCACGTGCAATTAAATTATATACAAACACAATTTGTCGATAAGTCAACCACTGTTTGACTTGAGACTCATTTACTAGGTTGAAAGAAAGATTTGACTAGAGCAGCATCTGGAAAAATGCTTATTAAAAAGTCACACATAAAAGAAAATAGATTAGCAATACATTAATAGAGAGTGAACAAAATAGAAGAACAATAGTTCCCAACAGTGGGAATCAGTTAGGCATCTCACATCTCATTAGCAACACTGAGGTAAAAAAATGCAATTTTCAGAGACATGTACTTAAATAGTTATATATATTTGAGAGAATTTCCATAGTTATAATATAGCTTTTAGATGGTAACTACTTCTTTTCCTTTCGGCTTGTCCCGTTAGGGGTCGCCACAGCGCGTCATCTTTTTCCATCGAAGCCTCTCTCGTGCATCTTCCTCTCTAACACCCACAATCCTCATGTCCTCCCTCACCACATCCATTAACCTTTTCTTTAGTCTTCCTCTTGCTCTTTTGCCTGGCAGTTCCATCCTCAGCACCCTTCTACCAATATACTCACTCTCAAGCCCCTGTACATGTCCAAACCATTGAAGCCTGCTCTCTCTAACCTTGTCTCCAAAACATCCAACTTTGGCTGTCCCTCTAATGACCTAATTTCTAATCCCATCCAGCCTGTTCATAACAACCGAGAACCTCAGCATTTTTAGTTCTGTTACCTCCAGTTCTGCTGTTGTTTCTTCAGAGCCACTGTCTCTAATCCGTACATCATGGCCGGCCTCACCACTGTTTTATAAACTTTGCCCTTCATCCTAGCGGATACTCTTCTGTCACATAGAACACCCGGCACCTATCGCCAACTGTTCCATCCCGCTTGGACCTGTTTCTTCACTTCCTTACCACACTCACCATTGCTCTGTATTGTTGACCCCAAGTATTTGAAGTCGTCCACCGTTGTATATCTCTTCTCCCTGGAGCTTCACTCTTCCTCCTCCACCCCTCTCATTCACGCACATATATTCTGTTTTACTTCAGCTCATCTTCATTCGTCTCCTTTCCAGTGCGTACCTCCATCTTTCGAATTGTTCCTCCGCCCGCTCCCTGCTTTCACTGCAGATCACAATATCATCTGCCAACATCATGGTCCAAGGGGATTCCAGTCTAACCTAATCTGTCAGCATATCCATGACACCGCAAACAGGAAGGGGCTTAGCGCGGACCCCTGATGAAGTCCCACCGCCATCTTAAATTCTTCTGACACACCTACGGCACACATCTCACAGATTTTCTGCTGCCCTCATACATGTCCTGTACTATTCTAACATATTTCTCCACCACACCAGACTTGCGCATGCAGTACCACAGTTCCTCTCTTGGTACTCTGTCATAGGCTTTTCTCTTGCTCTACAAAGACACAATGTAGCTCCTTCTGACTTTCTCTGTACTTTTCCACAAGCATCCTTAAGGTAAATAGTGCATTTGTGGTACTCTTTCTAGACATGAAACCATACTGTTGCTTGCAGATACTTACTTCTGTCCTGAGTCTAGCCTCCACTACTTTTTCCCATAACTTCATTGTGTGGCTCCTCAACTTTATTCCTCTATAATTCCCACAGCTCTGAACATCGTCTTTGTTCTTAAAAATGGGAACTAGTACACTTTTCCTCCATTCTTCTGGTTTTAGCTTTTACAGTAGATGGTAACTCTAGTGTACTATGCATTCCAGTTACTTTGTTGAAACACTATTTGCAATAAATCCCGAGTAAGTAAGGATTGGAAATGCATTTGATTCAATAAAGGCTGACGCTGAGGAAAAGAAAGAGTTCTTAACTGATAAGTAGGAAAATGCAGTTAAAATCACTAGACACACAAGAAAGTCATTTTGATTTTTTTTTTCAACAGTAAAGGAGTGAGCGTTTCAATGTGGCTGTTGTGGTCACTGAAAGATTTTCATGGTTGTGTGCCAGGAAGAAGCAAACAGTGGTGGGGCAGATTTGAAAAGAAATCATGTACTTTGGTCTATTTATCCCCAAGCAATTACAGGAGGAAGTGAAGACAATGATGTTTGGATGACCAGAGTAAAGGTGGGGGGTAAGTTGTTAACGTATGCACACAGTTACACAAACACACACACACACACACACCTAAATGCACACCCAGCCATTCACATACCCAATTACTCGTAACTTACAATGTTTCCAGGTTCACAAGACCAGTGAAGCTTTTGTTGCCAATCTCTGTAATTCGGTTGTTGTGAAGATGCCTGAACAAAAATCAGGGGGGGAAAAAAGCTTAACTGCTTTGCACTTGGAAATGCAGTAAATATTACAAATGTGCTTTGCAGCTCGATGTATGTGGTTAATTTATATGGCTTTTCAATTTCTGGCCATTGGTTTTTCTTTGTCTCGTGCACCTATGTCATCAAATCACGTCACTGGTCGGAAGTGCCGGTCAAACAAACCATTCTTCAATGCTAAGTCAGTTGGAGACAA